>NC_044268.1:5434562-5764342 GCF_003957555.1 Calypte anna
GGTCACGGAGGGAGAAGTTTGCTGGGTTTCATGGGAAAAACAACAAAAAAACCACAAGAAACCAAATAATGCAGCTTGAGCAGTGAATGATGTGATCATGAGGGCTCATCAGGTCTGCTTCTCTCTCTGGAGCTGATTGCAAGTGAAATTCAGTGGAATTTTCTTGGAGTGTAATTTTTCTCCTGTTACCACTCTTGGTTTTCCTCCTGTTGTGCCAAACCAGCTTCAGGCTGAGTGTTGCCTCCTGCACCTGGGTCACAACAACCCCATGGAGGGGGCTGAAAAAAGGAGCTGAAAGGAGCCATTTCAAAGGAAACTTTGAGAAGGTTGCCCTGCTTTTCCTCTAGTGGATTCTGAAGCATTTTTATTGCAATATCTTAGGAAGATGAGCATTGCTCATGCCCAGCAAACTAGGCTGAAATCCTCATCTTAGGGGGCTATGTTTTTGTGAGCCATGTCCCAAAGGACCCTCCAGGCAGAAAGAAGCTCTGGTTGAAATTTACCCTGAGTAGTTTTGGCCAGCTCTGCCCAAAAGAAAGTTGAGCTTTGTTTTTAAGAAGATTTGGGTGGTTTCCACCTTGGGCTCCTAACACTGACTTCTCCCCACACACTCAAAGCACAGAGAAAATCACTTTCCCTCCTTCTCGTATTTCCCCAACCACTCCCTGGTGAGCCACAGGAAAGAAGGAGGACAATTTGCTTACCTTATTAAAATTGGGGGACCTCACCCTGGCCCCTTCAGAGTCACTAAAAGCCCTGCTGATGGCAAACTGGATGGCCAGACCTGTCATAGTCCCAGTGGAGAGTGGCTCAATCCTCCGGACAGCTTGGAGGAGCCCAGCTTTGGTTTGGTGGCTTTTGAGGGAGAATTCATTCTTGACAGCACTGGCATAATTGATGACACCCACCCGGGTGGAGTTGGGACCCACGTCCAAGCCCTCGATCACCCGGGACATGAAGACTTTGACTTTCTCAAACTCCTGGGGACGAACGCTCCGGGAGCTGTCGATGATGAACACCAGGTCAGTGGGTTTGGTTCTGCACAGGGTGCCTGGAGAGGAGAAGGAGGGAGGAGAAAAATCAAAGGAAAAGAAAATCAAGGAAAAGAAATTGAAAGGAAAAGAAGAGAAAGGAGAGAAAGGAGAGAAAGGATGGGCTTCTTGGAGCCCTGATGTGGGAGGACCTGCTGCTTGCTTCAGTCCTTTCTCTGCCTGTCTCAGAGAGGCCCAGTGAGACCACTTGGCTCTAAAGTTTCTACATGGTTTTTTTATTATTATTTTGTAGGAAATCTTCTGTAGGAAAAGCAGTTACAACGTGCAGGAGAGAGCTGAGAAGACACCAGTGCTGCCCTTGGAGGAGGGTACCTGTAGCAGGAGGAGCCTTTCTTGCTCCTGAGGCTCAACGAGCTGCTGACCTCTCCATTGCCTCACACCAGAGTGAGCTGAGGTGCCTTCTGTGGGTGTGTGTCCCACCTTTATTGGCCCCTGGTAATAGGGGGCCTGCCCTAACCAGGCACAGGTGGACTCACACCCGCTCTTTGGCAACTCGAGGCACCTGGTTTATCTTGTTTCTCTACAGGTACCCACTTCTCACCCTGTCACTAAGATCTGCATGAAACTAAATTCACAATAAAGCTGTGAGCTGAAGCCTCTGCATGCACTGAAAAGTCTCCAAAGGAGAGAAAAAGAAAAGCCTCTCTTTGCATTTTGGACATGGATAAGCAGTCTGTAGAGACATTAATGAATGAGGTTTTATCTCCATCATGCGTGACCAGAAGCAGGAGTGGAACTCAGCATTTTCAGTCCAGTCATGACTCGAGGTACTGCCCAGTGAAACATGAACCAGCCCCATGTTTTGCAGCTAATATCACTAATCATGAAATGCTGCAACACAGCCAAGAGCAGAGCTGGTTTATTTCTCTGAGCTGCTGAGGGAGGATACAACAGAGAGATGGAGAACCCAGGTAATTGATAGTTAATCTCTCCAACCCCATAGTAAGGTAGGAATGTCCACTGTAAAAAGTAAATGGTATGAAAAGGAAGCATTAGCAATGCAAAGAGCTGAGTGGCTGTTTTAGGTTTTTTTAATATTCCCATTTGCATGCTGTTTTCCATTCTAATTTTCAGCTATGGCAAATCATAAGAAGGACTGATATTTTTTATTATTTTCTAAATGACTTGTCCCCCTTTCCCCACCAGATCTGCTGCATTCTGTTCTTTTAATTTCTTTCCTGCCATTTAGTTTGTCTCCATAGGGGCATCAAGGGCTGAGTTAATATGTGATTTCTGCAGGGGGGGGATGCTGGGGGTTAGATCAGAAAGGAGATTTCTGTGGACAGTTTTTGAAATGTGAGCTTTTAGGCCAACAAATCTGCTCCAAATGATGACATAAATATTATAGCTGGTCCTCAGTGTGAAATCTAAAGGAGCTTTCAGTCTTTCAGACAGATGAAGATAAATACCCTGTGATGAAGCCAGAAAGATTATAATCGGGTTAGTTTCCTGAGAGACAGTGATGCTGAATTTCTTGTGGCTCCCAGAAAGGTCTCTCTAAAAGCTGCTGTGTGTGGAAAGGAGGCAGGCAGTGGTGATTTCTCAGATGTTCCAGTTTCCACTAAAAGGCAATAAAACCTTTTCCCAGGGGGGTGACTTTGGCTTGGCCACTGACATTCACTGTGGAGGGAGAAGCTCAGCTGGCAGGGCACCTGCAGAGCCCTTTACCAGGGCTTGGTTGTGTCCATTTTACAGGTGAGAAATGAAGGTAACAGAGAAAGACTCAATGTCTTGCAATCAGTTCCTTCAGAAATAAAGCACAGATTCCCCCTTGCCACTGTAGCTACTGATTCACTTTTGTTTTCAGACACAAACCAAGGAAGAAAAGTGATTTTTTTTTTTTTTTCCCCTTAGGAACAGCTTAAGAGAAGTTTTGAAGTATAATTTTGTGTGATTTTGCCCTAAATAACCTTTTTAACCTCTTTTTTTTCTTATGAGAGTGAAGTACATTTCAAGGAAACGAGGAGATATCAGATGGGAGCTTTGGGATTTCAGGGACTTCCCACACCAGGGGCTGCAGGAGAGGCCTTGGTTATCTCTGGGAGCATATTTACTCAGAGTCTCACCTTGACTCAGCATAGTTTATTTTAAAGTTGAATAAAACCAGAAATAAAATTCTCCACACTTGAAGTTATTCAGGAATAGCTGCACTCGGTGCTCTGATTTAGCAGGAAAGATCTCTTAGGGCACCTATTCATTAAAAGAACAGGAAGCCTGCCTGGTAACTGAATAAAATGCTGTTTAGTTTTGATAGTGGGGCTGTGTTGGACTGGTTTGTTTTATTTCCTGGCTTAGTGGTTCTGCAGTTAAAGATATTTCTCCCTTCCTGAATTCCCACGGGGCAGCAGTGGGGACCCTGCCCTCAGCTGCTCTCACCCCTCCTGCAGCTCTCAGGCTGCCCAGGTGTCAGCATCAGACACCATCATAAGATCATTCAGCACATTTGGGAACCCCAGCAGTAAGTTCTGCCTTGGAAAAATCTCCTGAATTCCCCAGCACAGCCCAAACTCTCCCTGCCAGCCCCTCCATCCCTTCCCATCCTGCTCAGCTCGCAGCAAATGGAAATACTTGAAGTTTTTGAAGGGGGTATTTTAAAAAATAGAGACATTAAAAGAAGAAAAACCTAAGCATGCCTTTATTTTATCAGCTCAGCTCCCACCTGGCTGCTCTACCCTTCCTCCCCCTCCATGGACAGCCAAACAGAGCAGGATTTTTCTGAGGAATGGATGAAGCCCATCCCAGCAACCTGACCCAGACCTTCCTGCTGGCTGAGGTCAACCAGAGCTCGGGAGGTCCTGGCCAGCTCCTCCTCCTCCAGCTCCTGGCAAAAGACACCCTGTGCAGAGCTGGGGAGAGGAGAAGCAGTTTGGGAAGGGAGAGGAAAAAGAAGAAGTTTGGGAATGCAGAGCAGAGCCCAGAGAGGACCTTCCCTCCATCTCTCTAAAACAAACACATCTCCAGGCTTTGCTGCCTTGGGAAAAGACTTTGATAAAGATCCTTTGGGTCTTTCTTCTCCCATCATCTCCTTCCCAGTCCCAAAGGAGGGGGGTAAGAGAGGCCCCACACCCACCCTGAGTTCCCCCCTTACCTCTGGGCTGTGGGGATGCCCCACTCCCCCCATGGCCATGGAGGAGAAGCAGCAAAGAGGGCAGCAAAGCAGAGAAAATCCTGTCCATGGCTGTGGAGGAGCCAGAGGCTGGAAGCAGAGTGGTGAGAAGAGCCTTGGCCCTGAGGTATTAACCTGCCCATCCTCAGGGAGGCCTGGGGCCAGCCCACCACACGTGTGAGGGGCAGGGGGGGCACTGAGGGGAGAGGACCCAGCAAGAAGGATGAGGAGAAAAATATTGCCTGAAGGTGGGGAAGGGGAGGATGTCCAACCCTGCTGGCCCCCAGCCCCTCCACAATGGCTCCATTGCTGGGAGGAGGGGATGGGAAGCTGTAAAGGGACCCCGTGAGGGCAGTGGTATGTGGGGAATCTGGGACTGGAACAGTGGGACCACTGAAAGCATCCCTGGGGAACTGGGGTGAACCTGGCAACCACCCCATCCTCATCTGCAAACCCTCTCTCAGGTTTGTGTCCTTCCCCTCTGACAGCATCCTGCAAATCAGCTCTGAGTCCTGGCTAAGGATAGGGGTGGCGAAAATCCTGAGGGATTTGGGGGGGTTCAGGACAATCCTGAGGGATTTGGGGAGCTCAGAACCATCCTGAGGGATTCAGGGGGTTCAGAACCATCCTGGGGGGTTCCTTGGTTTTGTCTGTGGGGTGAAGGCTGAGCTCCAGAAGGGAGGGAGAGGAAGAACAGAGCAAAGCTTGGGGAGGAGAAGGATGCAGAGCAAATTTCCTCCTGATGGGAACAGTTCCCTCTCTGTGAGGCTGTGCCCAGGGCAGGAGAGCAGGGGGGGAATGAAAGAGCTGGGCAGCCTAAAGCCAGATAAATAAACGAGGAGCTCAGGATAGACAGACAGGTTAGAAGTCTGATTTTTTTTCTTTTCCAGCGTAATGTTCAGCTCTGTACACACGAGGGAGATGCAGCTCCTGCCAATAAAAGCCAATAATCTAAATCAACAAATAAGCCTGATGCTGCTGCAAGTAAGCAGAAATCCAGTGTTTTCTTTCTGGAAGAGCAGCAGGGAGATTTGGTACCTGAGTAAGATGAATTTAATGATGGGTTCATCACAAATCAATGCATCTATTTTTTTTTATTATTTTTTCCCCCTGCCCTAATGACTGGATCACACTTTTGTCAGTTGATTAAAGCCCTTCACCACTGATGGATTAATCTCTGCTCACCTTTCCAGCCCCACACCCCTTGGAGCACTCATCCATCCATTTAATCTGCATTGTGTTAGTGCAGTGCCTCAGCAAAGTACTTTTCATTCCAAGCCCAGTTTCTTTCCCCTTATCCAGAGTCACTCTGTACTCCAAAAGGGCTTCAGCAGACTCTGAGAGCTCCTGTGGAGAAAGGCTCTTTGATTGGAAAAAAAAATAAAAAATAAAAAAAAAAAGGAGCAGTCCTTAGCAAAGTTGCCAGGCTGGACTTAACTCTTTCAGTGTTAAAAGTGTTAATTAAAATATGAAAAGATAACTATGTTCTCGGGCATAATCAGCATGGGTTTGTCCCACTGCTGCCTTCCCAGGTACAACATCAGCCTCAGATTCCAGCTAGCTGGAAGTCTTTAACCAGGACAAGCAAATGCTCCAGGTGAGGGGTTTGGGGCTCTTTTGTTAGTTTTTGGGTTTTTCTCTCCATTTAACCTCTTTCCACCATTGAGGCCCTAATCCAAACTTCTTTTATTTGCTTGTTATTTCCAAGCTCTTTGGATTAGAAGGGCTATTATGCCCTTTTAATGTGAAAACTGCAGATTATGCTCATGGAGTAGAACAGAACACACGTGTAGAGCTTCACGCACCAAGAACCTGGTACAAAACCTTCACGTAGAAGTGATGATGTCTGGAGATGGATGCATAAATACACATGTATGTAACCATACACGTATGGGCATGAATATGTAGGTGTAGACAAGCATTCAGACACAGAACTCCCCTCTGGGCTTGCTTTGCAGGGCTGTATTTCTCCACACATGGATTCAGATGAGTGCTGACACATCTTCTGTTCAGTTCCTTCATTGATGATTTAGATGAGGGGATTGAGTCCATCATCAGCAAATCTGCAGATGACCCCAAGATGGGGGGAATGTGGATCAGCTGGAAGGCAGGAGGGCTCTGCAGAGGGACCTGGACAGACTGGAGAGTTGGGATGATCCCAACGGGATGAGGTTGAACATTCCAAGTGCCGGGTCCTGCACTTTGGCCACAACAACCCCATGGGGAGCTCCAGGCTGGGGGGGGTTGGGCTCTTTTCCCAGGCAACTCTCAGCAAGACAAGAGGGCAGGGTCTCAAGTTGTGCCAGGGGAGGTTTAGGTTGGAGATGAGAAAGAATTTCTTTCTGGAGAGGGTGATCAGGCATTGGAATGGGCTGCCCAGGGAAGTAGTGGATTCTCCGTGTCTGGAGATCTTTCCAAAGAGCCTGGATGTGGCACTCAGTGCCATGGGCTGGGAACTGCAGCAGGAGTGGATCAAGGGTTGGACTTGATGAGCTCTGAGGTCCCTTCCAACCCAGCCAGTTCTATGATTCTGTGATCTAAGTACCACTCACTGATGTCCTCTGGGCTTGCATACACCCAGGTAGGTTTGCTCCCCAAATCCATAGAACAGCTACACCCACTTATTTGTGCCTGTTAGGGAAGAAAGTGAAAGAAAAGCAGAAATTCCAGAAGATTTTTACCCCCAGCCCTGTCTCTGATGGGGTTTCTCCTCTTGCTCTGCTGCACACAAGGATCTCTTGGTGCAGACAGTGCTTGGTCCCCATGAATGGGCATCATTCAGAGCCCTCCATAAATGCAGGCTCTATGGCTGTTCTTGTTGGGGAAAATATAAAGTTGCTCTGTGTCATTTTGCTGCTAATTAGCAAAGAAAGATAAATATGTTTCAGGTGGATATTTTCACTAGCAGAGGTTGTGGCACACAAGTAACATTAAAGCTTTGAAAATCAGGCAAGAGGCAAAGGTGTTCTGGGTACTCGAGGTCTGCATTTGGACCTCTCTAAAAGCAGTGTTTATTTTTAAAATATGAAACATATTTTTTTCCCTCGGCCTCCAAAAATGAAAACACTGTGGAGTCAATATTTCAAGAGGAAAATATGCATTTAAAGCTCTTCCCAAGCCTGCCTGCAACCTACACAGACAAACCATTAATGGCTGGGGCTGGCCCCAGAGCTGCTCTGCTGCTCTGTAGGGCTTCACGTGTCCTGGCACAAGGAAGGTTTTGCTTCTCCCTCCAACACATTCACCCCCACATCTCCTTCCTTAAAATGTGCTTTTTTTTTTTAAAACCCAGATCCAACCTTTCCTTCCTCTGCTGGATGCTCAGCGGAAGATCCTGCACCCACCTTGCTCCTGCTGAATTCAGATGCTTCAGACTCATGGGAAATGGTTGGGCAGAGCCAGGGGGGGGTTCCCCCCCCAAAAAAAACCCAACAGTCCCATTGTGTGATCATCTGAGGAGAAAAGGGATGGTGCAGAAAGATGCAAGGCTAAGATGATGCCAGACAAAGACTGGGTTTGCACCCTGGCCCCTTGCTCACCTGTTCTGACTGTGACCAGGGGACTCTTCTCAAGATGCAGGTGACAAATACAACTTTTTTGCTCTGAATCTCCAGGACATGGTGGGATGTTCTTCACCAGCACCATGGGTAAAAGCCCTTTGCCAGTGGGTGGGCAGAGGAGCTGCTGGGGTCACCTTGTGGTCACTGCTGGGTGACCATGGCTCCTGATGCTCCTTGTCTGCCAGCTCGGATGGGTGAGCCTGGCTACATCCAGCTTGTCTGCAGTGTCTGGATGTCACAGCAATGATGAGACACCTTTAATGACACAGCTCACTGGCAGAGAGCTTAAACTGCTGGGAGATATCAGCCAGAAAATAATTTCATAGAATCATAGAACGGGCTGGGTTGGAAGGGACCTCTGAGATCATCAAGTCCAACCCTTGATCCACTATTTCATCTCAATCTCCCCTCTGCCAGTTTAAATCCATCCCCCCTCATCCCATCCCTCCAGGCCCTTGCCCCAAGTCCCTCCCCAGCTTTCCTGGAGCCCCTTCAGGCACTGGAAGGTGCTCTGAGGTCTCCCTGGATCCTTCTCTTCTCCAGGCTGAGCAACCCCAACTCTCCCAGTCTGGCTCCAGAGCTGCTCCAGCTTCTGGATGCCCTCTTGAGAGAGCAAACCCCCGTTTAAAACTGATTTCTAAATACTAAAACCCAAGCACATACTGCTATGAGCAGTGCTCCAGCTGGAAGGGTTGGTAACTCCTCATTTGTCATAAGACAAGCAAGTCTGATGGCATAAATGATCTAAATGCAGATTCTTTCCCTATCACTATGTGTGTAATGCTTCACAGCAATGGAGATTGGGTGGGAAAAGCCAAGGAAAAAAAATGACATTTCAGTTTCAGTTGTGCAGATAAGTTTTGTTTTGATTTGGCTTCTTACTTCTCCAATTTGTTTTGCTCAAATTTCATTTGAAAATGCCATTTCAGTTTTATATTTACATATTTCCAATAAACATACCATTATTGCATTTAATAGTTTACTATAAATGTCACAGTGCAACAAACCAAAGTGATAAAATCCAAAGGAATCAATCTCTAAGGTGCTTCCCAGTAAAGGACCCAAAAGAACATGAAGGTTTTCTGGGGGAAAAAAAGGAAACTTCAGGGATCTCAAGACATTTCCAAACTTCCAATTGGTCTCAAAGGGAAGGCACTTAAAATATTGAAGTTTTCTTTAGAAAAAGAAAAAAAAAAGTGCAGTATTTGGAGCCTTGGACCATAAATGGTTCTTGCAAGGGAGCTGAAGCTGGGGCTTGGTTGGGGCAGCAGAGGAAGAAGAGGGTTGGGAAAGGATGAGCAGCCAAACCCTGAGTAGTTTACTATTGATTTTTATCTCATTCTGAACAACCCTGTAGCTGTAGTTAACAGCCCTCCAACCAGCAGAAAAGTCCAAGGTTTAGCAAAATGCTCTTTTTTTTTTTTCCCCTCTTTTTCTGGCTTCCTCTGATGTCCCCAGGTGGGGGTTTCTGAGCTGCAGTCACAGCCTCCATCCCTCTCTCTGTGAAGCAGTGACAACAGCTGCCATTTAGTCAAAGCTCCAATTCTTGTGTTTCATCCCCAGGATGTTTCTATTTCAGGTTTTTGCAGAGGGTGGGGGAGCCCCTCTCAGCTGCTTCATCACCAGAAAAGGGACATTTACTGCACCACTGCTTTATTGCCAAAATGGGATTTACAGCAGTGGGATCAGTTGCAAAGCAGGAAAAAAAAAATGATGTAAAGGGTGGAAAACTGAGGAGAAGTGAACAGCTTCAGATAGAGCCCAAAAGCTCAGGATCAAAAGCCTTGCTGTTTATCCTCAAAGCTGCAAATGGCTGGCAAACATCCTTGTGCTCTGATGCTGTAAATAGTAAATGCTGTTTATGGGCAGGCAATGTTTATGTATTTTATGGGTCACATTTATTTCAGAGGGATGCTTTTTATTTGCCATGTTAACCTTGCCCACAGCTTCCCCCTGGGACTGAAGTTGCCTCCTGGGCTCTATTCTTGTCTTTCCTGCTGACCACCTGCAGAGCTTGGGACAGATCCTCTCCTCCCTCCATATCTTGATTTTTCCACCTGTGTGATGCCACCAGCTGGCCCTAAGGTTGTATCTGTCTTACCAAACTGCTTGAATTAAAAAAAAAAAACAGCAGCAGAAAACTCCTGGTTTGTACAGGTGAAGGTCCCTGTGCAAGCAGCAGTTTTCCTTTAGGGTGAAGGAGCCAACAGACCAAGCCAAACCCCACAAAGACACCAGGGGAGGAAGAAGTAGGAATAAAGACTCTGGGGTCATCTGAGAAGAGGAACATCTTCATGAAATAGCACTCACCTGCTGAAATCTTCAGAAAAATCCTGTGGGAAGATACAGGATGAGCTGGAGCCTGGCAGGGGCTGTCCTGATGGATGAGGGAGAGCACAAGGCAGGGAAAGGATCTGGTTGATGCATGACCATGCAGCCAATTTCTGTCATTCTGGGCCCACCCCTGGGGCCAGCAGTTGCAGCTACTTCATTCAGCTGACACAAGTGAGTAATTAGCTTAATGAGCTCTCTGCAGCAAGTAAAGCCTTTTTTTTTTTTCTTTTTTTTCTTTTTTTTTTTCATGTTTGATTTATGCAATTATCATGGTGCCTGTCCCAGGGTCTGAATTCTGGAAGGTTTGTAGGTGTCATTCAAATCAGCAAAAACTCAAGCAGTAGAAACACCAGGAAGGGCAGGATGGTGCCTGGGGCCAGTCTGCTCCTGGAGAATCCCCACACATCCATCACCTGGGATTCCCTCCCTGCTCCAGGGCCAGGCAGCACATTGCCTTACGTCAGCTGGAGGAGATGCCAGGGAATGCTGCCAAGTT
Source organism: Calypte anna (assembly GCF_003957555.1). Taxonomy (NCBI): domain Eukaryota; kingdom Metazoa; phylum Chordata; class Aves; order Apodiformes; family Trochilidae; genus Calypte; species Calypte anna. The sequence goes on from NC_044268.1 coordinate 5,445,111, forward strand.
GCTGTCTTTGCCCTCTTCAAGGTCTATTTATACCCACTCATGGACATCAAAATATCCTTGGGCTAGGAGAGACCTTTCCATCCAGGGGATGCTGGGTTTGGGCACTGCTGTTCCTACTGCTGTATTTTTGCCACATTACCAGCAGCTCCATCAGCTTTCCAGATGCCATTTCAAAGCCTGATAGAAGCCAGCAGCAGAAAAATGCTCCTGAGCTTTACTGACACTGTATTTTTGGCCAACTTAACATCCAGGAGGATCTACAGAACCACAACCAGGTGTCCAGATCAAGGAATCTTTTCTGAAGGTGTAGCCTGGATTGCTGGAGCAATCTCTGCTGGTTATCTTCACCAGAAAACATTTCCCATCACTGCAAAGCTTTAGCAAATGTGTGACCAGAAGGCTGGGAATGGTGCACAGGAGCAATTCCAGCCCAGAACTGGGCTTTGCAGGATTCTCCCAGTGGGACCAAGGCTCAGGGAGAGCTGCTCTGTGTCACCAGAGCAAAACAGTTCTGCAAGGGGACAGAGGACATGAGGAGAACCCCCAGGCAGTCTCTAGGGCTTTATTTAAACCTTTGGAGCTTTACTGGTACAGAACCTTGCTTTGAGAGCAGACCAGGATCCCTCTCCCCCACTGAGCAATTTTCCCTCCCTCCTCTGACTGGGTCCATGATATTCCATGAGTTGTTTCTTTTCCCTTCATACCCCGGTTTCCCTTTCTGTGCAATAGGCAGAGCAGTGAAGTGCCTTTGGTTGTTGCTTTTTTCAGAGCAGAGGGAGGGAGGCTGCCTTTCTTTCAGCCTTCTCCAGCTGCAAGCAGAGGCATCAGGATGCCCAGAGGAGAGCAAGAGATGGAACAAAGCAGAGGTGCAGAAAGCAGCACACGAACACACCCAGCAAAAAGCTTTTGTCTCCATTGAAGCTTTTGCTCTGAGTCAGAAAAAGGCCACAGTCAGTCAGGGAAACTAATGGACCTCTGGAGCCATACAATAGAATAATAGAATCATTTTTGATTGGAAAAGACCTTTAAGTCCATCAATCCAACCCTTCCCCCAGCACTGCCCAGGCCACCCCCACCCCATGTCCCTCATCCCCACATCTCCAGGGCTCTGAAACCCCTCCAGGGATGATGGGGACTCCAGCCCTGCCCTGGGCAGCCTGGGCCAGGCCCTGACAACCCTTTCAGGGAGAAATTCTTCCCCAGCTCCAACCTAAACCTCCCCTGGCACAACTTGAAGCCAAAAGTTCCTCTTGTCCCATCCCTTGTTCCTGGGGAGCAGAGCCCGACCCCCCCTGGCTCCAACCTCCTCTCAGGGGGTTGCAGAGAGCCACAAGGTCTCCCCTCAGCCTCCTCTGCTCCAGGACCAGCACCCACAGCACCCTCAGATGCTCCTCACAACTTCTCCAGCCCTTCTCCTTGCTCTCCATCCCCTTCTCCTTGCTATCCAGACCCTTCCCCAGCTCCATTCCTCTTCTCTGGACATGCTCCACAGTCCTGGAATGTCTCCACCTCCCTGAGATGCTGCTGCTTTTAAAGGTCCCTCTCAAATACCTGTTCTGCCTGTGCTCCTATCATCAGCTCCATCTCTTCCCTACAGAAAAGAACTGCTGCTCATTTCTCCTGGGCATTGGGAAAAAAAAAAGCAATTTGTGGAGCAGCATGAAGCATTTTTGTGTGACCTCCTTCTCAGCCTCTACAGGAGAGGCTCGTATCACTGAATCAGTTTAGAGAAGGAAAAACAGCCTAGCAGTGGCATGTTAAAAAGAGCCTTTAATCAGTCTCAAAACCTGCATTGATGGTGCCATCATCTGACTTAGTAACAGGACTGGGACAGCTTGTGTTCAGTTTGTGTTGGCCAAACCTTTTAACATTTCAGAAAACCCAAACCACTTCCCGTCTAGAGCTCAGCCCCTGACCTGGCTGGAAACTCACAATCAATCTATACATTTTATCAGATTTTTGGGGGTTTTTTTTTTGAGCCAGGATTTCATGGGGATCTATTCTGAGCCCTGCAGAGAAAATAGTGCAGAAAGCAGGAGGATTTTCTGCCTTGCTGAGCCACAAACCATCAGGTTCATCCAGAAGCTCGGGTGTGTAACACCTCACAGAAACAAAGCCCATCTCTACACCACCACAAGAGATGTGCTGGCTGTACTTTAGCTGCATTATTAAAGTCAACTAAGCCAAGAAAGAGAATGGAAAAGGATACTTTAACACTGTTTAATTGGATCACACTAAGCAACCCTCTTCTGCTTTAGAAGACCACTGAACTGCTACTATTTCTCCCCACGACACTTTGGGCAGACCCAAAAGGTGAAGGGGTCCCCGTGCCCTGATGGTTTTCACTGCATCTTGGTACCTGCAGCCTCTGATGAGGAATCTTAAGGCAAGAACTGTGCTTTCAGGTCCTGAAAAACTGACAAAGAGAGAAACCACACCTAGGCAGCCCATGGCTTCCTCCAGCCCTGCAGCCAAGGTGGGGAAGCAGAGTTTCAGCATCCGAAGTTTCACATCTTGGTTTTTCAAAAGCAAGAGTGCTGACAGGTGAGGTCTAGAAGGTTCTGCAGCCTTTCAGATACTCAGATTTCAAAGCCAATTTTTTAGCTCTCCACCTAATTAAACAATGGATGTAAGGAGCTGGGCTCTTCACATCCCTCTGCAAGGCTTTCTGGCTGAATTCTGTGTTGGTCTCTTGCTCTTTGGTCACAGCTAAAACAGCTGTCAAATTGAGTCAGAAAAATTACAGAAAAAATTACAAATTAGCATGATTTAAGCTTAAGCTTGTGTGTTGAATCTTATGGTTTGGTTTCTGAGCAGAATAAAGACCCCAGGCTGTGTTCCACTCCGTGGATGATGCTTGAATCGTTGTTACTGAGCAAATCACACTGAGTTGTTTTCAGGAGGGGGAGCAGATGCTAAATTCCAAATACCTCTCCTCTGCCATCAGCAACCCTGATCACTGACAGCTTCAGGGGCTGCTCTGTGCCATCAGATTCAGTTCTCAATGTGCCACAGAAAGCAGGAGCTGAAGCACTGGTGATAAGATAGGAGAGGAAGGGACAAGCTAGATTTTTAGATGCTGTTGCCAGGCTGGCTGTTAGAAATGCCATCTTCTCCTTTGCCAGCTGAGCACACACAAGACAACATCACCTGAAGGCCAAAATACCACTTTTGCTAAAGTAAATCGTGAAACCAAAGTGCTGCTTCCTTGGGTCAGACAACAAGGACAGAAATCAGAAACCAGAGAGCAAAGTATTGAAGCCATTAACAGTTTTTTAATGGAAACTTATCTTCCAAGTCATACTAAAAGCAAAAAAAAAAACCACAAAACCCACACTCAGGTATCCAACAGCAGATTGTATGTTCTGGGAGACACATTGCTCATCATCATAAGCAGACAGGGTGAGAGCTGCAGAGAAGTTCATAGGAAATCTTCATTTTTCTGCTGACCCTCTTCTGTAGGGTCCTCATCAAGTGATGCTGATTAGCAGAGCTTCAGGGCTGGACTATCTCAGTGAAAAGCTTCTTGCCCATTCTCCCCACCCCATCCCACCCCCCCATTCCACATCCTCAATGTCTCAGCTGCTGAGTTAGGTGTGAGACAGATGAGAAACAACATCCTGCAGGCATCACAGAATCCTGGCAAGGGAATCCTGGCAAGGATTTCACATTAGCCAGATGCCAGAGGCTGGTGATGGGAACCTCAGTGGTGCCTGGTGCCAAGTTTCTCAAAACCAGCTCTGCAGCTTGGTGGTACCCAGGAAAACAAGGCACCCACTCCAGTGGTTCCCCATCACTCTTTGTGGTGATGCTGGGTTGGACTAAGCATGACATTGCTATGAAGAAAAGGGCTTCTCAGTGAGGCTGACTATCTGAGAGAAGGGGTAAGAAGAGGCCCCAACACTGGTGGCATCTTTTCTCCATGAGTGGAGCTTAGATTGCTACATAAGGTGGTGGGAATTCCTTGGAAGGCAACTCTAGGGCTTCCTCATATGATGGCAGCACAGCCTGAAAGAGAACACCATTAATTATGCTCTGGGGATGGCAGGAAGGGTTTCAAGTGGGTTTGATCTTGGCTGTGTTTCTCTCCCTAGTTCAGAGCAGGCTAAAATAATTACATGGGCTGGAAGACATAAGGGAGACATTTCTCCTTCTGGAAGAAATCCAGAAGAGTTAGAGGTCAGCAGCATGACAATATATGACAATTTTCTTCCTGTCCCACCTCCTGCTCTCAAAGAATGGTTGCAATGAATGGACCAAGGCTCCTTAGTGCCCCCAAAATAAAATCTCATGGACTAAGGAAAGAAGCTGAGCTCAGATCATTGCAGAGGGCAGGAAACATGCAGAGCTGCTGGCAGGACCAAGCTCATCCCATTTGCCAAATTTCAACAAGACAAACGCCTGCACTTAGCACTCCGTATTCTTCCTCTTTATTTCTCATCCATCTTTACAGTATTTCTTATTTTTGGAAGCTCTTCAGTATCTTCCCATGGTGTCAGAGCACCTGGATGCATTCAGAGAGGTGATCAGTAATCTAAGGAAGGACAGTGACATTCAGTATCTAGCACACTGGTAAGATGAATGGCAATGCACCAAATCTCTCAGAGGTTGCTCTGGTGCAAAATGGAGACAAACTTAACTTTAAGCAAAGGCACAGGAACCAAAGTCCACCAGAAATGAAGAACACATCTCTGGAGCAGAGAATACAAATGATATATTCCCGTTTCTCTGCTTTGCCTGAAGCCTGAGTCTGAGCTTCCTCACAGATACCAGACTTGGAAAGATTTTATAACTTTACAAACTTTATAACTGGAAAGTGTTGATGCACCTTGGAAGGGTTGAACTCTCAGACCATCAGAGAAGCAAATGTAAGGCTCAGCATGCACCTCATCAGTCCAAGCCCTGCCTCTCCCTGCTGGGAAGGAGCCTTTACCCACCTTTTCCAGTGCTTGCTCGTCAGCTTTCAACTCCTCCATTTTGATGGTTTTAATATAATGAAAGCATTTCAGGACACATTTGAACATATAGGCCTGAAAAGGAAAGGGGGAGGGGGTCAGGCATTGCATCTGAAGTCAATTTCCACTTTTGCCATCAGCCTGCTGTTTCTTACCCTCTTCTCAGAGGGCAGAAGCTTGGGACCAGGTGTCCCAGGGCCTTAAATCACCATCCTGACCCCTCACTAGCAAGGTGACAAGTCCATCAATTCAGAGCAGTGTGGGAAGCCAGACTAGAAATACTGGTAGATATAAAGCATGTTTTTAAGACCTCGGAGAGTGCAATATCATCAGGGAGGAAAGGGACACATCTTTCATGCTTTTTTTTGTTTGTTTTTTTGGATGTCTCAGGAAAGCACCTCGGGCACAGCATCCACCTCCCAGAGATCTGAGGCTCCCTGCTCAGCTAGGACTGACCTGAAGGATCAGCTCATCCAACAAAACCCTGCCCTTGCACTACTTACACTTTTCTGACAAGATCACCTTGCACCTCCCAGCATTACAAGCTGCAGTAAATAGAGCTTTTCTGAGAAAAATGGCTCAATTGATGGGTTGTGGCACAAGAAAATAAGCCAGGCCAGTGAAACATACCATATTAAATAAATATTTTCCCTGCTCTGGGAAGTGAGGCAGAGTCATGTGCCTCTTGTTTTTACTGGCAGGAAAATCTGCTTAAAAAACCAGTTGGCATTTTCAGAGGGACACAGGGAGTTGTGTGCTCCAAGAGCAAGCTATGGAGCTCAGCATTTCCCAGAACAATGGAGGACTTTTTGTCCTGACACAAAGCCAAGGCAAGGAAAGAGAACAAGGAATGAAGTATCTGAGTTGAAGGAATCCATCTCTCAAGCAAACTTCCAGAAATGAGGAGCTAAATCCAAACATTGGCCACTTTTAGGGAACACTGCAAAAGCTTTTCCTTTTCCCAAACTGACTCCATCATATAAGATGTAGAAAAATGTCATTCATTTGTGGAAAAACCAAACCTTAGTGAATTTAAAAAAATTAAAAATCATACAACAAAAAGAATCCAAAAAGAATCCTTTTTGTTTTTCAAACAGAGTTTCTGTGGTGCCCATTATCTGCACTGACATCAGTGAGGTTTGCTTTGGAGACTGCTCCAAGGAAAACCAAGTGTGAGCAGAACACAAGGAACACAAAGTTATGCAAAGACAGCCAGTGACCTTGGGCTCATCAACCTGAAACCTCTCAAGATTCTCCACATTAAACTGAAGAGGGAAAAATCCTCTTTGTGAATGGGTGGGAAACTTGTCCTCCAGGTCGAGAAGCAAACTGCTCCAGCAGTAATTGTGTTAAACCCTTTGTCTCATTTCTAATCAGAAATGTTTTACTCCTCTTGGTCTCTGCATTCTTATCAGTGTGTGTGGAGGGAACCACTCTGTGATGCTGGGCTGAGATAAAGATTCCTTGGGAGATTGCCCTGATGGAGCTTCACTCACTCTGCCCTTGGAATCATAGAATCATAGAATTGGCTGGGTTGGAAGGGACCTCAGAGATCATCGAGTCCAACCCTTTTCCATCTCCAAAAAAATCAGAGCTTGAACAAGTGATGCTGGGGCTGTCCATGTGAAGATGTCTCTGCCCTGGTTAGGGTGAAGAAACCTCCCTGTTGCAGTAAGGAAGATGCTCCCTGCCAAGGGTGATGCTATGAGAGCAAAAAGGGAGAGGTGGTGCCACCCCAGCATCAGCAGAGACATTTTTCCTGCTGAAAGGTTGAGCAAAGCCTCACCTGAGACTTTTCTGGAGGTGTCTGGCAGAGGCAGTGAGTGGGGCAGATGTCCCATCCCTTCTCCAGCTGACAGATCACCTCTGGGGCAAATTCTGGGATGCAGCTTTGGGCACAGTGATTGGAAGTTGGCAGAAACACAGGACTGGGTACCCAGAAGCAACATTTTAGTCCAAGAGCACTGAATGGTTGTGCTGGGTCATTAAGAAAGTCAATTTATGGTCCTGGGCCAGTCCAGCACATTCAGACACTACCTTGGTGTGGGCATTCAGTGAATTGAAACCAATGGACCCTAAATTGGCCAAATGGCCTTTTTACAGCTAAAATATTTCATGTTGGTGCCACATTTCCCATCAGATCTTTATCACCTGGAACTCTTACAAAGTGGTTTGCTACAGATGGAAGAGGGGAGGGATTGTCACTGTGTTTAAAGGGGTGTGGAGACCACAGAGTGCTTGCTCGTGGCCTTATTTTTTTTTTTATTTTAATGGTCCTGCTCATGTTTCTCCTCCTACAAACTCCAGCAGAGGAAGTCAGTCCAAGTTATGCAGTCTTGTACCTAACCCTGTGGAAAATCCAAATCAGCTGATTTGCCAGGGCAGTGAGATTTCAATGAAGACCCAAGCTGCCAGCTGGGTTTTGGGGTTATCTCCTCTCCCCCAGTGCAAATATTGCAAATATTTGCAAAAATGACCATATTAATATGGCAAATATTAAAAGAGATGCTAAAGTCGTGTTTGCTGTGCAATCATACAACAGATTCCACCCCACACTGACCTGTCTGGCCACCTGGGAAAAGTCTGAATAACAAATGTTTTCCAGCTAAAAAGTATCATTGCTCCCTGTGAGGATCTGCTCAAGTACCTGGAAAGATGTGGTTTTCTTAGCTGGTCTGAAACCCCTCAGTGGAAAAGCTGTTCTCTGATCCATTGAAGCAAGAAGCACAGAAACCACTTCAGTGTGGAGTTTCCTGAGATGTGAGCAGGATTTAGCAGCTCGTGGGTTTTAATTACATTTCAGGCTTTGAGTGTTCATGACTCTGCTTACATCAGTGCAGAGCCAGTCACCTACCCAAGTGGAAGACCTAAACTGCTGCTTAATGACCTCATTTATTTTGGCACACAATAGCAGCAGAGTTTCCTCTGTTTGTTTCCAAACATCTCATCCTTCTCGAGATGAATGGGCAGTGAGAGTTTCTGGATATAAGAGAGATTTTGCTATATAACTCCCATCTGCTGGAGCATAAAACCAGCAATTGAATGCTAGATCTGCCTCAGATGGTCCTTTTATGCCCAAAGAGAGACCAAGCAATGCCCTGGCAGACTTGAGAGAGAAAAAGAACCAATTCCTTCCCTCCTCCAGGCAGGAGAACTTCATTTCAGCCTCTCCACACCACTTACCTTCAGGAAGAGGACAGCAATGAATGCAATGGTGAAGGTGATCAACACTCTGGCATATTCCTTTTTTGACAGCATCTCCAGGGTTGGCAGAAAGCCCTGGAAAAGAGGGGGGAAGGTCTCAGTCATAGAGGTTTTTCCCTTCCACCAGGGTCACACAAAGGGGTGGAGATCTCAGGAGGTTTCTCAGCCTGGTTCTCAGGGGGTGGGACAGAAAGAGTCCAGAGAGAAGATTTTTTACATTGTTTACATTGTAAATATAAACAATATTTTTTATTTTAAACAATTTTTTATTGTTTACATGCCTTTGGCAAAGATTTTTCAAAAATGAGAACTAAAGCTATGACTGTTTAATAAAGATGAAGGCAGGGCATTTTCCAGCAGGCAGGCAGGTTTTATTCAAGGCATTTTGCTCTGCAGTTTGCATCCCTAAGTCTGGAGTAAGAAAAACAAGGGGCACTTTTAGGAATCACATGGAGAAGCAAGCTGGCTGTCAAGGACAGGTGAGAATCTATGGAAAATCCACTTCTGCCACCAAACAGAGATGTTCTGGCTATACCACAGAGATCAGAGAAAGTTTATTCTGTCTTAACAGCCACTGAAGAAAACCTCATGAGGTGTTAGCAGCATGAAAACAAAATAAATCACCTCGTCTTACTCATAACTTACCCTGTTGTCTGCAGACTTGAGGCTGAGATAGGTGGGGACCTCCATGTAAGAGCTGCAGAGGGTGAGGATGCTCAGGCAGAAATCCAGCAGCTGCAGAGCCAGGAAAGGGATTGTCGAGTGCTCCTGCTGTGGGAAGGGCAGGGAAGAGGAGTTTGGTTCTGCTTTCCAGGTGGCATCACCTCTGCAGATTGTCCACACTGTGTACAGGGTCTGTGCCTTGCTCCCCCTGACAGCCCAAGCTGGGTCATTCACTTACAGCAGCCAAAAAGCTGAGCAAACCCTCTTGGGGGGTGATTTACAGAAGCTCCACAGCAGAAACCTGTGGCTCATCTCCAGACAAACCCTTCCTAGCATGGGCACAACCAGAACCACCTCCTCAGGTTAAATAATCAACCCCACAGAAGATGCTCAGACATGAGGAACCAGCCTTTCACCAGCTCTCCTTTCCTCTATCTCCCATGGGTTGCATCCTTCCTCCAGCCAGCACAGAAACTATCCCAGCATGAAGAGCCCTGGCCCCAAATAATGATCTTTTATTCCTACACAACCCCCTGGTCTCTGTCTCCTGGAGAAATCTCCAGGAGTGGTTTGTTACCTACCGTGTGTCTAAGGGAGGTCACAGAAATGACTGCTGGGACTTGGATGTAGGAGCTGAACATTGCCAGGAGGCTGAGGAAAAAATCCATGACTTGAAGAGCAAGGAATGGGATCAGGAGACATTCCCTCTTCTGAGAAAGAAAATCAATGCCAGTTATTGCTGTTTGGCATGGGAGAAGAAGACCAGCTCCCAGTACACCTATTACATACTCCAAGAATACTTTCCTGGCATTTCTCTATCTCATTCCACACAGTGTGGTGACAACAAAGGGCATCAATATTGATTTATTGATATTTTTTTTCCCTCACACCTCTGGAAAGGTTCTGGGAATTTTCCCTACGTGACATTGGCACTCGATCCCACCAGAGCTGTCGTTCAGTTGTCCCCAGAATCTGGGGAAAAAGCTGGATTCCCACAGCAGTGCATGGGAAATGAAATGGGAAATGAATCCCCAGTGTAACAGGGGAGTTACAGGTCCTTTTCAGGATCTGACTTGCAAAGAGCAAGGAAATGAGGCAATAAAATGACATTTCCAAATGATAACATTTCCATTCCTTAACACAAAAAACAGTCTGGATGGAAATGTCACCAAGATCTGGTAAATCTGGCAGTCAGCAACCTTGCAGATGAGCCTGAGGCTGCAGATTCACCACCTTCCCCCTCTGTAAGAGAGCAGAAATATTTATCTGCTTTTGTGCTCATTCTTAAACACTTTCAGTGAGCATTTCTAGTGCCCTCCTCTAACACCTCCTCACCCAGAGAGGCCTCAGCCAGCAGCCAAAGAGCATTTGGGGAGGACTTACCTTGACCACACCAAGGAGGAGGTTGAAGCTGATGAAGAACAGCATGATGATCAGGAGGAAACTGGTGATGACATCAGCTAAAAGGAAGAGAAGTAATTACCACATTGCTAAGGGCCAAAAACCCTACTGAGAAGCTCTAGAAACTTTTCAGGGCTTTAGCAGACCTGTCTGAGAGCTGGGCTGAGCCATACAGAGCAGAGAGATGGGTGGTACCACCAGCAGTGCTGCTCCCATCCTTACTCTGCTAGGAGGGAGTGCACTTGGCTTCATTTTGGAGACAAAACTGATATTTTAACTTCCCCTGCTATTTTCCTCAAGGCTTAGCAACACCCTGGAATCTCCTCTACAATGGAGATTTGCTGATGAGGGAATTTCAGCCTAAAGTTCTGCCCAGTGCTTCCTTCTCTGAGCATGGGAAGCCTCCTCCATCCCAGGACTAGGAGAGAAAAACCCTTTGAGAAGGTTGCAGCCCTCAAAGAAACAAAAATAGCTCCTCTGAAGAGCATCATTGCTGCACATGGAGGTGTCAGATCTAAGGAAGTGATCAAAAGCATCCAACAAAGACTGAACCTACATCAGGAAAAAAAAAAATGAGTTTAGATGACAGAAAACAAGCTCCTGCTTGTAACCCGATAATAATAATAAAAAAAGACAACCACAAACACATGGTCTGCTTGCCACAAAGTAATGGAAGTTGAAACACAGAAGAGGAAGGAGAAAACAGCAAAAAAAGAAACCTCAGCTGCAGAGAAAGGGGGAAAGGGCTGCAGGAGCTGCTGCTCACAGCCTGGCAGCTCCCAAGGGCTGGGGGAAGAGTCCAAGCTCCAAGGCAGAAAACCAAACCCACCCTTCAGAAACAAGAAAGTAGCAACAGGGCTGTGATCCAGGGCACAAAGAATCAGAGATTATTGCCAGGACAGCATAAATTCCAACCAACCAACCAAAAAAAAGAATTTAGCAAAGCAGACAGACTCAGCCACAGAAGGAACCAGTCCCAGTCAATCCCAAACTGCCTGCAGACATTTTCCCTGCTTTTCCTCCCAGAACCAACCATCAGACGTTTTCCCAAGAGAGGATTTATCTCCTCAGCATGGGATTTCCTAAGATTCGAGGCATCTGTGGTTTTCTGCTGCTTTCTGCAGGGGCTGATGCTCCAGGCTCCCTGATGGATTGGGCAACAGGCCCGTGCTCCTGCAGGGTAATTGCAGGCAGAGCTCAGCTGAATTTCCCAAGCAGAACCCAGATTAAAAAAAAAAAAAAAACAACCCAACAAACAAACCAAGGAAACCAAAAGCCTGCAACCCTACAGGCACAAAAGGCTGGGAAGAAAAGGAAAACCAAGAGAAAACAACTCCCTGCACACTCTCTGTCTCCTGTTGCTCACAACAAAAGGCACTCATCCTTTCTGCTGCCAGCTCCATCTCTTTGTTCCAGGGATGGCTCAGTATCGATGGGTTTGATCTCAGTAATGAAAGATTTTCCTGGAAAAAAAAATGGCTGCTTTCTTTGTAGGAGCAGATTTAGCAGCTGGGCTACAGGAGTGACCCCCTTGGACATCAGGAGCTGCTGCTGGCTCTTAGACCCCTCTGTGCAAACCTTCCATGGGATGGTTCATGGCATAGCAAGGCCAGATGCCACCTGGACTACTTTAGAAGGGCTGGCAGGGTGGCAAGTTGCCTTCCAGACCCAGCAGAAGGTACCTGGGGAGCTCTGGGACTTCCAGCACTTGCAGCTACAGCAAACCCTGGTGCCTAACCCTGGCTCTTTCCATGCCCAGCATCTCTTGTCCAAAATTATAAGACATCAATTTTAAAGTCTTTTCAGTATTTCCCTTCCTGGCTTGGTTGGCCCTTGTGGGATTGATTAATGTTTGCCTGTATTGTATTAAAAACCCAAGCTTTGGCACCTGTACAATGTTAAAAGCCAGGGGCATCATTCCAGGGTTTTCCCCTCTGTCCCTTCCACATGTTCATCTGGTTGTCTGACCCAGGAATAAACTGGTTTCCTCACAGCACCTTAAAAATATGGGAATATTGAGAGGATAAGAGGGTTTGTCCCTGTTGGCTCTTGGAGGACTGTTACTGGATGGCAAGAGGCAACTGTTACAGTCAAGGAAATTCCAGATAAAAGGAAAAAAATCTTACAAGAAGTGATTCAGTCTTGTCCTTCCCTTTCCCCTTTCCCCTTCCTTTCCTTTTCTCTTCCCTTTCCCTTTCCCTTTCCCTTTCCCTTTGCTTTTCTCTTTCCCTTTCCCTTTCTCTTTCCCTCTCTCTTTCTCTTTTTGTCTTTCTCTTTCCTCTCCCCTTTCCGTTTCTCTTTCTTTCCTTTTCCCTTTCCTCTTTCTCTTTCTTTTTTTGTCTTTCTCTTTCCTTTACCCTTTCTCTTTTTCTTTCTCTTTCCCATTCCCTTTTCCCTTTTGCTTTTTCTTTCCCTTCCCTTTCCCCTTTCCCTTTCCCTTTCTCCTTCTCCTTCCCTTCTCCTTCTCCTTCTCCTTCTCCTTCTCCTTCTCCTTCTCCTTCTCCTTCTCCTTCTCCTTCTCCTTCTCCTTCTCCTTCTCCTTCTCCTTCTCCTTCTCCTTCTCCTTCTCCTTCTCCTTCTCCTTCTCCTTCTCCTTCCATTCCCTGTGGATCCCATCCTTTCTTTTTCAAGGCAGCCAAACCTCCTGGGGAGAAATCCTGAGGGAGCCCCAATTCCATACCAAGAACTCCTACCTGACTTTTTTTCCCACTCATGTGCAGAGCAGCTTCCCAGAAGCCTGCTTTATTTTCTGGGGCCACAGCTACAACCTTTGCATTGCAAACTCTGAGCCAGAATCTGGCAGAATCTCCCAATAGAGCAGCAGATGCTGAGGGCAGGGGCAGAACCTCTCCTCAAATGGTTCTCCAATTCTTCCATCTGGGTTTTGAAGTCAAAATGAAATTTTTCTATTGCTTCTCTGTGCTGCTTCCCCCTCAGTTTCTGGAAATAGAAGGGTTGTACTGGGTTTATTTTAACTAGGATCAGAAAACACTCAGCATCTCCCAGGCAGAGCCCTTTGAAGTATTGGGGAAGAGAAGCCAGGTGGAAGTGCTGGGGATTTTATTATAAAATGTTCTTTTTTGTGTAGGAGGCAGTGGAAGAGGAGCTGGCATGTTGATTGTGTGGGTAGAAGGACAGGGCCAATTCCAAAGGGAAGTGTTAGAGTTTTAAAGAAGAACCCCCAGATTTGCAGAAATACCCATCTTGCTTAGAAAGCAGGTAGTGGGTTTGTATGGAAATCAGCAGAAAAAACTGTCTTGGTGATTTGTTTATTTTTCTTTAAAGAATATTCAATTTAGATACTTGAAGAAAAGAAAGAAAAGAAAAACTTATTGGCCTGGGATGATCTTTCTGGAAAAAAAAAAAAGAAAAAAAGCTCCTTCCAAAGAGCTTTAATATTAGAGGTTTGGGGAGTTATTTTCTTTCAAGTGGCACCCAAGCTGATAAATCTGCTGGGGCTCTGGAAGCCAAGCTAAATCCCTCTTTGGTCAAGCCATAGGAATTCAGTCACCAGCTGTGGTGAAAAGGATGCATGGGACAACTTGTGGGCTACAAACCAGCCTGGCTGCTTCTTCCAGGCAAAAACCACCAAGGACTGGGAACAACTGGGACAGGGGGAGGAAGGGAGGTGGGCTGGTGGGACATTCTGAAAGGCCTTCAACTCTGAGAATGACCCCAGAATGATGGATGGTGAGAAGAAGGTGGCTCCATGGCATAGAGGAGCCTGGGGACAATGTCAGGAAGGTCACACAGCCATGGGATGTGGGGTGGGGATGGGTTTTCACCCCACTTTGAGCCCCCGAGGTCACTTGGCAGACTAAGGGAGTCTGAGCTGGTCAGACACTTCTGTGTTTTCCTGGAAAATGCCCCATGTGTGAAGGGAGCCAACAGGATTAATTAACCTGGGATTAAGTGATCCACAGGGGGTGAAAAGGAAGAGAAGGAGAACCCAAGGTTAGTGCCAAGAGGGAGTGGGGAGGCTGGAGGGGACCTGATCCCCTGAGACATCTTCACTGGGCTCCTCACTGATCTCCCAAAAGCCAACACAGCTCAAATCCCAAACTTTAGAGCCAGATTTTTGTCTCTGGCCCTTGGGCTTTTGGCCCATCTGCTCTGAATTGGTTTCCAGTTTTCCTTGGCAAAGCAGCAAGAGGGCTCAGTGTAGGACCTTGGGTTCCCTCACACCACCTACCAATCCTGTAGAAATCCTTCTCCAGGGCTTGGCAAAATCCTTTCCCACTTGCCACCTCCAGGGAATACTCAACCAGCAGCAAAATGCTCATAACCTAGGAGAAGAAAAGCAAAAGACACAGCTCAGTGGGCTCTGGGCCAGCTTCCTACCAACAGGAAGGTCATTTCCAGGGACCAAGGAATGGCCAGAGGCCCAAATGCAGGATGGGTCTCCAAGAGAGACAGGCAGGAAGGGGTTGAAGTCCTCTAAAAGGCACCATTGGGGCCAGAGGTACCAGTTCATGGAGGGTTTGAGTTTAACTCTCTTTTTTTTTTTTTTTTCTCTGCCAGCTCCTGAAGGAGGATGGAAGAATCACGAAGTTAATGGATTTTGTTGTGACATTTTATTATCCAGGGAGTCCTGGCTTTACACTTGGAAATATTTTAGCTGGGCTGCACAACCTCTGTCTCAGAGCCAGCTGAAGCCCAGAGGAAACAAGTTTGTAGCTGCCACCAAGATCACCACAAGCTTGGGTACCACGGGGCTGAAGCAACATTTCCCCAAGAGCTGCAGCAGCTTTTTCAGCTCAACAACCACTTAAAGAAGTGAGGCAAGCAAAGAGGAACCAGAACTGTTGTGGTCTGGGCTCCTCTTTGCAGCCTCTGTGTCTGGGGAACAGCCCAAACCAGCAGCTGCTGGGAGATGATGCAAACCCAACTGGGAATGAGCAGAAAATGTATTTTGTCTTTGGTGGAGGCTGCAGGTGCCATGGCAGAGCCAGGCAGGGCTCAGGCTGGAGTGATGCTTGGTTGGCAGTGCCAGAAAAGCAAATCCAAGTGGCAAAAAAAAGGCAAAAAAAAGGCTTTGCTTTGCCCTGAAAAGGGGAAGGAAGGCTGAGTGGGATGGACTGCAGGGACAGGAACTGAGCAGACTGCCCCATGGGGAGTGTCAGCTGCAGGAGACCTAAAATCCATCTTCAAAACCAACTTCACCACCTCCCTGTGCCACCAAGGACACGTGGAGTGCCCAGAGGAGCTGTAGCACATCTCCCAGAGAACTTTCTTCTGCAGGGAGCATTCCCCAAGTCACATTCTTGCAGCAGTGGGGACTGGGACCCTGTATCCCACCTCTGGCCTCAAAACACTGCCTAGAGTCTGAGCTGGGAGAAAGGATGTGTCTTGTTCTCTCCTGGCCTGTCTGATGGCCAAGAGCTACATGAGACACACGATTTTTTTAATGATGATTTTTCTTTTCCACGCAGCAACTGAACTTTGCAATTTCCTTGGTAGGAAAAGGAGAAATATCTGGATCTCATTACACTGGGACACCAGGAATTTAACACAAAGTCAGTTTAACAGTGTTGGAAGTCCCATGGAAGCACAGGGCCTTGTCAAGGATGAAATTGCATCCCTATGAAGTCGCTTTACACTTGACTGTCTCCCCCAGGATAGGAGGGAGCTCCCCAACCAACCACACCTGGAGATCCCACACTGACTTCTGGTGCCCTAACTTGTCCAAGAGGTTTCCTGTACACACTCCTGGAGAGATTTTGCTTCCATTATTGCTACTCTTGGTCAAAGCCCATGGGAAATATAGGAAGAAATTGCTTTTTGAGGTTTTGGATGTTAGCCAGGAGGGCATGGCCCAGGCTGCCCAGGGAGGGGGTTGAGGTCTCATCCCTGGAGATGTTCAAGGTGAGGCTTGAGGATGCTCTGAGCACCATGAGCTGGGTGAGGGTGTCCCTGAGACTGCAGGGCTGGGACTGGGGGACCTGGAGAGGTCCCTTCCCACCCAAACCATTCTAGGATTCTATGGTTTCTTGACCTGAGCCCTAAACAACAATTTCATTCCTGAAAGACAAGTGAGGGACTGCAGGACATCAAATCCCAAATGCTCCCATCCCAGATGGATTTACAGCCAGAGCAGAGCCAGAGCCTAAACTTCAGTGTGCAGAACCATCTCTGATGTCTGCCAGAGAGGAGAACAGCAAAGCAAAAGAGTTCCTGGTTTCTTTGCAGGTGCTGAAATGAGCTACACAAGCAGAGCAGCTGCAGCAAACAAGTACACCTCAGTCAGAAAACCCAAAGCCAACCTGAAAGATTGAGGAAATGCTTAAAGTGAAAGTTGATTGAAACTTCCCACTGGAAAGGGCTCTTGCACTGAAAGAACAAAGCACTGAACTGCAGCACCCTGCAGCCAGGACACCTCCCCATCACCTGGTATTGGGTTTGGCACCATCCTGCTGCCTGGCAGGTGACAATCTCATGAATTCCTGCAGAGAACACACACAAGAGGTGATGAAACCCCTACAGGAGGCTGAGGAGAAGGCAGAGAAAGCTGAGGTGGTGCCTGCCTGGGACTCCTTGCTCCAAGAGTGCAGCTTGTCTGATCTCCAATTAATTTCTCCTCATGTCCATGGCCTCAGTGTGATGGTTGCTGCTGGGGTTCTGCACACTCAGTGTGTCTGCAAGAAAAGCTGGAAGCTGCAATGAGCAGGGGTGATGGGGAGGATGGGAAACTGCTCCAGCTGCACCCTGGAGAAGGTTTCTGACAGCTGTGACACCAGCATGGGGAGGCAAACAGCATCACATATAAATAAATGCAATACTTCCAGTGCTTCACCTCTCCTTGTTTTAATTTAGAAGTGGTGGTTGTGGCAGGGCAGGATGAAGGGAGAAGGAGTGGTTTCAGGTCCCAAACATTTCCTTTCCAAGTATTTTCTCATTCTCCTTCCTGATGCCTCCTTCCCCCTCCTGTCTGTGCAGCAGAGATGCTCCAGGAGGATGAGGAACAGCCCAGGGACATCTCAGCTCAGCCAGAGCCTGGGGAAGGTACAGTCACAGCTCTGTACCCCTGAGGGTTGTGTCTGGAAGAAGGTCCCAGGGCTGAAACTCTATTCCTTGAATTAAAGAGCTGACAAAGAAGGGCTCAGCTGCAGCAGAGGACACAGCAACCTACAGACATGTTCCTTGCTTGGCCCTTTGACTCTAGTCAAGGACTGGCAGCAAATGAATTGCAGGTTTTCTGCCCAGGCTGCATGCAGAGGAGCAACTTGCCAGCCTTGCTCTTGAAGCTAATGTCAAATGACTCGTGCTTTTTCATGCCTGGAAGGAGCAGATGAGCAGAAGGACAAATTCCTCTGTGCTTTTTTGGAGAGTCACATGCAAGTCACTTCACAATTCCAAGTAGAACTCTGCTCCTCACATAACTCTGTCCCCTCCTTCTTCATCCCTGTTTGAGAATCCCACAATTTATTTCAACAAGTCTATGGAGAGATCAGGACTAATGCAAATCTGATTTACAGGAGGACACCACTTCACTGCCAAGCCTGAGAGCTTGTGTTTGATGGCATCACTCTCACCCATCATCACTCTGATTCCCCACTAGGACTCACAGCAATAATTTACACTGATACCAAGCAGCAGGATTGATGCAGCAAATCATCCAAGTCACTGCTGAGTTTAAAAATCCCTTTTTTTTTTTTTTTCCCCTCCCTCTGCCTAGCTGCAGCTAGGTGCTCAAAAAGGTGGGGAAGAGGCAGGGGAAAAGTATTTGCTATTCTGTGCTATCTCTTAATTCAGGAAGACAAGACAACCTTCCCCAAATAGCAAACTGGTTCCCCAGGGGCTGTGTATAGAAGGAATTTTTCTGCAGGGGCAGAGCAGGTACAGACATTCAGGGACCTGCAGAACCGTGGGGAGCTGGAGGCATTGCAGGCAGCAGGACTGAAGAGCTGGGTGCTGAGGCTGCCCCTGGGATGTTGGTGACTGATGCTCCCCAGCACCCCACACCCTGCATCATCCTGCCCAGGGTACCTCTGCATGTCCTATGGCAACCACTGCTTTGGGTTGGCAACAAGGTGACACAAAGGTTCAGAGGGTGATTCCCAACCCTCCTGGCCACCATCCACATCCTGCTGGTCACTGCCATGCAGGTTGAGCTGCACAGGGACTGTCACTTAGAGACAAGGGATGGGTCCTGTCCAAGGAGCCCTGGAACCTTGGTCTGCCAAGAAGAGCAGAGGGAGAGAAGAGCAAGGAGGACTCAGCTTTGGCTCTGCAGGATCCTCTCCCAATCCAGAGTGAGATTCCAGGGTAATTTCATGTTGCTTGTGGTCTGTTAGGGGCAGGGTGAGGCCAAGCCATGTCCTGGCAGAGCAGAGCAGAACGGAGACACATGCAAGAGGCTTTGGCTGCCCATCCTCATTAACATACAAGGGGACTCATTACTGCCACAGCCTTTCCTGGGGATGTGCCTGAGGGATGTGATGAGCACACCTGCTATAAAAACAGTCTCAGAGTGACTTTATACCCAGGACAGACTTGTCCCTTGTGCAGAAGGTCAGTGGCAGCTCCAGCATTAGATCCCTGACTGCCCATGCTTTGCCTGCTCCTTGGCTTTGGTTTGAGCTGCTCCAACTCCTTTTTTCCAAGACCAGTCTGCTGGCCCCAGCCCAGGCAGCATCCTTTGGCTTCAGGGCCTCTTTCAGTGAGCAATGATGAGAATAGAAGTGTTTTGCTGTCCTTTCCTTTATAGAGGGTAAGGTATAAGCTACAACTAAGTGTATGTCACACAGCTTCTGGTTTGAGCATCTGCTAGCAGTCAGGAGAGGGGTAAGATTCCCAGCAACCAGAAAAGGCTGTGTATGGAACAGCCACTGCTCCTGTGCCACCAGAATTTGTCAGAGATGGAAAAGGTAAGAAGGAAACGTGAGCAGAAGAGAGCTGGAGATGATTAAGCACACCAGCTGGTAAATATGATGGGTTTCATGTAAGCTCGAGCTCCAGAGGTCTCAGATGTCCTGACAGCAGGGGATGCACAGGGCAGGGATCACTTGGTACTTGTCCTAATTTCTTCTTCTCAAAGCAGCCCCTGCTGGCTGTTGTTGACTACAGGCTGGGAAGCTGCTGGACTTCAGGGCTGACTCTGGACATCTGTGCTGTGACTTCTGCCTTTGTCATTTTGCAAAGCAAAGCAGCTCCTCTTCAGCAGAGCCTCCTCTGCAAACTCCCTCCTGGGAGCACACTGAAGTTTCACTCCAAGGCTCTGCCTTTCACTGTTCAAAACCCTCCTGGTGTCTTCAACAGACCCAGGAGGCATTTGGGAACTGACACAACTGGTAATTCAGTTTTTTCCCTGTTAACCACAAGCCCAGGGAGGTGGTGTCTGGTTCTGCTCCAGTTTGGCCCAGCAGTCACTGGTCCTGTCAGTGGCATCACGGTGAAACACATGAGAAGAATGTGGCTCAGTTCAAAGCATCTCCTGACTTCTGGCAAAGACAAAGGAGCCTTTTTGATGGTTCACCCTTCCAGCTAGGCAAAAAGGTGATTCCTTTTCCCCAGGCTTGTTCCAGCACTGACAACCAGGCCAGATGGCATGGGGGGCAAAATGTGCCCCAGCTCCTTGTCTTCTGTTTCCCCTTTCTGCACAGACCTTTAATTTCACCACCTCCTCTTCAGATCTTGTATCTCTGCCAAGGGAGTCCCCTTTCTAAAGAGCTCATGACCATCCCTCTGTGGTGGCTCTGGGTTTAATTGCTTGTCAGGAATTGCTTCTGCTCTGCTGCAGACTCTCAGCTTTCACATCATTCAATTTTCCTGTCTTGGGGTCGTGAGAATGTGCAAGAAATGAAGCAATTTCTTTTTCTTTAAAGCACTGAGATGAGAAGCTTTGAGCTCGTGGCAAAAAGACAAGGAGCCAGCCCAGGGTGTAATCGAGATGCTCAAAAAGCAGAAGCCAAAAGAGGTTGTGAAATTGCAGGAGCCTTTTAGCCAATCTCATCATGACTTTGAGGTCCCCAAACGATTAAAATACAGGATGGAAACACCACTACAGCACCTGGCTTTTAAGTAATGCCAGGGGAAAGATGTTGGCAGTGACACTGCATGAAAACGTGGCATAGACCCAAGGTTCTCTGCTCTCCTGCTCTGGGCTGGCATGGGACCATCTCCTGCCCCAGTCCAGGTGCCACCCCCTTCACTCCCTGCCTCCTGCAACCCACAGAGCTGCTGACAACATTCAGATTTTATTCTCTGAATGCTTTCCCTTTGTCTTACATTAAAAAACAAACCAAAAAAACCAACAACAACAACAAAAAACCAAACCCAAACCTAAGCAATTCAGCTAATCTTCAATTTTCTTTGCCTTCCATTTTGTGACTCCTCCAGCAGTGGATGCAGGCCAGGGTCCTGCCCAGCACCTCTTTGCTCCCATCTCCATCTCTCCTGTGCCATGGGTGAGGAGCCCCCAGGAACCATTCCCACCCTGCACACTGAGTCCACCAGCTGGGATTATTTTAAGTTTTAAAAAACCACATCCTCACTATGACTCCCAGACACCTGAAAGTACCTCTGGGCAACCAGGTGGAGGGGAAAAAATGTCCCTGCAGACCCTGTTGCCATCTGAACCCAGCCCCAAGCAGTCACCTGGCACCCAACCACAGCCCTGGATCCCAACAGACACCAACACCATGAAATACTGTGTCCAACTGGTAGTAGAGAGAGAGATGAAGCAGCTTTGCCCACCACCTTTTGCTTGACCAGGGCCCTGGATCCCTCCAGCCCCCCCTGAGCCATCATTTCAGCCCTTCCACAGCTCCCAGTGCCAGTGCCCAGTTTCTGACCAGCAGGCCCAGGTACCTTGCAATGAGCCCTGGCCAAGCTACAGAGCCCAGCATGAGGCAGAGTCCTTGTATCAAGCTGCAAGGGAAACCCAAGCAGCAGAGTGGGTTCCCATGAAAAAAAATAGTTTAAAAATAGGGAAAAAATAGTTTAAAACCTCCTAGGGTGAGAAATTTCTTCCTGTCCCCTCCCTTCCCTCCTCACCCTTACCATCTTCTCTTTTGTCCATCCCTCTTGAATCATATATTTAATTTTTTTCTAATCTTCTGGGCACACAAAGAAGTCAGGAATCAGAGAAATCTGTGACCTGCAATGATTACACCTTCTGCAGAGCTGACCCCTCCAGCTCTGATTTCTGGTCCTGTCCCCCCTTTCAGCCCTGTCACTTACCATGTGGAAGATGCCCAGGGAGGCTGTTGTTGTCTTGACATTGAAGAAGCAACACCTGGGGGTCTCAATGGGCATTTGGCTGATCATTTTCTGATTTCTCTGCTCAGCTCCTGAGTCCATGAGGTGGAACCTGCAGCAACTACCCCAGTGCAAAGCAAAGTGAGCAGCCCAGCTCCCCTTCCTTCCTTCCTGGTCTAGAAATGTGTTAAGTCATCTACAAAGTCACATGAGGCCTTTGATTTCCCAGTGACAGAGAAAGCAAAATTCTGCTTTTAGCTGCTTGCACATCCCTGGTGGCAAACAAAAGCACAAAGGTTGCTCCAGGCAAGTGGTGTCCAGCAAGTGAGGGCAGAGGAGAGGAGGAATCTGAAGCAGGGTGCAGCTTTGCCCTCCAAAAATCACCAGAAACAAAAGCAGGAGGCCAAGAATTTCACCTTAAACATGACCCCTTGTTTTTGCAGTCAAGCATCCAAGTTCTTCAGTTTGAAGCAGTTGGTTCCTTGCCAGCACCAGTCACCATTCCTTGGAATTGCTCCTGGGAGCAGATGATGGAGCAGCCCTGGACTCTGGGACTGGAAGGACAGTGGGACTCCAAGGGTCAAGGTTGGTGGCTGAGACATCTGCAGATTTGCTCCTGGGAAAGCTGCTGTGATTTATGTTTGGCAGCTCCTGGAAAAGAAAAGCAACAGAGAGATTGGAGTCTGGAGTCTCAGTGCCTGTGCAGGACATCAGCCTGTCTGCCCCTGCCTGAACTTAGGAAAATGGGCTCCTTACTACTAAATTAATCCCCATCCTCACTTAAAAAAAAACTTTCTTTTTTTTAACAGTTTTTTTAATTTATTTTCCTCTTTCACAAACCTGTCATGCTTCAGACCTTCTGTGGAGTAGACTGAGCTGAGCTTCTGGCTTCCTGGGAAGGATGTGATGTGCCCCAGCAGGGTGACAGCAGGTGACAGCAATGACAGAGCTGGGCACACTCAAACCCCCTCTCATGGGACCTGATTTCAGCATCCCAAATGAACCCACTGGGTTCTTGTTCCAGGAGGATTCCTTAGCCAGCACACTGTCAGGGCCCTATGGTGCTGAAGCAGAGGGTTTTCTTAATTGTTCTGAGGAAATGAAAGGCACAAATTCCACCCCAGTGCCAGGAAACAGCTGTTCTTGGAGCTCTCCACATCTGCACAGAGGGTTCCATGTCCTGGGGAAGTGTGCTGGAAAACTTCAGCCTGGCTGAGTGGATGTTCCCAAATGCAAGTTCCACAGAGATGTGGTTTTTAGGGAAAGTCAGGAGTCTGGGGCAGCCACGGTGTGAAATGGAAGTAACTGAATGGCCCTGGAGATGCTGCATCTGAGACAGGGGCAACTTGGATCAGAAATCCCATGGTCCAGCCAAGATTGGCCTTGCCTTGGGGTCAGGATGCTCCTGCAGAGCCAAAGACCCCATAGGGCAGGGCAAGGTCAGAGCAGGGGGGTCCCATTGCCTCTTCCCATGGTTTACTTTGGAATCTCACCAAATCTGACAGTTTATTACTCAAGTCCCAGGTTTTGAAGTCACATGGTTGTCTCTTTTTTTTTTTCTTTTTCTTTCTTTCTCTTTCCCTTGAAGGCTACCTCTGTGTTTTCCACTCTTGCCTTTGTGGGAAACCCTTAATAAATACAAGCTGAGCACAGCTGAAGGGGAGAAGAAAAGGGAAAGGAGTTTTGGGTTTTTTTTCTTGTGCTGGTTGGTGATTACACTGCACTCCAGCTGGGAAAGAAGATGGACTTGTGCTCTTCAAAAGCCTGATGGAAGGAGGCTGAAGGCAGCCATGGGGCAGAGCTGACACTGCCATGGGTAACTTGTCCACCAGTTCAAGAGAATGAAATATTTTAACTCCAAAGGCTCAAAAGGAAGGAATGGGAGAGAAATGCTGCACAGATGTAAGTATTAGTGGACCTCAGCCTAGGTTTAGACTAAATCCTACCATTTTAGGGTCACATTTGAACCAAATCAGGTCACTTGTGACAAATAATAACCAGTAAAACCCTGACATCACTCTGGGTTGTCACCATAACAGCTTGTGCTAAGAATGAGGTTGGTTTAGCACATTTTTCAGTCTCTAACTACTAACAAAAACGCAACCCAGAGGCACAGAGTCACTGGTAGATCCATAGTACAGCATCAAATTGAAATGTCTTCACACACAGGGAAAGCACAAAGCCATAAATAGGGACCTGAAAGAGCACAGGCATCAAGTCCTGCTCCTATCAGCACCTCTGGGGCAGCCCCAGAAATATCTGGAGCATCTTTGGGGAAAAAGGGTTAAAAATAATAGATGGGTTCTGGTTCAGCATCTTGCCATTACAAACCAGTTGCAAACACAGGCTTTGCTTTACCTGCTCCATAGGAAACATATTTTCTTTGGGGGTTTTGTGGGTCCATTTTGTGGGCCCAGGCAAATGAAGGTGCAGGAGGATCAGGTATTTCCTGCTACTATGAAAAGCTGGTTCATAATTTCAACCTGACTTTACTTGAGAAGTGTACTTTCCCTTTGCAATCCCCCCTCTCCTTTTAGAGGCAGACAGAGGCTTGCTTGTGTGGTGGAGCATTCCAGCCCCAATCTTAGCTCCCAACGTGTAAAAACAAATAGAAAGTGTGGCCCAGGCTGGGCCATTGCCTTCAAATAGTCCCAAATGCCACTGGATGTTTGGCTCACAGCTTCTCCTGAGTGGTCCCTTTCAGTGGTCTGCATACCAGGCTCTTCAGACACCCAGCCCATTGCTGAAAGATCAGCCTTGTAGGAAGCCAGTTAGCTCTAAGGAACACAGCCTTGTGGTTGTTTTCCTTTTTTTTTTTTCTATTTTTTTTTTTTTTTACATGGAGTTATGGGCATGTATTTTATGTGTTTTGCCCTCAACTCCCTCCTGGAAGCAACCCCAGGTGGGACCTCCCTCCCGTTTAAGGGATCTTGGTCCTTCAGCTTGATTCCCAACCCACTGCCAGCAGAAAGCATCTCCCAGGAAAACATCTCCTCCAAAAGGAGAATGAGGAGAAAGGAGCCACGAGTTGCTCTGCTTTGCAGCCATGGCAGGAAAAGCCTCCCCAGGTTTGGGTCTGCTGCTCCTGGATGGGATGGGATGGGATGGGATGGGATGGGATGGGATGGGAGCAGAGCACAGGAGAGGCACTGGGAATGAATCAGAGCTGCCAGTTTGCTGCACACAAGGAGACTGACACAGCCCTATGAGCTCTGACAACATTTTGTGCCTAATTCAGCTGTCATTTCAGCCACACACACTGCCTGTATTTAACCCTATGTACAGGCAGCTCTAGAAGAAGTGAGAATCCTGAAAGCAAGAGCTCAGGTTAGGAGGACAAAGCTTTTTAGCCTGAAAAAGATGTGTGCTGACTTTGCAGATGAGGCAAAACAAGTACAAGGAGAAGGAAGAAGCTTTACCCAGAGAAAAAACCAACCTACAGCTGGTGCTTGGGCATCCTGCACACAAAACTCCTTCCACCCTTCCATGTAGCCCTGAGCTTAGCCCTGGGTCTGGCCCCAGCCAGTGGGAAATGTTTCTTGTGTCCTAAATTAGCTTCCTCCAAAGCTTTGCTTCATGTATTTGCACTTCAGGAGCAGCCAAACAATGTGAAAACCTTCATGAGAGAAGCTCCCCATGCCAGCAGAGCAATAAATCCCTGGAGGAAGCTGGCACTGGGGTTGCTACCACAAATTCCTGCTGCAGACCTGGTGGGCTCAGGCAGCTGCTGCTGGCAGGGAAAAGGCAGAGTTTGGTTAAGTGGCTGACAAATGGCTTCAGCTTGGAGAATCCACTCAGGAAACTAAACACATTTTCACATCTCTTTGTGAAGCTGCAGGCAGCAAAGGATGCAGCAGGAGCAGCCAAGAAGATGTGCAGGGACTGAAGCATCCCTGCCTCTTGCCATGGGGGACAGGGGACCATGGGGGCTTTCTCCAGAAGCTCAGGAAAATTTGATCTGCTTAGGAGCAGTGATCAGAGCTCTGTGCCATGAGGTCCTGCCTTGGATGGATGTGAAGGGTGCTCGTGAGCAAAAATACTCCATGGTCAGTGAGTTTTCCAAGCCAGTGCTTCAGTAACATCTCTGAACCCCTGGGGGCTTGCAGGAAGGGGTTTGCTGCTCTCTAGGGGCAACTGTTTGGTTCCCCTGTTAGAATGAAACTGGTTTGGGTTGGAAGGGACCTTAAAAATCACAAAGATCCAATCCCCCTGCATGGCCAAGGACACCTCCCACCAGCCCAGGCTGCACAAAGCTTCATCCATCCTGGTTTCAACACCTCCAGGGATGGGGCTCCAACAACCTCCCTGGGCAACCTATTCCAGTGTCTTACTGCTCTCATGGAAAAGAATTTTTTTTCCTAATATCTAAGCCTAAAATCTTTCCCCTTTCAGTTTCAGTGAGTAGTTCCCTCCACAAAGCTTCCAAACTGTGCTGGTAAAAAGGTGACACCTTGCATCTGGGGACAGTTCCAGTGTAAGGTGTGAACCATGATTTCAATCAACACTTCCAAAGACTCTTTTAACCAAGCTGAACAACAATACCCCAGGCAAATTGAGCCCTTCTACCCTTTCCTACCTCCAGTCTTGTCGAGCAGACTGTGTCACATCAGGGCCATTTGGGGCATGTGGATTTGTGCCAGGCAGCAGTACTGGGGTGAGTTAATGCAGGAGCAGCAGGGATGGATCCTGAGCACCCCAAGGTGCTGCCCTGAGCTGCTCCTACACCTCCAGCCCACGCCTGCTTTGGGCAGACCCTCACTAAGCCCAGCAGCCAAGGTTTCCAACCCGATGGTTTTGTAGACCTGGCAATAATATCATGCAAAAAGGCATTTGCAAGTGTCAGGTGTTATTAGTTTCTGCATAAAAAACCCTAGAATCCCCTCCCCATAGTCCTGCTCAGTCAGAAGCTTCTAAAGCTCAGAAGACAAAAGTGATCCCTTTGCTTATTCTGAGTGACAGGAGCAATCCATCCCTTCATGTGACTTTTATCCATCAGTTCATTATGCTTTATGGCTATGCTGATGGCTGTTTTCCCATTTCCTACTTTTTCTTTTTATTGCCATGATGTGACATGCTTTATTCATTGCACCAGGATTTATCCCTGTTACCTGCTTTATTCTTTCATTGTTATTTTATACCAGCTTGGCTGTGCTTGAGGTCCATACAGCCTCCCTCTAGACATATCTTACTGTATTTATTATACATCACTTTACATGCTGCCTTCTTTACTCAGACATAAAAAATAATAAACCTGAGGACATCGAAGTGCTCACAGAGGTAACAGACTATTGTTTGCATTCAGCTGGAGAGAGGAAATTGCTGGGTCAGCTTTTACTTACAAAGCTCTGCAAGAACAAGGCCATCCTTTGCTTCTAAATAAGGCAGCAGCTTCATCCAAACAGTCAGCCAACACGGATTAATTAATAAACCACTTCTATTTAATTGTTATTCCAGCATGGGATTAATGGAGAGAGCTCTCCCACCTTGGTCTAGCCTTATAAAATTAAATATGGGATTCACCTCCCCGTTAGGACACTTAAATTTAGCTTTCTGCTTCTGTGCCAGGGACCTAAACACCCAACACATCTGAAGATCTGCTCCAGTGTTCAGGTCACTTCAGAGCAGACACTCATAAGGAACCAGCTCCAGCCCCCTCTTTGCTCTGAGGGCCACATCTCCTTTGATTTTTTTCTCTCCTAGCACAGAGATAATCTCCATCTGACACCAAAATGCTGGACAGGAGCAGCAGGGATTTGCTGCTGGATCCACACCAGAGTCCTGCACCAGCCCACTGGACTCCAAAGGTGCTGGGAGGTGCTGGTTCTCTTCCAGCACAAAGGCCAAGCCAGGATCAGGTCAGGCCAGGAGAACCAGACACACTCCACAAGAGCAGTTCACATCCTGAGCCAAATTCACCTTATTTGAGGGCAAAGGAGAGCTCAGACCTGGAGCTTGCCCATTGCAAACCGCAGGAGATTTGTCCAATTAGTGGGTTGCTGCTCACCACAACAGGAAAACAACATATTTCTGGAACTTAGTCACCATAAAAATAAAAAAAAATCTCATCCCTTTTGCATTTTCCATCCTCAGGTCTGTGCACAACCTGCCCTTGCTGCTGCCTGGGGGCATTTGCACTTGTTTCCTATTCATGATCTTTTTCTTCCTACTCCTGATGTGCTCAGGGAAAAAACAAATTATCTGAGGGCAAAGGGGTAGAAGGGTCCCTGCTGCTACATCTCCAAATGGGCAACGATGGATTGAGACACCAAAAAAAGGTGTTTTCTGTACAAAGCTTGGCAGAACACACTTGAAATATCTACACCTAGGTTGGAGCTTACCCAGAGGCTGCTCCTGCTCCTTCACCCACTCCCATGCTTTCCACCCAACTTGCAGCAGATAAAGGTGAATATATATATATATTTTTTTTTTTTTAAAATAAATCAGCCATGGCCAACAGCAACAGCCCAAAAACCTAGGAAAACACTGAGGATTTGCCCAGCAGAGTGAAGCCTCTTCAGCCCCATGAAAGTCAACTGGAGCTTAAACTGAGCTCAGGAGAGCAAAGGGGGCTTCAAGGAGTCAGTCAGGCTGATGGAGATGTAGGGAAGAAGGGCAAACATGGACCACAAGGCTCCCATTGTCTGTGTTAAAACTTTTGCTGTGTTAAAACACTTCAAGAATTTAAAATTTGACTTCTGGCAGTCTGAGGGACTGCTGCCCAGAGCAGAATGGGAGAAGGGAGATGGAAATGGAGAGGTGGCAGAGAGGGACACGGGGTGGGGGATTTGGTGACCTGGGGAGTGAGGCAGAGCCCTGTCCCCATCCAGGGGGTTGGAATTAGATGATCTTGAAGGTCCCTTCCAACCCCAAACCATTCTATGGCTATGACTTGCTGAATGGTCCTTGCACTATCACCACTCTCACCTCCCAGGAAATAAAAAGAAGAACAATTTGGTGGCTGTTGTGCTGGAAGCAAAACATCTTCCTGGTTTTCTCAGAAAGCTCCAGGTGAAAGGACATTTCTCCTGCTCTGGCTGTGCCTGACTCCAGCTCCTGCTGATCCCAGCCTTGTAGGATGGGCACCCCCAGCAGCCAGCTCTGGGGGAGCCAATAAATTGCAGCTCCTGAGTGATTGGGTTTTTTTCAGCAAAACCCCATCTCAGCCCTACAGCTGGCTCAGCAGCAGGCAAAGCACCCTGGGCTGAGCAGGCCTGGCATGGTTGGGTCCTGTCTCAGCTGTGCCCTGACCACAGGGATGTCCATGAGCAAATTCCTGCTCTCCTCAAGCTCCTGGGACACCATCAGCTCTGCAGAACACTTGTTTTTCTCCTACACGACAGTGGCCTCTGGATGTCACTGCAGCACAGCTGATGGGGGTGCTGGCTCAGGTGGCTTTGGGTCCCTGAAAGGCAGCATCACACTTAAGGGTTCCAAGTGGTCTTTTCTCCTGACTGCCCTCAGGACTGTTTATCTTAAAGTGTTGCTGCAGTTTGGGTGTCCAGCTGACACAAATATTTGTTCTTTCTGCCTAAATAATCCATTTTTCTTTGTATATGTCCACTCTGAAGATCTGTGGCTTTAGCACAGGGCTCTGTGTCACAGGTAGAGAAGGTTCAACTCTGAGCCCAGCCCCAGAACTCAGAGCAGCTGGAACCCTACACACAGGTATTAAAACTTGGCAGAGTTCTTAAAAGAAAATCCTGCACCCACAATTCTGAATGTAAAAAAAAAAAAGGAACATTTTGCTTTGTCATTTTCAGAATGAAACATTTCACCTCCTGAGGCTGAGAAAGCAGCTGACCTCAGAGTATGGCTTGGTGTTATATTATGGTTAAAAATCCCTGTAGCAATCAAATCAAAATGTTTCACTTGACCAGATTTTGACAGACTTATTTTTCAAGGCCCTGAGTTTCTGAACACTTTCCTTTCAGGTCTTTTTTTTTTTTTTTTTTTTTTCTTCCCTTTCTTTTCTTTTCTTCCAAATTTCTGAACTGCCTAAGGACCAAAAGTGCAGTTATTCACAGATGTACTGTAATTAGCTAGAGTTCTCTGTATCTCTTAAGAATCCAATCAATGATTACTCAAGTGAACTACAGAAGCCTTGCAGGAATTAAAGTAGGGTAGAGTCCTTAAGCTGATTTTCTGCATGGAGATTAATTTCATCCTGGTTAGAAACAAATGGAATATATCCTGCTGTCCCCATCCCCTTGTGAGTGTCCTTATTAAGGGTCTAGGCTTAAATTTCTTGGCCAGACCAAGCTCCCACTGAGTTAATGAGTTCTTTGAATGGGATTTTGAATTGCTTTTTGCAATAAAGTGGTTTGCACAAAGAGCCCTTCTTTGTTCTCCTTGCAGAAGCCCCTTGCCTTGACTTGCACCCATCTGTCACCCTCTAACTCTGACATCCAGGTCCCAGTGCAGATCCTGCAAGGAAACTGGGCTTTAGTGGAATGACTGGAAGTGCCCCAGTCCCTGGGCTGGGCAGCACCAACTGCTGCCTGCTCCACATCCATCAGGAAGGTAAAAGCCACCCAGCCTGGGGCTCATTCCAAGATGCTTTGCTGCCCACAAAACTCTTAATTTGGCTGAAATCATCAGCTGAGCAGCTTTACTTCAATGAGAAGGTTTTGAGCAGAGTTAAGCATTCCTTGGGACTGCTCTCCAGCATCAGTCACCACACTGGTAGCTTTAATTCTTCATCCGAAATGGAAATGGGAATATGAAAGAAAATATAAGTTGGTGGTGAGTCCTGGGAGAGGTCCTGTTCAGACAAACTCTGGCTGCTTAGATCTGTATCTCAGCTGGACAAGAGATGCAGAAGCAGAACATAAAAAACCTTAGGTTAAAAGCCCAAGCATAATTATCCCAGAGAACATCATCACCAGCAGGGGAATGTATCAGAATTTTTAAATTTTGACAGAAGTTCTTTAGAATGTGTGAAGGAAAATCCTGTGCTGTGTCCCAGAGAAGCTGCTGAACTGTGGAGTTGATTGGATACCTTTGAAGGAGGAAAAGGAGAAAAATAGCTGCAAACATTTAGCAATTACTGAACCATTCTTCTCAAGCACCACAGACAAAGACCAGAACAAAATACAAAGCAACCACTTCCTCTCCTTTCTCCACTCCCAGAAAAATGACCCAAGCAGAGTTTTCTATAACCCACTAGGAGAAAAAAAAGGCAGAGATTCCATTAAATTCACTGGTGACTTCATCTGTTTTCTATGGATAGAGTTTGGCTGCCCAGTGATAGGTCTCAGTGGGAAATTTTTATGACACACAAAGAGATAAATTCTTTACATATTTATTTGCTGTTCCTGTGGGTTTTAAAAGCACCGTGTGGGCAGCAGCTACCTGTGTTTGATAGCAGCTATAGAGGAACCCCAGCAGCTGGGAGTTTCTTTTGATCCTGGTAGCTGTCCAAAACGTTACATTGATTTCCAAGTTTTCTTTTAAGTCTTTGAAATCCAGCCCAGCAGTCTGGGAAGAATTGTATTCTGGCACGACAGCCTCTTTCAGGCCTCCTTTGGACTTGGGGAAGGGGCTGGATTTAACCAGCACTTGGCATCACATTCCAGCCTTTCTGTCTGTTCCCTGCTGGATACCCTGAATGATGTGCAAAGAAAAGTTTGGCAAACTGCTCTTGAAATGTTGGATAAAAATCACTTAGGCTAAAAAAACCAACAAAACCTTTTTTTCCTCTAAACCAGCTGTGTCATCTATAAATGGGATCTTTTTTTTTTTTTTTTTATGGTTTAGTCTGTTAGTCTTCAGATTAGAGAGATCTGCCTAAAAAGACCCTCCTGAAGCCAGCTACACATCTGCCTCTGTTCTGGGCTTTCAGGTCCCTGGGTAAGGGCTTTTTTTTGTCTGCATGGCTCAGCCCCCTGAGATCTGAGCCCCCCAGCCCTTTTCTCTGCTGGCACTGCTTGTTTCCTGCAGCACCTGGGTGCACATTAATCACAGAGACATGGAGAGCATCAGCTGAAAGCATCCATCAGCCGTCAGAGTGTGTTACTCCGGGAGCTGTGGGGGGAGGAAGGGAGTGGACTCTGTGGTCCAGTGGTTGGGGTCAAGGAGCCAAATTTTCCCATGGTGAATCAGCAGTGGCTCCAGCAGCCCCAACAAGGTGAGTAGAATCAAGATGCAGCTTTCCTTGGAGGAAAATCCTTGTTCACACCTGGGGGAGCCAGAGGAGCATCTGCTCTGCAAGCTCCACCTCTGCCAAGCCAAAGACCTGGAGTGTGAGCATGGGGAATCCTTGACCCCTTCATACCCCAAGGGCCACCCATCTGGAATCTGCTTTCCAAAACCCCAAAAGAGGACAAGGACACTCCTGGAAATCCCCCCTGACACCTCAGAGGGGGGGTTAGAAAACCACTTCAGGTGTACTGAGGGCTGGGGTTTCCCCATCACAGAGTCACGAGCAACAAGGACACTCCTGCTGACCTCAGGTTTGCTTTGCTTGCTGCACACAGCCATGGCTTAGGGCTCCAGTTTGTCCCAAAAGGTGCTTCTGAGAGGCCAGATTCTGTGCAATTTTTTTATTGGTGTCCTTATGGTGTTTTTATTGCTGTCCTGCTCTCTCCATTCAAGCCCAGGGTTGGAACACAGAACAACCTCGCTGAAGTCAGTGGTGTAAATCCCCTCCTAAGAATGGTCTGGCTGGAGTTTTGTGCCAGAATAACTGCAAACTCAATATGAATTACAGAAAAAAGTCATTTACATTC
This sequence comes from Calypte anna, assembly GCF_003957555.1. Classification (NCBI taxonomy): domain Eukaryota; kingdom Metazoa; phylum Chordata; class Aves; order Apodiformes; family Trochilidae; genus Calypte; species Calypte anna. The sequence goes on from NC_044268.1 coordinate 5,477,260, forward strand.
CTGGCCAGCTTTTCCTTCCCAGCTTCTTTGGCCCAGAACAATTTCAGATCTGTGATGTTCTTTTGCAGCCGTGGGGAATAACAGAGAAACCCACTCCAAGGTAACAGGGATAGTGGCTACATAGTGGTAGGTTTTACAATGAAGAAATTAAAGGCTAGCATGCTTTTTAAAAATGATATAAAGAAACAGTCTGAGCTTCCTCCAAAACTAAATTAGCCTGTTAAAAATTTGGGAAATAAATACTGCTCCTTTCCCCTTATAAAGAACAATAAAACAGGGTTTGTTTCCAGGCAGGCTTCCTGGCTGCAGGTAGCATTTTAAAAAAGAAATCCCAAAATAAAGCAGTAAAGCATAATTTTAACATACCAAATCCTTGGTGTTTTCCAGAATTGCTGTTGTTTCCCTTCCTCCACTTAGCAGGTGTGTTGGGTGAAAAAGAAAAGAAAAAGAAAAGAAAAAGAAAAGTAAAAGAAAAGCATCATGGAGAGAAGCTTCAGTGCTGGAAAAGAGCAGAAAGAGCTTCATTAGAGGAGAAATTAATTATACCTGCAGACAATGGGATTCACCTGTCCTAACTAGCTCTTAAAAAGACAATGCACTTAATTCTAGCTTTCCTTAAGCTCTGGGGAAAGGTGCAGAAGTGATGGAGGTGTTTCCAGGAGGGAGGTGTCCCAGCAGTGCAGAGCTCAGTTTTAATCAGCTGAGGCCCCAGGTTACACCTCAGATCTGTTGAAAAAGGTCCAGTCCTTATTAAAACCCCCACATTTTTCCTTAGTCATTAATTTTCAACTTTATCTTGCCTTTTTATTAGCACCATGTTCTAACTGTAGCTAGACACAGGTGTGATCAGAAGTAAGGCTCTGGGCAGAGGTCCAAAATAGGATCCCTGTCCTGGGAGCCTTGGCTGGAGTTGCTCTGTACAGGGAAGGTTTTGGCATTCCTTTTCCACAAGAAAATAGGTGCCTGTGCTGGCTTGCCCACCTCCACAGGTCAGCACTGCTCTGAAGACTTCAGGGCTTGTCCCTGACATCCTGCACATGAGATTCCTGCTTTGGGAGTATGGAAAGCTGGAAATCTCATCCCTGCCCTGGGCTGGGGCTTCAACACATTGCACAGGAGAGCTGAACAAAGGAGGGGCAGCAAGCCAGGTCCTTGGGTTGGGGAGAAAGTTGGGGTTCTTTATAGCTTTTGGGGGGGTTTTTTTGTTTTTTTTTAATTGAAGAAATGGGACTTTATGAAAATCCCTAAATGCAAGTGCAGGCTCAGTTCTGGGGCTGACTGAGGGTTGGCTGGTAAAAAACTCCAGCCAGTTCAGCACCAGTTTTGCTCAACAGTCAGATGAAAATGACTGGACCTGTAGGAACAGAAGCAATGCAGAGATGGCAGCCAGGACATGCTCAGTGCCTGCTGTATTCTTGCTCAAATAGAGCAAAATCCTTACTAACTTCTGGTCCAGGCTGATCTGACAGCAAGAGGACCGTGGTGGTTGCCAGTGACCTTATCTTGGGAAACCAGCTCCTGGAGTACACCCCTGGAACATGCCCTTTTAGCTCCTAATATTACCCCAATTTACATGCTGATTTCTTGCATGTAGATTTTCTTTATTGCAGCCTTGCATCCCAAGCTCTTCACTTGGAGAGACCTCACTCTGCAGGTTCAGATCACATCCCTGTCACTTGGACCTTGGCACCAGCACTAAGCATCACTCCAGAATCCCCAAACCCAGAACAAAAAGCTTGCTCCATCCCTGCCTCACTTCACTGCTGTCTCCTAAGGACACTTGATGCTAAAATTGAGCATTATCTCCTCTCCACACACTCTGAATTTGCTAGCTGGTTTAATAGAAGATTAATTGCTTTCATTACTCCCCTATATTAATTTCCTGATGTTCCAGCAACCATAATATACTTATTTTTATTCTATAGACACTGCTGCCTCTGCTAAGGAGTTTAGCAAATGGTTTGGTCGGGGCAATTAGGATTTTTCTGCTTTAATGACAATTCATCACCATTATTTTGAACAGACTTAATCTAAACAAATACCCTTCTACAGACAGCTCTGGGACTGCCTGAGCTATGCTGGGATTTATGGAATTTTATTGCAAGGCTGAGAGGTGGGAGAGCTGAGGCAATGCAAGGCAAGGCTGGTGCCTGGTTTACAGCAGAGCAGGAGCCTGGCTGCTTCCAAGGCACTGAATTCTTGCTGCCAGGTGATGATTTTGCTCTCCAGCTGTGCCAGACACACTTCATTTTCCTAAGCAGTTACATCAGGGCACTGGCAAATTCAGAAAGACTGAATATAAAGTTGGTGTGTCCATGACAGAAAGCACCCGGGACCAAATACTGTGGTTGTATTTACATTATCATCAGATTTATATCTATATATATATGCTTTCATTCTCTTTACTGGGCTTTTCCTTGGATAAAATTCCTTCAATGTCTCCAAGTCCTTCTTCCTAAAAGCCACGAGCTCACACATGATGGGATTTGTACAAAGGTCTTTAAAGGAATGTATCCAGGAACTCCTTGTTTGGATGAAAAAAAATTAAAAAAAAATCAAACCTTTCCCAGGAAAGCAGAGAATCTTTTGGAAAAAACCCAGATTGGATTGCAAACCTCCTGTCCTGTCAACCAAACACTTGGGAAGGGACATTTCCAATGGGCTGTTGCCCAAAGCCAGGGGATGCAAAGGGTGATGTTTCTTTAACTCTTTTTGGCATTGGAGAGCCTTTTTCTCCCAGGCTGCTCCTGCTCCTGCTCCTGCTCCTGCTCCTGCTCCTGCTCCTGCTCCTCCTCCTCCTCCTCCTCCTCCTCCTCCTCCTCTTCAGCAGACTAATTCCCACTGTTGCTTTTAATCCTATTAATTGGCCACACTTACTGTGGCATAACTGCATTTTAAATGGTTTCATGTTAAATGGTTTCATGTTAAATGGTTTCATGTTAAATGGTTTCACTGCCCCTGAAGGAAGCACCCAGGGATTGAAGCAGAGTCCCAGGGGCTGCTGTGCAGCCCTGGACCAACAACCCAGCTTATGGGAAATTCAACAATTTCTGTTAAATTGTTCAATTCAGCAGTTGCTTCCTGTTTGTCATGGTTTTTGGTTGTTTTGGTGTGTTTTTTTTTCTAGACATGGGAGCATCTTGCCACAAGCTCTGTGAACACCATGGGTCTGTCCCTGCCAGCCCCCAGCCCTCCACTTGGACTGTCAAAAACCCAAGATCTTTTTCATGCCCACCTCTAACTGCTGGAATGCCATAAATCCCACCTCACACCTTCTGAAAAGCAGCTGGGATTTTTGTTATTTTGGGGGGTTTTGGGGGGTTGTGTTACATAGACCCTGGTGTTGTGCTGGGGATCATTGTGAGACTTCAGGGCAGCCTCCCCAGTGAATTCTTCATCCTCAGAAAGTGGTTGCAGCTCCCTTTAAATCCTCTTAAATAAAGGCAGCCTTATAGGGCAGGTTTGTGTGCTGCCTTTCAAGGCGTTTCATTATTTTATTTTTTTCTTCCCTGCTAAAGCAAGGACTGGATGTTTCTTCTCCAGCAGTGAAAAGGGAAGAAAGGGTTTAAGGAGGGGATGCAGAAAACTCCACTGCTTGTCTCTGGCTCTGCCTCTGCAGCAGAGAATCCAGAATCATCCAGAAGCCAAGGGGGAATTTTTCCCTGAGCTGCTCTTTTTCACCTTTAGATGGGAAATAAAGGTGAAAACACTGATTTAAACAGACCCATCCTGACTCACCCCTGACAGGCATTTTCCCAAGGAAGCTTTCCCAGCTCTGCTTTCCTCCCATCCTGATTTCCCCATCCAGGACAGGTAAGCTCTGCACATTTTCACATCAGACACCTTCCTATCCTTGGATATCTGTCCAGAGACCAGAGGAATCTCTGTACTTTTCCCTTTTCCCTTTTCTCAAGCCCCTGTTACTCTCCTACTCAAGATGGTCTTTAAAGATGTCACCTTACCTATGTATAAATGTGTAAATATATATATATATGTGTGTGTGCGTGTGTTTGTGTTCCCTCCACAGCCCACAGCAACCACAGCAATTTCTCTACTGGAAAAAATGAAAAAAAAAAAATCAACAACCATTAACATTTCCCAAATACCTGTGGCAAGGAGGAGGATTGGTCCCTGCTCCCTGCTTCCCTCCCCAGGGCTCAGATTTCACAGAAACTCCTCCTAGGAAATCCTTTGGGTCCTTTCAGATGTTTCTGCATCCCCCAGGACCAGCTCAGAGTGATCCATGAGGAGGGGATGGAAAGTTGGGAAGGGGATTTGCCCCCCCCCCCACCACCCTGGGTCCAGGTCCCTGCCTGGGAATCCTTGCAGGACAATGGGGTTTGGGTGCCTCTTCCAGCCATGGAAAATGGGGTTCTACTGCAAAAAATCATCATTTGCACCATCAGAACCAGTACATATTGCTAAAGGAGGACGGATCTAGAGCTCTGATTTAGGCAGTAAGCACAGAAGTGATTTTTTGCTTGAGTTAGACAACAAGAAATTAATTGAATTAATAAAAAAAAAAACAGTTAATTGAAAGGTGAAAACCAGTCATGCATTTCAGGGTACACTCATATCCCAAACGACTCAGGTCACTCAGGTTTTATCAGAAAGAATCACATTATTCAACTCAAACCAAAAGATTTCCCACCCACTTCCAGCCATTTTTATGTTTTCCTTTGCTTGGAAGTTGGTATGGAATTTATTTTTTTAAGGGACACAAACAGCTCCTGACTTTAAAACGTTGCCCAACTCCTCCTGGGAATGGAGCTCTCTGTTTTCATTGAGCAGTTTCTACAACCTGGTTCTTAAATTCTAGGGTCCTGACTCTTTTTCCCAAAAAAAAACCCTTTTCTTGCCACGCTTCCTTTTCTGCTTTGCCACAGAATCCAGGTGAGCCACAGCCCCAGGGGCTGAGAGATTTTTGAATTAACTACTGTGATTCATGGCAGCATAAAAGAGAACAGATTTTCACCTGGAAACTCCACTTTTCTTTCTTCCTGCAAGCAGTGGCATCCAGGGCTGGTGTTTAGAAATAAGTCACTCCAGATATATGCATGCAATTTGCACTTGGAGGAGCTGCTGTGTCTGGATATAACTTCCATGACTATTCATAGAATCATAGAATCCTAGGGGTTGGAAGGGACCTCGAAAGATCATCTAGTCCAACCCCCTTCTAATCACATAAAGCTTCCCATCCCTCCTCTAGTGTCTGTCCAAAGGGACCAATATTAAAAATACCTGAGGAAGACATCACCCTCTGGCTTAGGGACTCTGTGCCACCAATGCCAGGCACAGCCAGGGCTTTATTTTTGTGTCAACCCCATAGCTAATCCTGTGGCCAGGCTTTGGTGCTGTATTTATTGCTCAGGCTGCACAAAACCTGCTCTTCATCCAATCTTTGAATGGGTTGGGTTGGAAGGGACCTCAAACCTCCCCCAGTGCCACCCCCCTAGGTGCACTGGATGAGTTTTGAGGTCCCTTCAAACCCAAATCCAAGTCTGGGGAATCTGGGATTCTATAGGAAACCTCCCTGTTGCTGCAGCTCATCCATCATATTTCCTTCTATCCCTCCCCGTGCTCATGTGATTTGCCATCCCATGGCCATGCAACCATCCCATGCTGGGAAAAACCTCATGAGAAATGCACCACAGAGAGAGCAGCAAAGCACTGGATTTCCAGTAAAGGTGAAGGTTGTCAGACACACACAGACCTTTCCCCAGAACCATCTCTTTTTTCATGCTGGAATCCTGTTTTGCAAGTAGGAGAGGTGAGAACCTTGGCTGGGGACTTGCCTGATGTGTTCTGCATGGCTGACAGGAGATGGGGTCATGAGGTTTTGAAGTCAGCTCTTGGCCTTTCCTTGGATTCTCACAGCTTTTATTACTTCTGCATCTCTAGCTGCATCCCAGAGTGCAACAAAGCTCTGAAAATGGGAGAGTTAACTCTGTGGCTGAGCAATGAATGTTTTCCAGGGGTTGGTTTGTGGGTTAAACACGACCAGAAATGCAGCAGATTGTCCTCAGCTGCCTCAGGTGTTTGCTTTCCCCTTTCTTTTTACCTCTGAGCTCACTCCCTTTGGCTTAACTCGGGGTTCATCCCACAGACAGATGAAAACTGGGCTCTGTGCAAACAAAACTTCAGGCTGGCAGAGTGATGCTCAGATCTGGGGCTTTTTTTTTGGTTTTGTTTTAGTGCTGGAGCTTTCCCACTGCCTTTCACAACCCCATTTCCAACAGCCCTTACAGGAGATTCTCATCATTTCCTGCAAAGAATACCCTGCTCTTCTCACATGCTCTATCATCTCCTGTGATGCAAAGCAGAACTTTTCTGATTCAGTAGCTCAGGGGACTCAGACATGATTAAATATGAGGTCCAGATGTGTTTTGGGTCAGTGTTTCTTCTCTGCTTTTCACAAGCCCACAAAGAACTCTGGTCATAAAGGGATCTTGCTCTACTTCAGAAAGAATTCAGGGTGTTTTTTAAGTCCTTTGGAATAAACTGGAATTGGTTTGTAGTGCCAAAAATCACTAAGATTAAAACAAAACCAACCTGTGAATTGTGTTCTCTTTACAGGACAGCCTTACCCTATAATAGGGTTGGAAATAGTGTGAAAAAATGTCCATTTTGAATTATCTTCTTTTGTACTTTCCTCTCCTGAGATTAAATGTAGAAAAGGATAATAATATAGACACCCCAGTGAGCTAGATAGTTAGGTAAACAAGAATGGACCAGGGAGAGACTAAAGTATACACAGGTGTTAGAGAAAAAGCTTTAAGTATCAGGCAAGGACTCAGGAATCACCATCAAATGCAAGAGGTGGTTCAGCTGTAAATTAGAAATAGCTTTAACACATCAGGGGTTTTGATTAATCATTGATTTTGGTGCCAGACAGAATGCCATCCTATTAGTGGAGTGGAGACCATCAGGTATTCTGATGGTGGAGATAAAGCAATCAAATCACCTTTCCTGGGCTCTGCATGGGAAGTTCTGGTGTTCCAGGTCCTGGCTGTGGTCACTCACTCCCCACATTCCGTGCTGTTATTCCTTATTTTTCAGAAGGGAGGAGAAGCATGGACTGGAGCTGCTTCTCATCTTATTAGGAACAGGACAGGAAGAGTCCTCAGGTCTCTGTCTGTACCATCTCCAAAGTGAAGGTCCTTAGGGTGGGCGTCTGCTGGGCCTCTGTTCCTTGAGTTTAATTTTATGGCTTAGAAGCATCTGTATAGGAACACAGAGCTGACTTCAAGTGACACTAAATCTTATGTCCAGACTCCTATTAATAAGGAAAAAGACTGCACAAGGCACAAGTGTCCAGCAGTGACAGCAGCTGCACATCACCTGCAGAGAAGAAAATGCAGATGAGAACACTTCCAGCTTCCCAAGATCATTCATTCTTCAGGGACTTTCCAGGTTATGCACTCTAAGTAACTCAAGTTAAGTGTCCTGAACATAAGTTTGGTAGATTTGAGTAAATACTGAGATGTTTCTGCCTCCAGAGGTATTTCCCCTGACAACAAATGGCTGCCTGAGATCAGAAGCTCAGTGTCCAAAGTCTGACATTAGGGAAAATCATTTTCTTCCCAAACCAGGCTTGAAGGTTTCTGCTCATTTGCTCTAGGATATTCTTCCTCTTATCTTAAAGGAACATTTTCCCACTGACCCCAAGATGAATTGAGCAGCCCAAGGAGATCAAAGAGGTTCTCTGTGCCTGACCTCACACCAGGCTCTGAAACCTTTGGAGAGGAACTGACAGAAACCAAACCACTGAGCTGACTGGAAGCATCTTCTGGAGGCTGAAAACTGCCTGGTGGCAAAGTCTGTCTGTGGTTAAAGCCTCTTCCAAAGGCAGTGTGGATGACTCTGCATCAAATGATCCAGCCACTTCCACCAGTTTGTCCCTGGAAGTGGTGACCTCCAGGTGTCACCCATCCCTATCAGGGTTGGAGCATCTTAAGCTGCTCCAGTGTCCCCACAGATTTTGAGTGACCACAGATGTCATCTCCTGGTGTTAATTAACTCTGTACCCCTTTGAGGTCACTGAGCACCTCACGTTTGTTCCTCTCCACTCTTTGCATTAAAATCGATGTGATGCCAACACACAGCAACACAAAACTGAACCCTAAAACCTCCCAGGGACCTGGGATCCCTGCCCTGTGCTGTGCTGCCCTTGAAGCCTTTACCTTCAAATCCCCAAAGTTGGATGGATCAGGAACCATAGGTACAAAGTGTTTGCTGGCTCAGCCCTGGGGTGTAGCTGCCAATGTTTATCCACTGCCTTTCTGGGTGCCCTCAAAAGGCAAACAAGAGCCCTTCCCTCTGCACATTCACGGGGGGTTGGAGCAGGATGAATGAAAGCTCAGAGAAGGGCTCGGTGTTTTTTCCTTCTTGGGACTGGTGCCTCTAACACTCCAGGCTGTGTGGATCCCAACAGATCACATCTGTGTTCCCCGAGGGATTTGTGGGAATAGAAGAACATCCTAGACATGCAACCTCTGCTCCAGGAACAGGCACCTCTTGGGGATATGGTCTCCTTACGTGCATGGGGAAGATGTTTTTTGAAAACCAACCCACAGCCACACAAAGGGGAATTTGTATCAGTCACTGTGGATGCTTGGAAGGGGCTTTTGGACATCTTGTTACCATAATAAATCTGTTTACAGGGAGCATTCACAGCATCTCACACCTACCTGCATGCCAGAAGAACTCATTCTTCCCACTCTGTCCACAACTGCAGGCACTGTGTGTCTCAAGGGCTCTTCCTCTTCTCTCTGAAGCTCTGATGATCCCCAAACCCTCCCAGAATTGCCCAAGGAAGCCCAGGGAAAGGCCATGATCAGGATGTTGGCACCATCAGAACCCTCTTTTCATCAGGGGGAGGTAAAGCACAACTCTCATGATGCCCAGAAAAGGTTCCTGAGCTGCAGGAAGGCAGAAAAGAACTGATCCTTCAGTGCCTCATCCACCATGAGAGCCACCAAAGCAATGTAGCAGGAGGCAAAGCCAAGCAAAGATGGGTTTTGGCAGAGATGAACACCCCTCCCCCCCAGACTTAGGGTGGGAAGCTCCAGCCAGAGGATGCCCTGAGTTTGGGGAGGGTGAACAGAGAAGTTCAAAGAAAAAAATCCACATAAAAACTACATTAGGCAATCAAAGTCATTCAGCTGAAAACGGATGGATGTTGGGAAATGCCATCTTCTGTTCCTGTGCTCTCCATAAAATCTAGTTTTGCCCCAGGAGGGACCTGGCTGGACAGACTGGTTTGATGACCCAGGGGACTGGTGTGTGGCTGCAGCAAGAAGACAAAGTCCTCAGGAGTCCAGAGAGAGCTGTGCAAAAGCCCAAACCCCAAATTGCATCTGAGGATGGATTCTTTCACACCCAGCACCCCATGGCCCAACACCTCCTACCCAGCAAGGATCACACTCCCAAAGCACTGAACCAAACCACATAAAGTCTTTTATCTGGGGCCAGGGGGTTTTCAGCTTCTTGTTTAGCAGGAAAAGGACTGTCACAAAAGGCCAGGTGGGGTTCCATGGTTTAGAAGCCCCTAGCAGCTCTCCTACAGCTGATTCTGTGTTGCCCATGTGGGGGCTAAAGGGGTCAGATGGGGCAGGAACACATGGAAGAATGGTGCAGGTAGCCAGCATGACATCATGAGCAATCAGTCAAGTGTGTGACCCTATATCCTAAGGAATAAGGAGGGTATAACTTCACTCTTTCTCATGAGGAACTACTCAGCACCTCTGGAGTTGCCCCTTTCTTGGCTAGAGGAAGTTCTTCCCCAGTTTCAGTGTCCTTGGAGACTTCAATGAACTATCAAGATGAACTTCTGTGGTGCAAAGAGTAGGTCCAAGAAAGGGCTTGAAACTCCAGTGGTGAACACAAGGAAATTTGTCTTATGGAAGAGAGAATTCCAACTTCCCATAAACTGTCCTCAGATGTTTGGGTCTTTTTCTGCCTTTCCCTTCCATGCACTTGACCGGAAAGCAGGAACATCATGGAGAGCAGGTGAGATATTTTAAGATCTCTCCTGTGGTTTAGTTCTGTCCTCAGAAGCAGCTCAGAACAGCCTGAGTAATTTCATGGTTGCTTTTCCCATGAGCTTGCAAGAACATTTTGGTTCCTCTTCTGACCTGCTCTAACCCTCCTCACACCATTTCAAACTGGATGCTGAATAAAACCAAGCACCTCTGCCCAGGTGAAGCCAGGGAGCTCAGACCTTGGCTGAGATTTCCTCCCTGCTGAGCTGCCCATGTGGAAAAATAAGTTTTAAAGGCCAGACCCACACCCAAATATGTGAATGCTGCTGCAGATCCAGTTTGAAGATGTCAACCAGGATTTGAGATAGAGTGGGGTTATTTTTTTATTTTAATTTCTCCCAAAGAACCAGGCTTGCCTCAGCACCAGATCAGGCTCACTTGAAGTTCCTGGATTTCAGCATTTTTAGCTTTTCAGGCTGCCTCTCCTGTCTGCACAACACTCTTAGCAGTGCTTAAGTTTAGCTGCTCACGCTTCATATTGTAACAGAGCTCAGGTTTGCAAACCTCAGGCTTTTCATTGCAGCCTCAGACCTGCCATAGTCCAATCCCTCCCTAATTAGCCCTGACAGCAGAAAGGGCCCTACAGCACTCAGCTATCTCAGAGTCGTTATGGAACTAGCAGGGTGCCTGATTTTGCTTTGAAGCCACTGAAATCTTTCTGATGTAAAGGCTGAGCCATGGGGTGAGGCCACACACTCCTAAACGATCCCATCCTGATCGTTTTTGTACCCACTAAATGATGGCAGAAGTCAAAGACACCAAAATGTGACTGGGAAAGGAGCAAAAGTCACAACGGGATCAGAAAGATTCCTGTCTTGATCCCAAATGATCTCCTTAAGAAATGGTTGGAATAGGACTCATCTCACCTTATTTAACCTGCCTGGAAGCTTGGGGTTTTTCTCCACAGCAGGTATCACATCCTGGACAAACAGAACTCAAGTTTTCCTTTAAAAGATTCTACCCTAAAAACTACTGTTTCCCTTCACATCACTAACTCCCCAGTTCCAGACTCCCACACCCCAAAGGAGAACAACAGCCTGTGAATTGTCCAAGCTCCTCAGCAGGGATCTAAGCCCAGCAAAACAACCTGGAAGAGAAATGACACTGCCTGTCCTGCTTCCAGCAGAAAAAAATATTATTATCAAAAAAATATAAAAAAAAAATTAAAAATATTCAATATATTCTGCCTTTTAGGTTCCAAGGGCAGGCATTACACAGGAATGCCTTTATTTTTTTAATGCCTTTTAAGCATTACACAGGAATGGCCCAAGAAGAAAACCTTTTCAAGTGAAGGCTCTGTGGTCAGCCTGCTGCAAAGCTCCTGGCTCCTTTCCCAACCTTTTTTTCTTCCCATCACTGCCTTCAGTTGTCTTTACTTGGGCTGGGCAAATCACTCACACCAGGGGCAGCTCAGATCAAGCATTTTTCACCTCAGCTCACCCTGTGGGCAGCTGAAATGTTTGGTAAGCTTTGTCCTAGGAGTGGAGAAGGAGGAGATGGAAAACAAAGGGGATGTTTGGCAGAGAAAGTTGCAGAGAGCACCCAGGATTCTTGTGACCCTGTGCTTTCCCCTTCATCTGTCTGGGGAGAAGGTCTGGCTGGAGATGGATCAAGAGATATCATTTTTGCTGCTCCTTCCAAACGTTTCTGCAGTGTCCCAGCAGCTGCCTGTGCCCCAGCCCTGCTGCTGAGCTCAGTGCCTGCGTTCTGCACCAACCACAGATAAGGGAGGTGATGGAGGGAAAAGAACAAGATGTAAAAACCCAGATCCTCTGACTGCAGATGTCTGAAACCAGCCATAGAAATCACTGGCATTTCCCATCCACCTGGCCCTGGCTGTCTGCATGGCTGAGATGAATCAAACCATCATCTGTGCCCCTTCCAGAGGCTTCTTTTGGACCACTCGTGGGGCAGCCAACAAACCCACGGGCAGTTTGGTCACAGCAGCTGCTTGCATCCTGCTGGTTGTCACCTCTCCCATCATGTGGCCTCCTCCAGGACACAGCCCAGGGTCCCCATACCCCTTCCCCAGGCACCTGGATGTCCAGGAAGAGGGCACCAGATGGGAGCTGGCGGGATGCTCTCCCAGCAGGAGCTGTTCTGGGCACCCAAAGGACCAGGAGGTGCTCAAGCTCAGCTGGTGACTGCCCAGGCAGGGATCCCAGGAGCTCCTCTCCACCTGGGCTGACCAAAGGTGAGGTTGGAGATGAGAAAGAATTTCTTTCTGGAGAGGGTGATCAGGCATTGGAATGGGCTGCCCAGGGAAGTAGTGGATTCTCCGTGTCTGGAGATCTTTCCAAAGAGCCTGGATGTGGCACTGAGTGCCATGGGCTGGGAACTGCAGCAGGAGTGGATCAAGGGTTGGACTTGGTGATCTCTGAGGTCCCTTCCAACCCAGCCAATTCTAGGATTCTATGATTCTATGACCAGTGCCACCACGAGTGCTGAATCCTGCTTTGCAGCCCTGTGGATGCCCAAGGAAACCCAGCAGCCAAACCCCTTGTGTTTTCCCCACTTTTTTCCCCTGATAGCATCTCCCCTCAGCAGAACAGTTTCTGCTGCCCCATTTCCCTGCCATGGCAAGGTAGGACCTGTTTGTTTCTCTGCCAAATGCCTCAGGTATTGCCAAGTACAAGGAGCTTTATGTGTCCTGAAATGTCCCTGGAGCAGCCAGGGAACAAGTCACCTGTTCCCACTCATGATCCAGTTAACCCAAGGAACACGGGATGGGGTTGGTTGCCAAAGATTACAGGTGTGTTGGGTAAAAAAGCCATCTGCTCAGCCAAAGGCATCCAGACAGAAACAACCTCCTGTGCTTCTAGATGTTTGAGGTGAAGGGAGGTAAAAAAAATAAATGAAAAGAGGCAGCAGGAGGTGGAGGGCAGTGATGCTTCTGAGCCTGAGGGCTGGGAGCAGCTTCCTCCCCTTGCCTGTGCCTCAGTTTCCAAAAAATGGGAAAAAACCCGATGATTTATTTGGTACCCCAAGCATCCTGAGCTGCTGCTGAATAGGGGTGTGATTATTGGGAAACCTCACACCCAAGGGAAAAGAGACCAAGGGCTGGGCTGTGCCTCCAGGTACCCCGGGGGATGGAGAGAGCCAAGGACACCCAACTCAGGACTCCTGGTCCCAGGGCTCAGAAAAGCACAAAAAAGCAGATTCTGCCCTATTTTTGTTGTGCAAACATAGTGCTAACACTTGATTACTTCTGGCTTAGGCTATTTTTGTTAACAAGGAAAACCAAAAATAAGAGGAAGCTCCTGCTTTTAATTTCAGAATCAGTAGCTCTGGTCAAAGTTGGTTTTCAATATTTATTAAAAAGGAGAAGAAAGAATATTTCTACCTTTCACTAATCTGTGTCTTTAATACTTTTGATTGTTTGTGAACTGCTGCTTTCTGACAGATGCAATTTTCTGCATTATTTCACTAAGGAAAAAAAAAAAAATATATATATATATATACAGATACACTTCCTCCAGTAATCCAAGGCTATTTCTTTCCTGGCTGTTTGCATTTGAAAGATCTGACTGAATTAATTTCAGACAAAATGTAAATATGGCACCAGGATTCAGAACAGGAGAACAAACTGTCTCTGGGTTGGGGTTTTTTTGGGGTTTTTTTTTTCTCATGAGTGAAGCAAAATCCTGGCAGGCACCCTGCTCCTTCCCAGGCCTGTGCTTTGTCCCTTCATTAATCATGGGAGGAAAATGTGGAGCTGCATGACAGATGTGGGACAGATCTTGTCTTTCCATCACAGGGGAAAAAAAAAAGAATCCCAAATGAAGCATCCCTCCAATGCAAAGATCACCCAGCTGCTGGGCTGGAAAAGGAAGATTCACTTCTTTGGGGTGATGCAAATCACTTCTTTGGGTGATGCAGCCCCCAAACTGGGGGATTGGGTTCCAGATGCACCTGGGTTGTGTCTGAGGGGTTAAACTGGTCTCAGGTTGATGGCTGAGAAGATACAGAGGGGTGGCTTTTGGGTTTGTCACTTCAGAGGGGCTGCAGCTCCAGCAACACCTCCAGGCAGTGATGCTGCTCTGGGATGTTCTGGATCACCCAGAAAGTGTAGGTCCAGCAACAAACTGCAGTCCTGGTCTGCAAAAACCCTCAGAGCTGGGAGTTAGGAATGATTTACTCCAGGTGGTGTGAAGGTGAAGGCAAGGGAGCAGCATGAGAAAGGCAAGGAAAAGGTGGGGACCCTGCTCCCAGGGACATGTCCATGACACAGGTCAAGCCAAATCTCCACTTCTGGGGAGTAAAAAGGTCTCCAGGTCTCCACTGGCTGCTGGTGAGAAACTCAAGGTTGGACTCATGTCCAGCCACCCAAGTGCAACTGAATTGCCCTGATTGTATCTCAGGGGGTATCCCAATGTCCCTCCAGAAGAGAACTCTTCTCCTGAGATCCTGTGTCACCTTTTTCAGGCCACTGCACATGCCCTGGGTGCCATCAGGGTGTCCCAAATGAAACAGATGCTAAAGGAACAGAATGGCAGCCAAGACTTCTGCTGACACTGATGGGAGGAGAAGCTCTCAGCACCTATAAACACATCAACCCACCTCCATTTGCAGAAGGATCTTATCCAAGCAAATAAATCCCATGTGCTTAAGCTGATCCCCTTCATATCTCTGGGTACATTTTTGTCCCCTTTAAGCCTCCTACACCAGGGTGACAGCTTCCTAGCTGAGGAGCTGCTTTCCAGCTCCTCCTCACCCTTTCCTGGAGAAGGGAATTGCCTCCAGGCATCACTCTGCAGTCAGGTTTGCAGCTTTTTCCTGGGATTAACTTCCCCCCCAACCCCTGCAACACCAGGGCCACGAATCTCTCTGCTTTTTTCCAATTATAAATTTTGCAGCATCTGAGTTCCTGAGGCCTCACCCTGAAACTTCAGAACTGAAGATCCCAAAACCTTGGAAATGTTTCTTGGGGTGTCATTTGCAGAGAGAGAAGAGGCTGGAGCAGCATCTGCTGAGTTAAAGGCTAAATAGCTCGTGGCTGCACATGGGTCCTGGGAGAAGCTGTGCATATGTTTCCCTGCAATGCTCTGGAAAAAAAAAGGCATTAATGTGTGTGTGCTCTGAGCAGAGAACTGAAATCTTTTTACTTGGGGGGCAAATGATGCTTTTTGGTGCCTCCTTTCTTCTGAGCTCCAAATCAAACCACCCAAAGTCTTCCATAAAACCCAATTCCAGAGCCACAGCTCCAGGCTTCTGGTTTTGCTGTCAAACATTCTGTGTGAAGCTGAAGAGTTAATTTATTTTTTTTTTTTCCTTCTTTGTGTGTTTTCTGACAAAAATGGAAACATTCCAAAACAAGGGGCTAGGGAACAGAAATTTCAAAATCCTCCTTTTCTACAGGAAAGCAGTTGGGATGCATCCAGTCCTTGCCCCAATATTTCAGGCTGTTTTCCACCCAAACAAAGACTGCTGCTGGCCAGGTAATGCAAAAACCTCAGACTCTGCAGTGTTTTACTGTAGTCAATTCCTTTCCCTTGCCAGTGGTCATCCTTTGAAGCTGGATCTTGCAAAACTTGCCTCCATTAAATGGGGCAGACTTAGGAAAAGCCAAGGGAAATAGAAAAAAAGAAATAAAGAAATTAGAGAAAATAGATAAATTAAATAAATTAAGTAAATTAAACAAACTAAATAAATTAAATCAGTTAAATAAATTAAATAAATTAAATACTCCTTCCCCTCAAGTCTGTTTCCTTAAGACCTCAGCCCAGCTCTTCCAGAGGGGCTGAACCAGAGGACTGAGCATCCTTAGCTTTGTGGAGTCAAGAAGGGGGAGAAATCTCCATGGATGTTTTTTCTAGACCCCTTTATGAGCAGGAAATCTCTGCCCTGCCCTGCCAGCATTGTTCAGAGCCTTGGATCCTGTCTCCTCCAGGCCTGGTGGTCCCCAACACATCCAACCCCTGGTCCAGGGTGCAGCAGGGAGTGAAGGGGAAGGCTCCAGAGCTGCAAGAGCTGAAATAATTCAGGCTCTGCCACATTCCCTCCCTTTCCATGAGCCCATCATCCCTTTTTCCTACTGGCCCCTCTGTTTTATTACAGCTGAGCAAAGTATTCCCTCTGCTGACTGCACCAAGTAACTATTGATGGGCCAGAGAATAATTACTGAATTTATTTTTAATTTTTTTTTGGTATAACAAAAACTCATTTTCAAGTCTTCAGTCAAATCACCAAAGCTGATACATCTAGGGATGAGTGAGCTAACTCAAGTTTTGGGCAAGTTTTGCCTCTGCTGGGAGGTCCTGTGGGTTTGCACCCAGTTATCCAGGGAGTTGTGTGGAGGAAGCTGAAGTTTGATGTTCCTCTGGGCTTTGCTTTGTTTGAAGCTCTGTCCATTTTTAAGCTCATCAAGCAGCACACATGGTTTGCCTCTGGAGCACTGTGAGCATTCAGAAGGGTTCCAGCTAAGCTGTAAATTTCAGTCCCAACTCATGCTTGCCTCTGGAAGCCCCAATTGCTCATTCCTGAGCTGTTTTCTCTCTATTTATTTTGACCAAATTTCAAAAACTAGTCATGAGATGTTATAAACCAGTGAGTTCTGGCAGGAGGCACTACCTGCAGATTGCTTTGGATTCTGGGAGGGGGAGGAAGGCGTTCTTCAAGGCTGGTTTTTGTAATATTTACAATATTTTGTCCATCACCTCAAGCAATACCTGCCCTGGGGGCCCTAACAGGGGATAAGGACTCAAGCAGCTATGTTTAAAATCCATTATTCCCTGGCTACACCATTCTGACTCCACTCTGTGAGCTTCTGGCAGCAGAATGAAACTCAGAAAGCCCCAAACCTCCAGGCAGAGAGTGTGTCCCCAACCCTGGGGTGGCTTCAAAATGGGACAGAGAGAGGTGGCAATGGGGACAGAGAGGTCAAAAGAGTTGAGGAGCATCACGGGGTTAGGGAAATGCAGGTTGCTGGAGGCTGGGATCCAGGGATGGGGAAGAGCTGCTCAGCTGAGAGGACAGCAGGGAGACAAGAGGGGATGGAGAAGAAGAAAAGAAAAAAAGAAAAAACCAACCTCAATGCACTCAGAAGTTTTCCTGCAGATGAGGGAATGAGATAATTCAATAGCAGGGCCTTGTGATGTGGGTCTGCTCATCATGGGGATGTCATGGGGCACCTTTCTGTGTGTCTGCACCTTTCTGCTGGGACTGGGACTGGGACTGGGCCAAGTCCAGTGAAGCCATGGTTTGGTACTGGGTGAGCAGGGAGGGGGCTGGAAGCTGTCACTCAGCTCACTGGCAGAAGCAGCTGTGCCTCTTTAAGGTCATTTGAACCCAAATTCAATTACTTGATGTAAAAAAGGGGATTGCTAACTCCTCTTTTCTTCCTACAGTGGAAATGCCCAACCATTCCTATAGGAACAGCTCCCTTCTTGGCTCCATAGGGAAGGAAGCAATGGAATTCCACGTGCTGGTTGTGCTGCCTGACTCACACTGGGGGAACAAGTTGGGAGGAATCTTCAGAGCACTGTGTAGGATTCCCCCCCCATGTTTGCTTTTTTGGGTTTTTTTTTTTGTTTTTTTCTATGGAGGGGTCTGGAACAGGAGTTTGGGCTGAGTTATTCCACAGTCAATTCAATTTCAGATCTGGGAACCAAGACCCCCTGAGCTCCAGGGGTTTGGCTGCAGAGCTGTGGGCATGGGGCACCTTCTGTCCAGCTGCAGGGCAGGTTCTGCACCCAGGCAGCTCATCACATCCCAACAAACCCTCAGAAATCCACATCCACCCCATCTCTAGCCACGGGTGTGTTGGAGAGCTAATTCTGCAAGGACAAGCTGAAGTAGGTGCCTTTTCCTCCTTGCTGTTTTAAATGAGGTCCAACCTCTTTTTTCCCCCCCATCCACAAGTCCTTAAATGCTGTTTGGATAATTCCATTCTGCTAGAAAATGCTACCAAAAAAAAACCAAAAACCAAAAACAAAACAAAACAAAACTTAAATTGAATATGACTTGAATATGGAAATCCCAGGATGGCTGCATACATCAGTGAGAATGTAACCTTAACCACTGCCCTCCAAACAGCACTAGGGGATGAAATATATGCAAGTCAGAGTTAACCTTAAACCTTCAGGCCTTTGTCAGCCAGATGTTAAGAGGGGTAATTCCTAATGAAGGTATTTATAAAGCCATCTGACATTAATTGTTGTGAAATGGAAATGTGGTTTTAATAACCTTAATGTCTCCTTTCCTATTAGTGACTGCTGGTAGTTTGACCTTGGGGTAGGAGAGCAAAGCATCCACTCCCTGTTGGCACAGAAAGGGCTGGGATGTGTCCTCCTGGGACAGAGGAAGAGCTGTGTGATGGTTTGAGGAAGGATTCCCTCCTGGAAAAAGCCTTGGAGATTCTGGGATCTTCTCTCTGTCCTTCCTGTCACTTCTTGTGTGACCACAGGATACATTCTGGAGACAGTAAATGGAGAGGATGAACTCCAGTGACTTCATCACAATCCTCATTTTGCCATTTTCTGGTGTAAACTGGAGCAGAGACAAGAGGGATCTGTGCTCTGAGCTTGCTCAGGAAGAAAATGCCCCTCTGAGGGTTGTTTTTTAAGACCAAAAGTCACTGCACAATAAAGTTCCCACCCCCAGTGCCCCCAGGCCCTGGCAGGGCTGCTGTTCAATTAAAATGTAATCTTATCAGAAGCATTTTGGAGTTTTCTGGCAATGCCTGCACACAGCCCCAGCACCTTCCTGACACAGTAATCAAGTCTCAGTTGCATCCTATTCAGGTCCCAGCTGCTCCAAGTGAGGTGCAACTGGCATCCGAGCTAATTATTTCATATTCATCTCAATCCTTGAGCCCTTACAGCTTTATAAAATGCAGATAATGAGGGTTCTCTGGTTGATGCCACAAACAAATGAGCTGAACCTCCTCTGCAGCACGGCCATAGAGAGAGAAAGAGGGACTGGGATGGGGCTCCCGTGGAGGGAGAGGAACAATTCAGCTGTGATTGGGTTTTATAATTGGATTTTCTTTTAATTCTGCACGCTGCTCCCAAAAGGCTCTTGAGGGTGGGAAGTGCTTTATAAATAACATTTATTAATTGGTGTAACCTCTTTTTTTTTTCTTTCCTGGTGGCAGGGCTTTCTAAAAGGAGCTCTCCACCCTTAGCCATGCCACCTCTGCTGGGAACTCCAAACCATGTGCAGCATCTTCCAGAGCACTGCTCACTCTCATGGAGTGGGAAAGGCATCAATCCTCCCTCTGGATTGCCAGAGAGGATTGAATATCAGCAGATCTTTCTGGCTCAGGATTCCCATTTCTGCCACCCAGGCTAAAGCACCAAGCCCCTGGCTTTCCAGCAGCCACTTCAAGGCTCCTGTGGTGGTTTGGGTTCCTCACATGGGAGATCAGTCATGAGGCTTCAAGCTTTAATCCAGTTTCCTTTAAAGTTGAAGGGAGCCTGGCCCTATGTATGTGTCAGGGTGCATATTGCTTATGGCAACTCTAATATAGGTCACAAACCCTTATAAATCCCCTTTTTTCCATGAACTCCTAACATTTTCTGAACCTTTCATCTTTTGGGTTGAATTTTTCACGCTTGGTCTCTGCCAGGAGATTGTTTTTAATGGATGATTTGAAGACAATCCCTCCAGCCATTGGAGTTCAGGGACAGTTAGACACACAGAAGCTCTCATTTAAAAAAAAAAAATAAATAAAAAAGAAAGAAAAAAAGAAGTATTGTGATAGAAACGAATCAGTTTAAAGCCAATCTTTTACAGACACAAACCAGTCATTTCAGCACAGCCCTGTGCCATAACTCCACGGAGCACAGACAGATTCCCATGCCCTGATTCCAACACGTTTGTGCCACCTTTTGTGCTGAAAAGAGATCCCAGTGAAAGCAGCAAACCCAGCAGATTTTATCCACCTGAGTTCAGAACTGGTTCCCTCAAGCAGGTCTAATACAGCCCCACAGCCTGAGTCCCACTGCCACTTCTTGGAATTAGAAAGACATTTGGGTGGCTTTGAAGAAGGAGGAAAATTCACTGCTCACTGCTTCGGGAGGCTAGTTGTGAAAACAAGTGGGATTTCTTCCAGAAGATTCCAACCTTTCTAGGCTAACTCCCACTCTCAGGCCAACCCTCATCAGGATTTTCTGGGAAATTGCCATTCCCAAGCTTTTCAGCTCAGGACTGTCAGCTTATTGCAGTCACATGGAACAGCTTCTCATCACGACGTCCAACTTCTATCTTGTGGTGTACTATATATATATATATATATACATACACACACACACTCCACCAGCACTAGAATATAAAAGTCAGGGCTAAATTGAAGAAGATAATTAGGTTGCACTGATATGTCAGGCACCACTGCAAAGAAACAAATCACCTCCACTGCTTTCTGACCACACATTTCACCAGAATTGCAAAATCCAGGCAAAACAACCTGAGATAAAACCACAGTTTGAAGTCAACAAGGCTTTATCAGCTCCCAGCTCCTGGGGAAATTACACCAATTACTACCCCAGTCTGCTAATGTAAGAAGAGAAATGTCTTTAAATGCAAGGTGATCGCTCTTATTTCTCTGAATGCTCACAGCTCTTGGAAAGAAAACCCAAGTTCTGCTGTCATTGCACAACTAGGTTTAAAATAAGGTAAAATAATAACCACGATCCATTTGGTCTGGATAGGACTGAGAGGAAGGAGGGGATGCTGAGGGCCAAATCCATCACTGGTGGGATTCAGGAGTGGTCAGCAGAGCAGTTTCTTCTCCAGAAAACCCCTCAGGATACATCAATGGCAACAGCTCATGGGGTGTGCCACACAAATCCCACCCATGTCCAGAATTCCTATCACTCTATTAGTGTCACGAGTTATTAAAAGGACATTTCAAAAATAGGTCTTTCCAAGTGGGACCAGGAAGGGGTAACCATGGCTAGCTGGTATAGTCATAGCAACACAGGAGCATCACCTTGGCAACACACCAGGCTTATTTACTGAGGTGCCTGTCACAGCATATTAAAGTCATTTACATCTGAATGAGTTCTGATGCCATCTTCTAATCCTCCCAGCTCCCCAGCAGCCCCACAACAGCCATGGAAAAAATAATCAAAGGAAAGGGTTTGTGTCACAGAGCGTGGAGGGTGCTGGCAAATGAAGGCATTTTCAGTTCTGTCAGCTTCCTGACCTGCTCAAAACTAATAACCTGCACGTGACTGAAATGACAAAAGCAAAGGCTGGAAACAACCAAGATGGAAAGCCAGGAGGTGCAAATTAAATGTAGAAATTGAAAGGGACTGGCACGTGGCTCTGCTTGGAAATCAGGAAAGGGAGAAATGTGGAGATTGCCCTTGGGGCTGGGACTCACCAAAAATCCACTGGGTACAAAGAGAGGCTGAGCCCAGGGCTGGCAGGTTGGGCAGCATCCTGCCAAGCAGTCCCCCCATCTTCAGCTGAGATTGCTGATGAGGTGCCCAGCACTGAGCAGGAGGCAGCATTTCTACTAATTCTACTAATTAGAGCAATTAACTTGTGTCCAGATCACCTGGATAAGGTGTAAGAACCCTGCATCACTTCCAAGGAAACACCAAGCTTGGAGCCCACAGAGTCGTGGTGCTTAAAATAGTATTTGAAAGAAAAAGAAGAAACCCAGGATCACCGCAGCCCAGGAGCTGGAGGGATAAAAGCCATTTTGGCACAAGAATGTCTTTGTGCTGGGAGCTGGGGGCAAGTGAAAGCCCTGAGAGCACCAAAAGCACAGCAAGCATTTGGATGCCACGTGGGAGCCATTTCAGAGCCCTCCCCACCAAGAGAGGACTTGGACACTGTCACCTTTGTGTGTCCCCAAGGCTGCAGCTTCAGGGCCCATTGTCATTCCTGGGCTTCTGCAGCCCACTAGGCAGCAGAGCAAAACTGCATCTGAAGAGCATCTCGTGTGGCAAAGATGCTTTAACAATTTAATGCAATTTCCTTACAAGCATGAGGGGCAAAAGAAGCTTCTTAACCAGTCACTCCATTAGCTTTATCCCTCTTCATCTGCTGGAGTTTCCTTGTGAGAGGTCACCTTGAGGATTTTATCTTTTTCTGACCTCTCTCTCTCCTTCCCCCCTGCCTCAGGGATTCAAAGAAACTGTGTAAAAAGAGGAAAGAGGGATTTTGCTGCAGTTCCATCCCCTACCCCTTGTGTGGCAGCATGGCCTTGGGAGCAAGGCACAGCCCTCGAGCATGGTGTGGGGCTCTCTGCTCACTCCAACCTCCACAGGGTAGAGAAGAACAGTCTCAAGACACTTGTCCTCCCTCCCTGTGCTGGATTTTCCTCCCTGCTTTCCTCTGAAATCTCTTCTCCAAAGTCAGGTCACTTCCCACCCCTCCTTCTGCCTTAGGATTCATAGGACCAAACTCCAGCCCTCTCTTAGATGAGAAGTTGCTCTCTGGAGGTGCCCAGTCCTGTGAGCTGATTCTGCAGGAGGTTTAGGTGATGGGTACAGACTGTGCCCTCCTCCTGAGATAATTCATCCCTCTGGCTTTTGGTTTCCTCTCCTAATCCCTGTCCTCTCTGTTTAGCCTGATGCTCACAGCACTGAGCCTCTGCACCCACTGCAGGGACACAGCAGGATCCTTCGGCTGCTACATCCCCACTGTAACATTTTGAAGGTTTGATAATGGATTGGATCATTTCAGGTAAATGCAGCTGGCAGAACTCAGCAAGAGCTCCTCACAACCCTGTGCCTGGGAGGTTGTATTTACAGCTCAGAGACACTCGAGACTCATGGAAAAAACAGCAGCAGCCAGGCAGAGATGAACTGGTGCTGGACCTGTTATTGAGAGAGATGACAGAATTATGGCTTTTCCTGTGTCTCTGAAGAATCAAATCCCAGAGAGAGAGAGGTCAGCGGGGGCACTGAGGAAATGAAAGCACAGACCTCACTCATCACAAGAAATTGCTGCCTGTGGGACAAACTCAGCTCTGGGGAAAGCAGGAACATCTCCCCAGCAAGGACAGACTGGGTTGGGTTGGAATAAACTTTAAAGCTCACCCGGTGCCCCCCCTGCCATGGTCAGGGACACCTCCCCCAGCCCAGGGGGCTCCAAGCCCCATCCAGCCTTGGACACTGCCAGGGATGGGGCAGCCACAGCTTCTGGGGGAACCTGGGGCTCAGCACCCTCACCCCAAAGAATTTCTTCCTCATGTCCAAGTTATTCTCCCCTTTTCCAGTTTAAGGCCATTCCCCCTCATCCCATCCCTCCAGCCCCTTGTCCCAAGTCCCTCACCAGCTTTCCTGGAGCCCCTTCAGGCACTGGAAGGTTCTCTAAGGTCTCCTCATGGGATCCTTTTCTTCTCCAGGCTGAACACCCCCAATTCTCCCAGCCTGGCTCCAGAGCTGCTCCAGCCTTTGGATCAAGGCAGTTGCATCCCATCTCAGCAAGACTCAGGTTATCCACATCCCAGGCCTTGCTTTTAAAATCCAGCACTTTTTTTACATCCTCCCTGGAGCTGTGAAGTTTACCCTGTGCTTGGAGAGCTTCAGGAGCCCAAGCTGAGGGCATCATTCTGCTCCTGCTGCTTTGAAGGCTCCTGCAGGCAGCAGTGGTGCAAAGGGGGAACCTTTGGTGTGAGGCAGAGAGCAATGAATTAATTTCAGGGTAGCTCCAGAGCATACCAAGGAAAAAAACAAGCACTGTGATGACACCCAGGAGACCTCTAAGCACCAGGCTCTGCATCCCACTGAGAGAGAAGGAAAGCAGCCATGGGGATGGAGGGTGGAGAGGGGTGGGAGCATCAGGGCTGCCCCCCAACCCTGCCAGGGAAAAAGCCAAAAGGCTTCTCAAGGATGCAGTGGGTTTGGGGGAGATGTGCTGCAGGTTGGTGATGGGAGGAACTGATCCTTTTGCTAGATTGAAGGAGAGAAAAGGAAGGAGAGAAGGAGAGAGCTTGGGTTGTGAGCCCAAGCTGCTGCAGTCCTGGGGGGCTGTGCCCACCCTGGTCTCAGCCCATGCTGCAAGCTCAGCACAAAAATGTTTTGTCTCCTGGTTTTCAGCTGAATAAAACTGCTTCATCTCCTGGTTTGCACGTCAGAGGCAATCTCTCTGTGGCAAGAGCTGGCTGGCTCTGAACATGTGCAGAGAACCAAGCAGAACAGAGCTGCTGAACACCCCTTGAGACAGGAACAATCTGGCTGAGCTGAGGAGGGGTTTTTGCAGCTAAAAGACAAACTATCTGGTGTGTCTATCTGCAGCAAACCCTTCTGGGCTTTAACCTCCAGCTTCCCAGCAGTCAGGAGGATCCAAATAGTATGAGGTGTGGAAATTACATTGCTGGTGCCTATTTTCAGTCTTTTTGTTTCATTTTGAGGGGAAAAATTGCAGAGGAGCCAGAATGTGCCTGTGGTGGGCTTGGCATTTAGCTCTCCTATTAAAAATGACCAAGTGCTCTGCAAGAAGAAGACTAAAAACCTATTAGCAGAAGGTGTGGGTTAGTCATAACCAACCCTTGTTCTGCTGGACAAAGTGCTGGGGTCTGCAGCTCTTGGGGGAAAAGCTAAAAGCAAAAATGTCTCAGCCACTTAATATTCAGGAAACACAGGAGCAGTGAATGTGCTGAGTGGAAAACTGGGGCTGCTGCCCTCCTTTCTGCATCCTGCATCCCCCAAAGTGCCTGCTTGATTTGCACTCAAAGCCTCTGCCTTTGCTACCCATAGGATTCAGCCCCCTCTAATCTGGGGATCTTACAGGGCTGCCTGTGGTGTCTTGTCAAGAGGCAAGAAAAAAAAGCCCAACTCATCCACCCCAGTTTTGACACCTCTCTGGGGATGGGATGAATCACTCCCTGGAGCTGCCTCTTCCTGCTCCTTGTTCAAGGGGAGAGCAGCTCAGATGATTTAGATACTGAAATGTCTCTTGCCTCGTTCAGGGACTCAAAACCTTCCCCTTCAGGTGGGATCTTCCAGCCCAAGTCCCCCTCCAGGTCTCCCCTCTCAGAGCCCTCCAGGGCTCACCCTCCGTGGAGATTTCACTTGTGAGAGAAAAGGTTTCCCAGGCTGGAAAGGGACATTTGGCAAGAACATATTTTTCTCTTTGTGTCTCCAGAAAACAATGTTATGCCAGGGAACTTATTTACTTCTTGTAGCATCTCTGAAACCTTTCATGCATAAAGATGAGCAGCCTGCCATGGAGAGAGGCTCCAGGCTCACAAATCCCACTGAAATGCTTTTCCACAAGTTCTCAGTGGGGTGAAGGGATTCTCAAGTTATGTATTCTTACCTTGTCACCCCAGACTATTAAAGCTTTAGTTGGGCTCACACAGATCAGCTAAACAAATATACTTTCCCAGAACTGCCATTTCATCAAAGCACCCTCAGCTTTGTGAAGCAACCTGGGCAGCTCAGCCCAAGGGGTGTGAAGAGGCAAGAATTGACTGGGAGACAGAACTTAAGGAAGGGAGAAAGATTTGTTACTGATCTGACAATTCAGAGTTTCAACATCAATTTGCTCATTAGCCCAAGGAAAAGCCAACAGAGGTATGGAGACACACTTAGACAAACACCTAGATATGTAAAGATTTCCCCAAGAAAACTTCACTTGGATTCCATTAGCTCGGTTCTTTTCTACAAACTAAATCCACACAGGCCTCTTCTTTGTAAGAAAAAGATTTTAAATGTGGTGTGTGTATTGGGACTGCTTCAGATGTCTTCAGGCATTTATCCAGCCTTCTTCATGTCAATGGATTGATGTTTTAATGCTTCAAATTTAATAGCACATTTCCATTTCTTTGGTTTGTTTGCAGCTCCTTTCCCTTTCCTTTCCTTTCCTTCCCCTTTCCTCTTTCCTTTCCTTTCCCCTTTCCTTCTCTTCTCTTCTCTTCCCTTCCTTCTCCTTCCCCTCCTTTCCTTTTCCTTCTCCTTTCTTCTTTTTCCTTTCTTTTTCTTTCTTTTTTCTTCTTTCCTTCCTTTCTCTTGGTTATATCCTTGCTTTCTAGTCAGTGAAGCTCTTCCCCCAGCTCTGCTGTCTGATGATCCCCCCCAGGCCCTCATTCTGCAGAGAATCCCTCTGGGCACAGACTGCTAAATGGCCATTTGTGTAACAGAGATGCAAAAAAGGTCCCAGTTGAGACCCTGGAGCAGGATTTCTATCAAGAGACAGCAGGAGGATGGCCCCAAGGGAGCAAGGAGGGAAAGGCAGCATCTCCAGCCCTGAATTTCAGCCTCTTCAATGCAGGAAGGCACCAAATCTGCCAAGGAAAAAGCCCAAGACAAGGAGCTGGGTGGACACTCTCACCCAAAACATCTCTCCCCATGTTGGAGCCTACAGAAAGCCCCTTTTCCCATATCAGAGGTCGTTTCATAGAGTCAGGAGATGCACAAAGATGTGTGTAGGTGCTGCACAGTGCTGTCTGTGAACAGGTCCTGGTGTCCTTCAGGTGTCTGCATCCATCCTGCAAGGTTATGTGGGGAAGGACCTTGATCCTTTGGGAACTTCAGCCCCAGGCTTGCCCACAGCTCCCTGACATCTCAGGGCTCAGAATCACACCTAGCAATACCCCAGAGAGACAATTCCTGTGCTGCCTACAGAGACAGCCACAGGGAAAGCCCCGTGCTGCTTCGTCAGGCAAGGAACCCTCCTCTCCCTCACCCCCAGCACCCTTTGTCATTGCTGATTATAGAATCAGAGAATGGGGTGAGTTGGAAAGAACCTTAAACATCCTCTACTTCCAACCCCCTGATCCTCCAGCTCTAACCACCTTCATTTCTTCCTCTCCCAAACTGGGTGGTTACACCACTTACGACATGAGCTGTGAAACCAGTGACATGGGGGGGGTTGTGGTGCCAGAAGGGTCCTTCTTTCCCTTCTTTCCCTTTTTTCCCCCACAGCCCCAGCCTTTGCAGCCACAGCATCTCTGAGCTCCTGCAAGCAGCCCCCTCACTCCCTCTTTAAGAGAACCACAGAACGTTTGGGTTTGGAAGGGACCTCTGGAGAGCATCTTGTCCAACCCTCTTTGAGCATCCCCACCCATCTGGGTGTCTTCAGCTTTGGCACCAAGGGATGCAGCTCCCAGTGGCCACAGCTCCAAGCTGTGGGTGCAGCCCTGGGTCATCCCAGGGACCTTCCCAGGCTGGAGCTTCCAAAATCCATCAGGTACAGGAAAAAGGCTGCACCCTTGCTGACACATCCAGCTCCAAGTGGCCCCTGGGTACAGAACCAACCACGGGAGGATGCCAGAGAGAGGAAGGTTTGTATGAGCCTCATTTCATCAGGAAAAAAAAAAATAACATTAATCTGAAAATCCCCTTTCTCCAGGGGTTTGGGTTGCATGGAGCCAAAGTCCAGGGAGCTCCGGGTCCTGAAGCTTTTTAGTCCGGACTGCACACCCTGTGCCCATGAGGTGCAGCCACAAGAGGGAGATCGAAGCTCACAAAATCACCCCAGAGGCTCCTGAGGTTTGGATGGGAGCGGGGACCCCCAGATGAAGCAGTTCCCTGGCCCCAGAACTCTGTCTCAAGCTGCAATAAAGGTCAAGGATGGATCCTTCACTCCTGATGACAGGAGAGTGATTGCCAAGACCTGGAATAAAATTATACTTAAGATGTTATTTTTCCCCTCCCTCTTTGTTTTCTGAGCCCTTGGTACTAATGAGGTTAATTTTGCATCAAAGCTACCGAGAGAGCAGGAAATAATAAATGAGATGTAAATGGACCTGCCTCTCATCAAAGCAAAGAAAACACATGGAATTATTTTGTTTTTCCTGGCTTCAATGTAAATGGAAGCAGGTTGGGTACAATTGACCCCTCTCTCTATTACATTTAGTAATTACATTATTATCCTGGATAAAAATATCCCATTAGCCACATCCCTAACGAGGGCTGGCAAGACTGCAGGGATCTGTATTTGGGAGGAGGAAGAATTACAGCCTAAATCACACGTGGGAAGGCCAGATCCACCTAAGGACCCACACACCCTGCAGCCAGGCCCAGTCCCACTGATGTCACCAAAACACTCTCTGTAAGTCACCCAGTGACACAACAAACCTATTAAAAGCCATGGTTAATTAAGTGACCAAATTACATCCTCAGGAAAACACTTCCCTGGGTTTCTCTCTGCTGCCCAGCTCCAGCCAGCATCAGCTTTTTCCTCTGTGGTTGTTCTGCTTTGGATCAAAACCTTTTTTCCTGGGATTTGCACCCTTTTCGGGCAGGGTTTCCGCCTGAAAGTCTGACTCTGCCAAATGCCCTTTCCCACCTTCCAGGGAAAGCGTTCCTGTCTCTACCGGGAGGTTTTTTCTGCAGCTCAGTCACCAGCAGAGGGGGAAGGAGCAGCAGAGACCAGGGAAGGAGTCATCTAAAGGAGAGATTCCAAATGGCATGGTGAGAAAGCAGGGAAGTCCTCCCAGCATCATCCAAAGCCACATCTCTGCAGCTCCAGCTGAGCTTTCCTGGTCCCCAGGAGGCAGCAGGAGGAGGTGGATCAGAGGATAAGATGTCCTGGATGGAGACTGGGATACGTCTGTGACAGGGCTGTGACAGGACAACGTGGGACATGGGGACAGCAGCTCCTGGGACCCTCTGCAAACCTCCCTGTGCTGGGAGCTGAGATCCATCACAGAGCAGGAGCTTTGGAATGGGAAAGCTGGGGAGGGACTTTGGACAAGAGCCTGGAGAGATGGGATGAGGGGGGGTGGCTTTAAACTGGAAAAGGGGAGAATAAGTTGGACATTAGGAAGAAATTCTTTGGGGTGAGGGTGCTGAGCCCCAGGTTCCCCCAGAAGCTGTGGCTGCCCCATCCCTGGCAGTGTCCAAGGTTGGATGGGGCTTGGAGCACCCTGGGCTGGGGGAGGTGTCCCTGCCCATGGCAGGGGGGGCACTGGGGGGGCTTTAAGGTCCCTTCTCACCCAACCCATTCCATGATTCTGTGTTTAATGAAGTTTTCAAAATTTTTCTCAGGATGGGTTTTCCCTCTGCAGCAACACCCAGCTTTGACTGGATGTTTGACTTTTACACAGCTAACTTAGAGCAGAATTCTTACCTTCAAATGACACCCTGTTTTCTGGAGTCAGAGCAGTTTTCAAACCTAGGTGCATTAAACCCTAGGATGTGGCTTTTCATTTAGGAGGGAGAAAGAGGAGTGAATTCTGCATTTCAGTCCAAGGGGATGGGTTTTCTAGGTGGCAAAACTCTCCCTCCTTTTTCAATCAACATTTCACAGAATTGCTCGGTGAGAAATAAATATTAGATATCAGCTTAATTTGATTGTAATTGAATATCCATCAACCCATCTGCCTATCTAACCATCCCCGTACAGGGCTGGAAGCACCAATCTCTGACATAACCATGGGCCTATTGGAATTTAAAACTAAATTATTATTGCTCTTGGTAATGGAGGATCAGTTGCTACAATGCTGAAGCTATAGGAAAAAAATGGATAGTTTATCTAGATGGATCATCCGACCTGTACAGAAGATATTCAGAGCTGCTGATGAAGGCACAAATTTCCCTTCCTGTCACTCCCTGCAGGAGCAGAACCTTGCTGCCTGTGCAATCAAGGTCTTTCCAGTCTGAGGAATATATACAAGGCACTGGATAATGCATTTTCCTCCTCTTCCCATCATAACTACGTTCCAGCTGTACACACCAGCCTCTGAAATTGCATTAGAGCACTGCTAAGCTGCACCAGAGCTATTGTCATCCCACTGCTGTGTTTATCTGGCTGGGCTGTGTCTGTTTGGGAAAGACCATTTTAAAATTGCAATTTGAAAAATTGGGCACCTGTTGGTGGGACAGCTGAGGATGGATGGGAAACCAAGAAGCAGGCAGATTCTGTAGTGACTGGTGGGTTAATTTTCCTTCCCTTCATTTAAATTCACCCCCTTTGCCTTCTGTCTGTTTTCAATATATTCAGAAACCAGAAGGGAAAATTGCTCCCGTGGTGTTTTGCTGTTGTACCAGATCCCTCCAGCTAATAAAAAAAAAGAGCTTTCTCAGCTCCAAGTGTGCCATCCATATTCAGAAAAGGTTAAAAATTAAACAAATGTCATGCCAGGAAAAAACACAGAACACAACACTATGCATTCACCTGCAGAACAAGAAAAGCAGCAAGGACCCTCCTTGTCCTGGCAGGGACAGCCCAGCATCATCCTGGCCAGGCTTTTGGGCAGATTTCCATGGGGGATGGCTCAGGATATCCCAGGCTCTGCTCCCAGATCCCAGGAAAGACTTGGACAGCTCTAGAAAAGCAGGAGTGATGGGGATGCTGCTCCCCATCTGAGAGCAGCAGAGGGTCTGAGGGCCCAGAGATCTCAGCACCTCTGAAATCTTTTACTCAGGTGGAAAAATCTGAATTTATGAACTGTTGCAGTTGCACTCAGAGCCCCTGGGGAGACCTGAGCACCTCTGGCTCTGCAAAAGTGCAGGCATGGAAATCCGGGGATTTGCAGCCTGGCAATCAGAGCAGGTGGAGGCACAAGGTGCTCCTGCAAGAACCTCTTGATCTCTTGGGCTCTCTGGCTGGTTTTTTACCCACTTGAAGACAAACTGGAAGAATTCAACGACTCTTGACTGGTTTTGTACAAAAGGGGCTACAAATTCTAAAGAAAGGGATGGGGGAAGTTAATGAAAAGGAGCATTTTCACCCCAGAGGGCACTGCAGGAGGAATTCAGTGAAACAAGGGATGGAGGAGAAGTGCAGAGTCCCTGCAGAAGTACCCAGACCCCATGCCCTGGATTTACCCTATCCCAGTCCTTTACCCAGACCCCATGCCCTGGATTTACCCTATCCCAGTCCTTTACCCTTTATCCCTTTCCCTGGATTTACCTTCCCAAGGAGCACCCACCCTGCTTTGGGTCCCGTTACCCCAATTCTCTGACACCATCTCCAAATCTTCCAGAGCTCCAACTCACTAAACAGTTTTCCAGCAATCCTAAAGAGCACAGTTAAGGAAATATCAGGTGGGCAGGACCTTGCCTGCAGGCAAAGACATCTTAATACTTTGCATTAACATTTAACCACCAGAGCCAGCAGCACCAATCACAGCAGGGATTACACTGCACTTGACACTGCCCCATCCTGATAACTAGAAATTAGATAAATGAAGAGATTTGGTTGACAAGAGATGGGATTACACCCCTTCCTAGTCCCAAAACCCCTCTGCTATAGGTGTCTACCCCTGGCCAAGCCCTAAGGGCTCATCCACCAAAGGCATTGGTGGTTTGTGTGGCTGCAAATCACTGGATTAGTCCCAGCACTTTGATTTTTTAATTTTGGCAAGCCTTGAGGCAGTGGCTGCTTGAAACTCTGTGCCTTCCAAGCACCCCTTAAGGACAGAATTATTATTATTATTTCCATCACAGCACAGGCTGCAGGTCACAACTAAACTCAGGATCCAGGTGCTGTGCAGAGCCACAGCCAAGTCCCAGGGCAGCTGAGCAAGCAGCTCTGGCAGCTTTAGGAGCTCACCCCAGATTTCTCAAGTCTCAAAGGAGTTCCCAAAAACTCCTGTGCAGGATGCAAAATGGATGGTGTCTGCCCCAGGGGAAAAGCCAACTTGTTGTTCTCCCTGGTATGGGCAGACTCCAACCTCACAATCCAAATATTTCTGCAAGGAACCAGGACTGGGGGTTACACATGGTCCTAAGGCAATGGACTTCTAATAAAATAAAATAAAATAAAATAAAATAAAATAAAATAAAATAAAATAAAATAAAATAAAACAAAATAAAATAAAACAAAATAAAATAAAATAAAATAAAATAAAATAAAAATAAAATGACAGATGAATAATTAAGACTTCACACATCCCCTGCTGAGCCCTCTCCACATCCCTCCTCCCTCTTTTGCTGCAGGTTGCAGGTAACAAAGTGCCTTGTTGGTCCTTGAAGCTTTTCCCATGAATATCACATCACCGGAGGCTCTGGGTAATGGAAACTGCCACGGTCTCTTGCTTGGCCACGTTACAGAGATGATTGCTAAGCAGGGAGGTGACATTTGCATGATTTACACAACTCACAGATTCCTGCTGTGCTGGGAACACTCCCTCGGATTAGCTGCAATTCTCCTGCCCAGCTCAGTCCCAGCCATGCCCACGGTGCTGAGTGGGGAAGAGACAGTCAGCAGGGGAAGCATCAACATGTTTATATATCTTGGGGAAATTTGGAAGGCATAGAAATGTCATAAAACTGCTGATGGCACCCTCAGCTGTGGCACACCTCTCCTCAGTGTTACTGCCTGGTGGTTTCTATTGCTCATAACTTTACCAGCCTGCGGTCTTTTGGGCTAAAACTGGGTTTTTACAGAGCTTTGGAGAAGCAGAGAAGTGTCTGTGCTACCCAGGCTGGGTGCCAGGAACCCATCAGCTTCAGCAGCTCAGTGTCAGAAGCTGCATCCATCAGGGAACACAAAATGTGGGTCTGGACTCACAGAGTGGTTTGGGTTGGGGTCTTAAAGTTTAAAGCCACTCCTCATCAGCCCAGCCCAGCCCAACCCATCCCTCCAGGCCCTTGTCCCAAGTCCCTCCCCAGCTTTCCTGGAGCCCCTTCAGGCACTGGAAGATGCTCTAAGGTCTCCCCATGGGATCCTTCTCTTCTCCCCCAGTTCCCAGCCTGGCTCCAGAGCTGCTCCCATCACCTCTGTGGCCTCCTCTGGGCTCACCCCAGCAGCTCCTCGTCCTTCTTGTGCTGGGGATGCCAGCACTGGATCCAGCACTCCAGAGGGGTCTCAACAAAGTGGAGCAGAGGGAGAGAATCCCCTCCCTTCCCTTCCCTGCTGCTCATGCTGCTTTTGATGTGTGACCCTGGAGCTGCTCATCCTCAGGTGTGGATGGGACAGGTACCAGCTCTTCCAGAAAATATCCAGACTGGAACACCAGCAGAAGGTCTTGCTGACCAGGGCACAGCCTGGCTTCACTTGTGCTAATCTTTTTACCTGGAGCATGATGGTAAAACCACTCCCCACAGAGTTCCCTGAAAGCACCCCCAGCCCTTGCTTCTCCCTAAATGATGTCAGGTGGTTCCTATTAAACATGAAACAACCTCACCCCCACTAGCCCCACCTGTGCCTCTGTTCTGGAGTCAGACACAACCTCAAAGCAGGAATCATGATCAGCAATCTCTTCCTCTAGGTTTAGTGTCAGGTCTTTTACAGTTTCCTCCTGGATTTCAGCTGAGGCTCCTCAAAGCATCCTCACTGCCCAGGGAAATCAAATCTCCCTGAGCTCCTCTGAACTGAGCTTTGGTTTGGGGGAAGAAATCAAGGTTGAATAATGCTGGGGGGGTGGGGGTGCTGTGAAAAACAGTAACTGGAACATGCTGCTCTCAGGGGATGGAATTTACACCCAAATGGAGGAAATAACAAAGTGCAGTGTGTTTAGCAGGTTTGTTTTGTACAGGGGGGAATCACTGCCAGGGAAGTGGGAGGCTGCAGCTCAGCACACAGGACCTCTGTTCCCACAGACAGGGCCCCTTTGCTTCCAGGGTTTAAATCACTTTAAAAATGATAAAAATTTGTATTTTGGTCTAAAACTTTATGGTCTGCAAATAACTGACTTTCAGCCCTACTTGGATGTATGAAGGTAATTTCCTGGAGCAGCAGGAGGTGTGAGCAGCTGCTGCATGGTGCAAACCTACATCAGCCCCATCAAGAATCCCTTCCCTTCCCTTCCCTTCCCTTCCCTTCCCTTCCCTTCCCTTCCCTTCCCTTCCCTTCGATGTGTCTTAAACCTCATCAGCTGATGCTGGACACCAAATCCATCCCCAAAGAATGAGAAGAGAGAAGCAAAAGGGACAAGAGGTGGTGACACCACTGGGATGGCCACCACTGCAGAGCTCTTGGACCAGCTGGTGCTTTCTTGGCCATTTGCAGCCACTCCAGTGTCTTCCAGAAGGTCTCATTCAGCTGGACAGGGGTTGGGACCATCTTGTTTAGACTTTTTACTGACAAACTTTGGGCCAGATGATCCCTGAGGTCCCTTCCAACGTGGGGTTGGATTCTGTGATTCATGGGTTGCAGCCCATGGATGGTCAATCCTGTGCCTGGTTCCCTGGCAGGAGGAAAGGGAATCCTTCGGTAAGATCAATCCTTGCAGCAGCAGAGCCTGTGCTCCTGTCATTTCCATCTTAAAACATCTTAAAAACATCTTAAAAACATCTGGTTTCATTGAGAAGCTTTGGATTCTTTGCTGTGGGTCAGACCTGAGGCTCACACAGGTCACCAGCATCCGAAGTCTGTCCTGATTTGGCAGTGCTCATCATCCAGGAGCAGGGCTGGATTTTTTCACAAGACCAAGAGTGGGGGTTTTGAGCAGGCTGGGAAGCTGGGTTTGTGCTGCTGTTTGAGGGGGGGTGCTGTGGATTTTGTGTTTGTTTTCTCTCTACAGCTGTTGAACTAAAATTGAGGTAATTGTCACTTGGGGCTGAGGAAAAGGATTCTGCATCCTGACCTCTACAGACATTGCTTTGTCCTTTGGAAAAACTGAGATCCAGCAACATGACATGGCTTCTTCCATTGAAACATTAAATAATAATAATTATTATTATAATTATAATTATAATTATAAAAAAGTCAGTTTTCTTGCTGGTGTCTGGGAGGAGAGGGGATTTCCAAGCTATTTTCTAGGGCCCTGCTCTGCACCATCTCCTCCCTGGCAGTGTTCAGCCTTCATTCTCCTTGGTGCTTATTGTTTTATTTATTTAATGAGGATTTTTTGGGGGTTGCTGCAGGCCAGGGGGGGAAAGAGAAGGGAAGATGTTTTTCTAATAGATGTTCCCAAGCAAGTTTGGAGGACTTGGAAACCCAACCCTGTGGCTTGTTGATGAACAGCTGTGAGTGAGAGCCACAAAGCTGCAATGATCTTCTAGAGGAGGTCTGACTTGCCAAAAATAAAATAAAATAAAATAAAAACATGCATGTAATTCAACTGTGCCTGAAGTGCCTCTCTCTGGCCCTTTGTGCCACCATTTCTATCAAGGCAAAGTGGATGAGAAAATGTCAGCAGCCGGGTTTGCTGGGATGCAGCAACTCCCTCTTTACACTGGCATATAAATAACTGCAGAAGGTGCAGGACAAGGACAAGATCCATCCTTTCTGGTGCAAAATGTTCTCAAAAATCCTGCCAGATCCTGGCTGGGTTGTAGCATGGTTGCACAGCAGTGCTGGTCAGAGAGCCCTTACTCCTGCCCATCCCTAGCAGAGGCAGGAGGGACCTCACCAGTGGTCCAGCCTCTCCAAACATCAGAAAAACCCACCTGAGATCAGGCTCTGGGTGGGAAATCCAGTTCTTGGTGCTCCTTGAACTCAAAGGGATCCTACACCTTCAAGCACACCCAGACCACATCCTTGGCATCAAGTTGGTTTTTTAAGTAATAAATCACATGGAAGCAAAATCCTCCTAAGTGAAGAATTAAGGCTGCTGAACCCTCACAGTGTGACAGTTCAACATCTAATCACTTCCTATTGTGCAAAAACATTGATCCCAGAGAGAGAGACCATGCCATGGAAAATGAAGTAGAATCACTAGAGCCTCCCAAAGCATAAATCACCACAGGATTTATTAATCACACAAAATACAAACAGCCATAAATCTATCCCAAACAAGCAGCCCAGCCCGGAGGAGCAGGGAGAAAATAAAGTGGAAGGAAATGAGAAAAGATGGGGGGAAAATTGGGAGAATGAGAAGCCAGTGACAGGGGAAGAGTACTTAAGATTGCACAGGAGAATAACTCAAGACTTGACTTCTCTCCTTGTTGATGTCAGCTTTGGTGTGGGTGTCCTCTCCTTCACAGCAGCCTGTGCTGGTTTGGTCACTTATTAAGGAGTGGGATGGATGCAGCTCCCTGGGTCCTGGTGGAAGCCCCAAACAGGCTGGGTGCTGGTGGGGTGGTGTCGGATGTGGGGTTGCTCCCCTCACCCCAAATCACTGCTGATTTACTGGGGATAACAGATCCATCCTCACCACTGCCAGGGCAGCTCCTCAAGCACAACCTCAGGTGTCCTGATTGCTTTGGATGGAACAAAACTGCTCACAGCAAACACCAACATCCCATAAATGAACCCCAAGAGATGCCAAAAGCTGCAGCTTCCCTGGAGACTGCTCGTGGCAGAAGGTGACTTGGAAGCAAACTGCTGATTCACAGAAAAGCTTCTTTTCTTTTGCTCTGAATTTCATGAGAACTTGGAATTAATTCAGAGAATGGTTTGAGAAAGGGCAAAATTAGGGGGGGGATGGTGAAGGAGCTATTAAAGAACTGCTGGGTGTGGGGTCCTGGCTCAGATGCTGGAGGGGAGATGCAGGGGGTAGAAGAGCCCAGAGCTGGGAGCTGTGGACCCACCACCCAGGAAAGATACATAACCACCTGGAGGGGGAAGGTTCAGCTTCCCTGTGGATTTGTGATGAGCATGGACATGGTTTTCTCATCCCCAAACAAAGCAAATCTCCTATTGCCCCATCCAGGAACTGCTGGAAAAGCCTCTGCCCTCCCATTTCACAGCACCTTTCAGAAGGGAGATTCCCTGAGTGGGATTTTCTCCACTCATGCTCATTTTTTCTCTTAGGAATGCAATTGGCTTCAAGCTACAAACTAACATCATGATACTCTGCAAGTCACCCCTCACAGAACATTTTCCCCATTTTTGTGGCTTGTATTCAGTCATCTTTTGTTTCTCTGTGACCACAACTCTTCCTTTTAGGACAATTGCATCACGTCTCCTGCCTCCCAGGGTGGGCATCCTTGCCTTTCATCTCCAGGGTATCCTGCTGTAAATCTTCTCCAGCCTCTCTCTGCTGCAGTGAAACAAAGAGACCAACTCTGCAAATTGGCTGAAAGAGCTCTTTGTTCTCTCTGTCATTTGGGGCAGCAGCACAACTTTCCAGACCAGGAGTAACCATTTCAAGTTCTTTCCTTTTTTTTTTTTTTTTTGGCATTTAATAATTTCAGTAATTTCCAGCTCCTTGCAATAACTATTTTGAACATGGAAAGCTGGGAAGTGGCAGGCCATGATCATTTTCACCAGGGATTCCTCAAATAATTGGCTCCGGCACGCTCGGCCCCACTTGTGCTCCAGTTTTTCATAATCTTGGATTACTGGGAGATCTGCAGGAAATTGAACAGATGCCAGCAGTGTTTGAGTGTTCAAAAGGAGAATATAAAACTCGGGTGTTTGCTGCTCTGTTAACTTTGTGCTGGTCCCTGCAGACTAAATAAGAGAGTGATCAAAGCCCCAGAGGAGAACAAGTGATGAGGATGTGATTGACACCACTCAATGAGTTTTGCTGATTTTCTTCTTTTCTTTTCTTTAGGCCAGAAATAAGTCTCCTACAAAGAAGAACTGATTCCTGTTAAGCTTTGGGTATCCTGTTGCACAACATTCTGGTATGTTTGTAATGAATTTGGTGCCAAATTAGCAGTGTGCCTGTTAAATGTGCTGGGGCTGGGTGAGCTGAGAGCTCTCAGAGAGTGGCTGGCAGCAGGGAGGCCTGGCTGGATGGGGTTGTTCCTTTTGGATTCTGCCAATGACTTCCAGGCCAAGTCATTCAATATTTTTAGCCATGATCTGGAAGAAAATCACTGCTGCTCATTCCAGATGTCACTGGCAGAGCCACCAACATCGGTGAAGATGAGAGGGAAGTCAGGATAGCCTGAGCACCTCAGGAAATCAGGTGTGTTCCAATTAATTTGAATAACAACTAATTTGAGGGCATTTAATGAAAAAAAAAAAAAATCAACACAAATGAAGGGCAGGGCTCCAAAAAAGAAACTGTCTGTGGAAGGACAATGTCCAGCTGGGGTGTGGGAGGGATCCTCTGTGCTGGGCAGCTGAGCAGGAGCCCCCCCGGCAGCACTGAAATATGGGTTTGCAGGATGCTGGAAAACATGAAAAGGGGAATTAATGAGTGGGAGTTTGCAACTGACCTTCCCTGTGTTCGTGGCTGGAAGAAGGTCCTCAGTTTTCATGCTGGCATTTCAAAAAGGTTCTTAAAAATCAGGAGGTGGGGATGAGGGCAGCGGAATTCCTCGTGAATCCTGGTCGGAAATGGCAGAGACTCCCAGGAATATCCTGCTCAGCCTCTTCAGCACATCCAAGGCAGAGGAGGAAACTTGATTATGCTGCCTAAGAACCATCACAGGGAAAATTATCAAGTACTAAAGGGCTCCTTAATCTTGCAGGGAGCGACAGAATGAAGACCTAATGGCCGAAAGTTGGAGCCAAAGAGATGGAAATGGAGAGGCAGCAGGGCTGATTAACCACCCAGACAAATTGTGTTCATTTTGGGAAGAACGTTGTGTCAGTACCCAGAGCACCCACTGCTTCGGTGAAATATCTCTCCTGATTGCTTTAGCCCCTGGAAATGAGTTTGTCCCTTTTCCAGTGGAAGGTGGGAGGGAGTGGTGGTTCCGAGCAGAGCATCCTGCCCTTCCCTGTGCTGGAAGTGGGGATGGAAGTGGGGGATTAGTGGGAATTCCTCCCCCAGAGCTGATGTGTGAACAGCCTCCCCCTGCCCTATGCATTCAGAGGACAGCAGGACACCCCTGAGCCCAGGCTGCCCAAGCACAGCTCAGATCTGCCTCTTATAGAACTTTCAGGGTTGGAAGGGACCTTTAAGCTCATCCAGTTCCAACCCCTCTGCCATGGGCAAGGGATATCTCCTACCAGATCAGGTTGCTCAGAGCCTGGCCTTAAAAACTTCCAGGGATGAGGCTTCCAGGCTTTTCTAGGCAGCCAGTCCATCCTTTTCCCCCTGTGCTTTCCTACCAGCCATGTTTTGCAGTAACTCCCAGAAGCATCTTCTAAGATGTGAGCTCAGATTTCTAGGAAGAAGTTTGGAAGCAAAAGTGAGAAGGAAAACACCAAACCCAACCTGAGCTGAGGTTTAACAAACCTCCCCTGACACAGCTCCCATCTCAGGGCTGGCCATAGGTCCAGCAGCAATCCATCTCCAGCTGTTATCCTCATCTCCAGACACTTCCCTCCTCCACCAAGCTGCAGTTCCTTGGAGGATCAGTTCACCCAGGAATGGCACAGTTCTGGTTTGCCCTGGGTGCACCTGGTCTCCTGGGTTCTCTAAGGATGCTCCTGCTCATCCCTCATCTCACCAGCAACTCGAAGGCTTTTGCTGACTCTACTTGGACTGAGCAGTGAGTGTTTTAAAAGCAGTTCCCACTTTGTTTCTAGCTGGTTTGCCACCCACCCAGCTGGGTGGTTGTTTCAGCTCGGGTTGCTAAGTTGCTCATGCTAAATATTCTATGAGACATCAGGTACACAGACGTCTCCCAAGCACACTTTGGCATCTACCCAGTTCCTTGCACAGACCACACACCAGGCTCAGAAATGCAGATGGCAGCATGGCAATGAGTGGTTTCCCCAACTCTTGACTGTGTTGGAAATACAACAATAAGGCTGCATCCCAGGACAGAGGGGAAATATTGTCTGGAATCTCTGGCTGGGTCCTCTGATGGAGGAGACCAGACCTGTCCTGCTTCCCCTGAGTGGGTGATCTCTTTGCAGGGACCTGCAGGTACTAGGAATCTCCCAGAGATGGGTGGAAGGACCAGATTCCTCCTCTTCCTCCCACCTGGTAGGGGACTCCTGAGCAAGGAGGACCTGGATATCTGGGGCAGAAGTGGGAAAGATCTTGGCTCCTTCAAATATGAAGATAGGGACAAGGTCTCTGAGAAAGAGATGAGAGGAGGAGAGTTCTGTAGGGGGTGATGTCCTGAGGGAGCTGCATCCAGGTTTTCCTTGTTCCCCCTTGCTGTGTGTCTTACTAATGCTTCTTCTGCATTAATATCAAGATAGGGACAAATATCAAGACAGGGACAAGGTCTCTAAGAAAGAGGTGAAAGGAGGAGAGTTCTGTAGGGGGTGATGTCTTGAGGGATTCTCCTTGTTCCCCCTTGATGTGTTTCTCACTAAAGCTTCTTCTGCATAAAAATACCACCCCTGTGTCCCCTCCAGAGTTATTTTTGCCCACTCTGCTTCTCAAAGCAGAGAGCAGAGAAGATCAAGCTGGGGCTGGGAGAAGGAAATGCAAGTTAATGGCTGGAATAAGTTGTGGGACTCAGCACAGGGCAGGATCCACCTTGCTGGGCCTTGGGTTTCTCCTCTTCTGCACCAAGAGCCTCCTGCACTCAGGAGATGATTTCTGTCCTCCTAGAAATCACAAAGAGGAGATGGAAGGAGTTTTAAAGTGCAGAAAGCACCTTGGCTGTGGGCTCTGCCTGCCTGCAGTGTATTTGATATAATAAATTAAAGATTACAGCAGAGACCACCGTCGTTCTCTGCAGAAAACCTGGGTTGGTTTTGGTTTTTTTTTTTTTTTGCTATTACTCCATCTGCCAAGATAACCCATAAACCCTGTCAGCCCTTTTTTTAGTGCATTGTATACATCTCTGAGTGGTGCTCAAGGCAGGGCTCTCTTCCTTCAGTTTAGCAAAGACTTTGATGAAGAAATGTTCAGGAGGGAAAGAAACAACCCTTATTTTAATAGGGTAAGGGTGGGGGTGGGTGCTGAAGTAGAATGAAAAAGGAAACCTTGTCACTATGTCATGTTTGATTTGGTTCCTTGCCAGGTTGCTAAATGCAATTCAGATGCATGATCACACCTTAATGAATTCAACGGGGAAATTAAAATTTAACTATCTGCTCATGAAATGTTCATGCTGTTGGCTGTGGTTAATGACCAAAGACAGGATATGTTGAGTAAAAAAAAAAAAACAATAAAAAAAACCCAAAATGAGGGAATATCAGTGTGGTTTGCCATCAGGACACTCTATAAAATTTATTTATTCTTCTGGCGTTTGTACCAAAAAGCAAATGTGAGTTTAGACAGAAAATGTGTTCCTAGGAACTTCAGGGACAGGGGTTTTCGACAGATATTTGGGAGGCCTGGGACCTTCATTTAGCACCTCCAGGAGCTCCCCAAGAGACCATGGACTGGAGGAACCTGTGATGTGAGCTAAGGCTTCAGCTCTGCTCTACATCTCTTGAGAATGGTTCCCCAGCTCTTTGTTCTGAGTTGCTCTTCAGGAGGGGTTGGCTCATGATGGTTCCTGAGGAAGAAAAAACCATGGACAGGAAAGTGGTGCAGGAGAGCAAACCCTCCTGGGAATCCCAGCTCAGAGGGACCTTGCAGCCCTTCTCAGATCTTGTTATCTTCCCATCTTCTTCCCTTCCTGCCCCCAGGACACAGAGAGCTGCAGGAGCATCCCTCTGCCTGTCCTTGGCATCCCTCACCAGCATTCCCCATCCAACACCAGCTCAGAGGACTCCAGAAGGCACTTGCCAACTCAGGAAAGCCCTTGTGTCATTTCCAAAGGTCTCCAGTGGTGGTAGGGATCCAGTTCATGTGGATCCTTGATGGGATTGGTGTCCTGAAGGAAACAATTGCCAACTAATTACAGCTGCAAATGGATCACAGCTGTGTGGAGCTACCTCTCTGTGCCCTATCTACCAGGGAGAGCAGCACCTGGTACTGTGGAAATGGAGATATCCAGGTGCCTGAGGTCTCCTGGGGAAGGACAGACAAATACAACAACTGGAAAAGTGGAAATTGCCTCTGCTCCACTGGGCTGGACAGAGCTGAGCTGATTTACACCAAGGAAACCTCCAGCCTTGAGCTGCTCTGTGGGCTGGGATCTGAGCTGGTCAAGGACTTCAAAGGGAGCTGCTGGTACCAGTGGGAGGGGGTTTGGAGCAAAAATGAGAAGATCTATTCCTTCCCCAGCCCCATCAAATCCTGAGCCAGGCTTAGATCTGACCGTGGGACCTCTGCTCTCAGCAGGGACCTTAAATCAGCTCCAGCTCAGCAATCAGCAGTGAGCAAGCTCTTTTAAATACTGTCACACTCAAGAAGCTGGGCTGGATGGAGCTGCTTTAGTAGTGTGGCTAAACAAGAACCACCAGTGCTGGGTTTGCTTTTCCTCTGTGTTGGTTGCAAAGTTATACAAAACCTGCCCAGCTGATCACTGAACACTCCATAAAAGCAGGAGTGGGAGGCCTGGAGTGCTGCTGGATCCAGGAAAAGAGCAATCTCACTGCAGATGTCTGAGAAAAACAGCATAAAAGGCAAGAAAGAAAAGGTCAAATAAAAAGGGCTGCAGAGGCAGCAGCAACACCACTTCATCCTTGCCTCCCTCCACCTCCTGGGGAATGTGCAGGAGATAAGGGGAGAATCCAAAACCTCTTTAACCTCATCACTAAGGGCTGGAAACACCAGAAATCTCTCCAAATTTGACTCCTTTCTGCCAAGATGAGAAATAATAATTTTATTTATTGGGAGCCAACCTGTGAGGAGCCTCACTAGAGGTTTCTGGGGAGAAACTTGAACCTCTCCATCCTTCCAGGATGGTTTGGAGAACAGCAGGAGACCTCCTGCCTCCGTGGAGAAGGTCCCCTTGCCTTTTCACAGAGTTGGGGGAGGTGAAAGCCTGGTACATCTTGTGATTGGGTTCATGTGGAAAAGGTTTAGGGGCAGATCAGAGGTTATTGAGGCTGCCAGTACTTTGGTTCACAACTGAAAGGCAGGAACAGAGAAGCAGCACCTGGGAGAGAAGGAGCCCTGAGCCTAACCCAAAACTGCCCCATGGAACTCTGCAGCCTTCCCTCCCCTCCTGAGGTCAGATTATTATCTGCAGATATGCAAAAATCATGCAAATGAGGCTGTAAGGGTGTTAATGATGCTGGAGGAATTAACTGCTCATTAACTTAAACTTCCTGCTCCATTATTTTCATTCCTGACCTTTCCTTTCCAGGAAGAGGGAAGGGAACACACACACAGAGCCATGGTCAGGACCCCAAAAAGAGGACAGATGGCAGGGGGTGTCTGTCCCTAAATGACTTGGATTGAATTAGATCCCCTCCCCGTGCCTCAGTTTCCCCATCTGCCGTGTAATAAGAGCTTGGAAATCCACTCAGGGAAAACGAGATGTGAAAGCCTGGGGGAGTGTTGATGTTCCAATAGGATTCAGCAGGTTGGGAAATGGGTTGTGAGGAGCCACTTTGCAGCAGGCAGGGAGGCAGCCAAGAGATTTAATGCTGACAGTTGTTGCCATCCCTTGTTTTTGTCCCCAGCTCTGCCTGCTCTGCTGTCCCAAGTCATTCCTCATGCTGGCAGCTTTCTTTCCACTGGAGCAAACCCCACAACCTGCCTGCATTACACCAATTCCATGCCCTGGGCAGTGGTTACACAAATACTGGCAGCACCCTTAGGGATGCCAGAGGTGTCTGCATGGGCTCTGCAATCCATCAGGGAACAGATTCAGATTTCCCAGCCTGTTTGGTTCAGACATTTAAATGAGAGGTTGCTGCTCTTCAAGACAGAGGAAATCTTGCCAAGGAATGGATTGAAAAAAACCCACAGCTCTTGGTGACACCGAGGTGTGGCCTTGGCAGTGCTGGGGGAAGGGTTGGACCTGATCATCTTAAAGGTCTTTTTCAACCCAAATGATTCAGTGATTCTCTGCAGCAATCCCTGCTCAGCCTTCTCAGCAATGCCCTGGAGCATCTCCTCACCCCTGGGAGGGAAGGTGAAGTTCCTCCTGGGCAGATTTCTGCTCCAGACCCTTCCCCATCTCCATTCCCCTTCCCTGGACACCCTCCAGCCCCTCAATGTCCTTGTCACGAGGAGCCCAAAGCTTAAATCTGGGTTTTCCCCATCCCATTTTGATTTGATCTCTGGTTTATTGTACAGCTAAAGCCACGCAGCACAACACAGCAA
Source organism: Calypte anna (assembly GCF_003957555.1). Lineage (NCBI taxonomy): Eukaryota > Metazoa > Chordata > Aves > Apodiformes > Trochilidae > Calypte > Calypte anna. Next base: position 5,520,955 of record NC_044268.1, read on the forward strand.
GAAACTGGACAAGTCTTTAAAATTTGCTGTGTTTCAGCAAAGCTGGGGCCTGGCAGAGGGGTGAATGGGAGGAAAAATGAGCAGCCAGAGGTGGTTCAATAATAACTATATTATGCTCTACATTTGGGGCTGCTGGGTCTGGCAGCACAGACCCCCTGACTCGGTGTCCCCAGCAAACCCAGTCCAGCACTGGAACCTCTGTCCCAGCCCAGGACTCAGTGCTGGGGAGACCCATGGCCAAGGGTGAGCTGGCAGAAGGAGCTGGGAGCTGGGAAAAAGAAACCAGCCCTGGGAAGAACAGGCTTGAGATTAAAAGTCTGTGGGTTTTGGAAGGCAGGGTTCCCTGTGGCCTCTAATTACCAACAGAGGGAAAGGAGAGCTGATACCCAGAGATGCTCTCATCTGGCAGGAAAAAGCCTGGTGACTCCAGCAGCTGGAAAGTGAAGTGAAATGTAGGATGCAGCCATCTAAAATTGGAGATAAAGAGCAAGCTCCCTAATGGCTGCTGCTCAGCTGTCACCAAAGGGTCACAAGGAGAGTGACCAAGCTGCCCATGTTGGGATCAGCTGCCTGTCCCTGCTCAGCAAGGCTCCAAAGCTCTGGAATTTGCTGGGGATTTGCCTGGGTATGAGCAGACAAAGTCCTGACCCTTCTCACTGCCTCACAGCTGCACTTGAGCCATGGACTCAAAACCTTTCCTGGTCCCCAAGTGTCCCTGGGTAGTGGGACACAAAGGAAATGAAGGATGCCAAGTACCCCCCAGCCATGCCACACATGGGGATTTTAAGGAGGAGTTTGTCACCGATGCCTTCCCTGTTCTGTGGCTTGGGATGTGTCACACTGATGGGTTCTGGGGGGGTTTAAGTGCCTCCTGTGATCCCTTCCCTTCAGCTCCTGTGCTGTAGGGACTGCAAATCTGCACGGGGCATCTTGTGCCTTATTAATTTTATGGACTGCACTGGGCCAAGGTTGATTTCATTTCCCAAATAAAATATCAGTTTAGGAGTAACTCCCTGAGCTTGCTAAGCTTGGGGCCGTGGGGGGCCATTTTATTGGCTCACAGAGGTTGCTTGCTGGCTGGTTTTATTCTTTACTAAAACCTTTTGGCAGAGCTGTGGCTTCTTGTTGCCTTTAGAGTTAGGGAGAGAACAACCAGTGCTCAGCTCTGACACAGAAGTTTACAAAACCAGCAGAGATATGCAGGGAGAGCTGGAAGAAGAATGAACACAGAGCTGCTGGCTGCTAACAAGAAGGAAATGTGTTATTTTTAGCTATCCAAGAAGGTGGAAAGGTGAAAAAAACAACACGAGAACAAAGGAAATCTATAGCCCAATCCAGGAAGCCAAAAAGCAAAGCCAATAAAATAAAATAAAATCATAAAAAAAACCCCAATAACAAGCTGCCTGGCAGGGTCATTCACTCAGCAATGGGAAGGGGAAGGAGGGGACCTGGGGGCTGGCAGAACCCTGGCCTCAGGGGTCTGTCCATCCTCTGAGGCTTCAGACTGGGGTCTCAAATGGACCAATCTGCCAGCCCAAACTGGGGTGAGCTGAGACCCCCCCTCACCTCCAGTCCCCAGGCAGGATCAGGGCTGTGTGATGTCCTGCTCAGCTCCCTACCAGGGGGGGCTCTGGCAGGCTGTGGGGTTTTTCCCCCAGCTTCAGGGAAAGATGAACAGATGGGAGAGCAAAAAGCAGCAGTTCAGAGAGAGGAGGAGAGAGCAAACCCTGAGCTCTGCTGAGCAAACACAAGAGCAGAGCCCTGCAGGGCTCTTGGCAAACAGAAAGCAGCCACTCATGCAAACCCCACTGTGGGATGAGGTCTGGGGGGGTCCAGGGGAGGGCAGAAGGGTGATGCCATGAGGATAAACCCATAGTCTGGTGTTTGGGTTGTCAACAACTTGCCTATGAGCCTGACCATCCCCAGGGCTGAAAGAGGGAGAGGGGAGAGAGACCTGGCACAGGGATGTTCCTCCTGGAACAGGGAGCTTCCTGCCCTAATCCCCAGGTCAGGTCCTGCTACCCCAGCTATGACACTAAGGGACAGGCACAGAGGTCTCTGCTGGGTTTAGGATTAGAGCCAGTCCAGTTGCTTGTGTAAATAAGCACCAAAAAGAAAATGACACCATCAGATGTGTTTGCTGATGTCCCAGTGCACAGGCACTGGAAGAACAGAGTGGAGAACACGACCAGGAGAGGAGAAGGAGGGTATTTTTTCAGAAAAATAATCTCATTTCTAATGAGAAAGGTAATTCTGGGCTGGAACTGAGTCCCTGCCAGGGAAGCATCCTCCCATGGAGGAGTCATGGCATTATCCTGGGCTAGAGGTTAACCAGGGGCTCCACGGGTGAGCACCCACACTGCAAAACTCTGATCCAGCCCCAGCATGAGGAATTACAGCTTGGAGCTGCCAGGCAGGGAGGGAAAGTGACACTAATGAGCTGGTGAGCACAGCAGAGGAGCCAAAAGAGACTAAAATCTAATTGACTTGTCCAGGGCCTTTGTCAAGGGGCTCTAAGGAGCATCCCTGCTCCCTCTTCACATCCCCACACAACCAGAGCCTGGAGAGGGCACCCACTGGGAGCTGTGGGAAGAGATTCTCTCTGTGCCAGAAGAAGTGTCTTGGGGAAGATGATTTTTAGATGGATGATTTTTAGAGGAGATGGTTTAATGTAATCCAAGCTTCAGGAAAAGTGACTGAAATAGGCTCTAAAAACTCTGTGCTTGTGTTTCTTACACATCTCCAGGCCTGGCATTAAAATGGAGAGTTACTGTATGCTGCCACCAGGGATTTATATCTAAAGTAATAACTTAACACCACAGCAAATGCTTTCGTTTCTTTGTAGTATAAATTAGCACAGTAATCTGATAATAATGCATTACAGCCTGAAATAAAAAGAGAAAAGGGAAAAAAAAAAAGTAAGAAAGAGGGAAAAAGAAGAAGAAGTCATGCCTGGCTAATCATTATAGGAATTGAAACCAAGACAAAGGATTGTGTTGTAATTTGGCTGGAATTTCATGGTCACATTCTGGGTGTGGGGGGGATTTCATCACAGAAGAACACGAAGGGGTCAGCAAAGCCAAGTCAAAAATTTGGCTGTGTGTTCAGTGCTTTCATCTTCTGTGCAAGAAACATTTGCTGGGGTGTGCTGAAATAAAATACTTGAGGTGGGAATGATGCCTAAAGCTGCCCAGGGTTGGTGTAGTTACTAAGCCAGCACAAGGTGGGGTTATTTTACAAAACCAAAATGCTCACCCCAAGGTCTTGCCAAAAAGCAATGAGAAAAAGAGAGCAAAACCAGACTGCAAGGACCTTATTGAGTGATTGCACTGACCACAAGAGGAGCTTGGACATAAAAACATGGATAGCCACAGACACCCAGAGGTGGGGATCCTAATCTGGACAGGAACCCCACAGCATCCTTTTTACAGGTGTATGTGGCAATAGGACAAGGTGGAATGGTTTCAGACTGGAAAAGGGAATATTTAGATTAGATATTAAGAGAAAATTATTCCCTGTGAGGGTGCTGAGCCCCAGGTTCCCCCAGAAGCTGTGGCTGCTCCATCCCTGGCAGTGTCCAAGGTTGGATGGGGCTTGGAGCACCCTGGGCTGGGGGAGGTGTCCCTGCCCATGGCAGGGGGGGTACTGGGGGAGCTTTAAGGTCCCTTCCAATCCAAACCAGTCTGGGATTCTCTGATAACCCAAAAGCATGGTTCCACCAGGACTGAGGGGTTCGAGTTGTGTTGCCCAGACATGTGCAGAATAATTTCATGGTAGGGGTGACACAAAGCCAGCTCAGAGTGTCACCAGGCAGATGGAGGTGTCACCCTGGGGCAGAGCTGGGGTCCCAGGGGCTCATTGCTGCTCCTGCACTGGCTCTTGGTTGCACAAATTAATTTTCTCCTCCTTCCCTTCCTTGCCTGACATTTAGTTCAGTTCTTCTGAGGCTCAGTGACCTCTCCCTGACCTGGTAGCTGGGTCTCAACATGCCCCAGGGAAAAGGGAACCATAAATTTACCTTCAGTCACTAAAATAAATTACAAGAAATTAATGTCCCATAATGAGACAATTTGTCATTGCTGATAGGCCTGCCTTTAATGGAGGGTTTTAAACCAGCACCATTAATTTCTATGGCTTTGCTATTTAATATTTAAACAGGATGAATCTTGCTATAAAGGCAGCTTGGTTGGAGAGCAGGGGGAGGAAGGGACAGGGGTGCAGGTGTGTCTGGGGAGCACAAAATGCCTCTCCCTGCAGTTCAAGGAAAGGTGGGTTTGGCTCTATAAATTAGGTTGAGAAATGCAAATCCTCTTGGGAAAGAGGCTGAAACTCCCTGAAACACAGTCAGGAGTGACAATAAAGGGTTCCCTAGAACCTGGAGCCATCCCTGCAGCCCAGCAAGGTTCTGCCTCCTGGGTCCCACTGGGGACTCCAAAGCTTGGATGGGGCAAGGAGCTCTTGGACAAGGACTCCCCATGTCTTTCACTGTCAGTCTGTCCCTAAACAGGCTGAAATGCCAGGGCTGAGGAACTGGACCACCAATAACCATCCAGACCCTTTGGATGGACCCTCTCCATCTCTTTTCCCAGAACTCAGGCCAGGTAGGCAGCATTTCCATCATCTCCCATCTCCTGATCTCCAGTGACCCCACTGGGTGCGACTGGCACCCATCTCCTCATTCCTGGGACTGGAGACAGGACTCAGGGAAATGGTAGGAAGCTGAATCAGGGGAGGTTTAGGTTGGGGCATCAGGAAAAGGTTTTTCACCCAGAGGGCAGCTGAGCAGTGGGAGAAGCTCCTCAGGGCAGTGGTCACAGCCCCAAACCTGCCTGAGCTCAAGGAGCATTTGGATGATGCTCTCAGGCCCATGGGGTGATCCTGGGGGTGCCCTACACAGGGACAGGAGTTGGACTGGATGATCCTGATGGGTCCCTTCCAACTTGGCAGATTCTCTGATTCTTTCTCTGGAGAACACCGGGTAGGTGATGCTGTGCTGCCTGGTGGCTCTGGTTTGGATCCTGCTGCAGACACAGAGGATGCCAGCCCTGCTGACAGCTCAGCCCCTACCTGCCTGCCTGGGGGGCCCACGGGGAGCTACATTTAATTAAATTACCATTTCTTGAGCTCCACTGCCCCCCTTCTCCCAGAGAGATTTTGGTTATCTTCCTTTTCTTTCTTTTTTTTTCTTCTTTTTTTTTTTTTCCCCTGTAGCTTGCTGTTATTCTAAAGATCTCATCTTTCTTTCCTCTTATGGGGTGGCTGCCCATGGGGTTGAGCAGGGGAAGGGTTTGATCTCAGCCCCATTGCCTGGGAGCCCTGCAGGGACCCAGCAGAGCAGCTCCACACCGAAGGCAAACACCCAAACTGCTGGAGGACTTGATTCTAATCAGATTTACTTCTTACACTCCATCCTAATTAGAAATCATTTTGGTGGCATGTCCTACATTACACTCATAAATTAAATATTTCAATACCCCAAGGCTGGTTAGCTCAGTGCCTCCTTAGAACTGCTCTGCTGCTGAGAGAGAGGCAAAGCAGAAACTCTTCTGGAAGTGTCAGGAAACTTCATTCACTGCAATGAGCTCTTGAGTACAAGGATGATATGAAAATACTCCGAAAAACCTGACCTGAAGAATATATAAAGTCTTTTCTGGCTTCCAACAGGGACTTTCTGCCAGGGCAGTCCCTCCAGAAGAGCCCTGGGGTGTCCTCCTTGCCCAAGAGCTCCTGCTCTTCCATGGAGTTCCATCCCAGAACTTCCCATTCAAAGGGATTCTCCAGATGGGAAGAGACTTCCAGCAAAGCACCTTTGGATCCTCTGCCTCTCCCAGGACATCCAGCAGCTCCCCCAGAGCTTCAGGCATTGGCTCAGATCTGGGCTGACCCAGCTCAGTTTCCCAGCAAGTTGGCAAGAGCATTCATGAATGACTGAATTCCTTTTCCAGTTAAAATTCATTGGAAACACAGTTTGGGGGCCACTGGCGTGGATGAACCTGTTTGAGTTCTGTACTGAGATGAAAGGAAGCTTTTTTTGGTAAAAGTAATGGTGTCAGAGCTTCTGCTCTGGGATTCACAAGTCCAGAACTTCACTTCAGAGTCCCATGCTTTCTCTGGAGAAAAATTCACCCTGAAGTACAGAAAAAACAGTGGGAAAACATTCTCACCCCATGTTTTCATCCAGCACAGAGCATTTTATTTCGAGGGAAAAGGAACTGGGTCCAAGTATTCTGGCTGGCTGTTCTTCTGGGGCAGGCTTGGAGCTGCCTTATAAATCCTCTCAAGGTTTTCTCCAGTCTCAGCTTTATCTCTTGCAGTGTCTGAACCCCTCATTTCACACAGCAGAAAGGTTTTGTGCACCCCATGGTCCTCCCTGCAATTTTAACCTCCAACGTTTCTCTCAAGCTGCTGGGACAAGCACTTGTTTTGGGGGGGACAACAGCTTCTTCAACACAGAACTTGTTTCATGTGCCTTTAAGATGCAGGGTGAGTAAACCACAGAATGTCAGGTTGGAAAGAACCTCAAGGATCATCTGGCCCAACCCTTCTGATACTGAACTTGATGTAGCTGCCAGAATAAAGCCATTCAGAGGGATTACAATGGGAATAAATCTTACAGCAAAACACATTTAAAATTAAAAGGTCCCCTATTCTGAACTAGCTTAATCCATTTAAATTTCCTGCTGGGAATTGGGATGCTCTAAGTCCAGAATAAAGGTGTAAGCCCTGGATTTACTAACACAGGACAGCCCCAGCTCCTTTCAGGTTGGTTCTGTCATTCTGCATTGATCTTTAGCCAATAAAACTCCTACTGAAATTTAACCAATCCTTCAAGCCCTCAATTTTCCTTGAAGTCTGGGTAGGAAGATTCAGACCTGACAGTTCTGTCTCAGAAGGAGAAGTCCTGCTCAGGTTCATGTTGAGATGAGTTTTGGGACATGCACCTCAACACAACTTTGCCCTTTTCCCTCCAGCTTGCACACCAGCTCTATTAATCTCTGGGGCCAAAGCATCAATGAGCTTCATGGAGCAGCCAGCCCATTCCTTTTCATGGGATTTAGCAGTGTGAAAATCACTTTTTCAGACCATAAATTTCCAGGCCTGACCCAAACATTTTCTAGTGGGCTCCAGCACCCTCCAGGATGTGCTCAGCCAGTAGTTCAGTGGGCAACAGCAAATTCATTCCTCTTCCCTTGCAAGTGTTCTTATGTCCTGAAGCATGAGGTTTCATTACCCTTATCACAGCCTTAGTTTGCACAGCATCAAAGGTTATTAATGGTCATAAAATCACCTATTGCTGTTTCATCTGTAACCACTGTATTTCTTTTTATGGCAAGCTTGTTCCACGCTTTGATTACCCGGAGCACTTGCAGAACACTGCTGTAATCCTGCAAGTTGGGTCAGCAGTCATTTTATTCACATTATCTCTCTGCTCAATATAATATAAGCAATAATCTTTGCCTATTATTCTGACAACAAAAAAAATCCCATTAAGGTCAATGTTCAAGAACTCATTTGGCTTTGGTGGAACGTGGGCTCATTAAAATGAGGCACAAATGCCACTGGAGGGGGACCCAGAAAGTGCCTGGAAATGGGAGCAGAATGGAAGGAGTGAGACCTGAGGGTCATTGGAAGGGATTCTCCCTCTGGTCAGACCCCTCTGCTGTCCAGCTCTGGGGTCCCCACCACCAGAAGGACACAGAGCCAAGCTGAGAGATTTGGGGTGTTCATCCTGGAGAAGAGAAGGATCCAGGGAGACCTCAGAGCACCTTCCAGTGCCTGAAGGGGCTCCAGGAAAGCTGGGGAGGGACTTGGGACAAAGGGGCTGGAGGGATGGGATGAGGAATGATGGTTTTAAACTGGCAGAGAGGAGAAGAATTTGTTTTTATCTGCATCTGGGAAGTAGGTTAAAATCTAAAGTAGGAATAATCAGGTTAAAAATATCAAAATAGCAGCAGTGCCAGCACAGGGTCAGGCCATGACCATCCCCATCACATCTCCTGACAGCTGGCAGCCAGCACAGCTTTGCAAGGGAATGGGATGGAATTGGTAACTTCCTCCAGGCTCTGTCTGCATTTACACCCCTGTGTTTGACACCACTCATCTGTTCCATCCCTCATGGTGATCCTGAGGTGCTGAAACCTGTAATGAAATGAGGCAGCCAGGTGCCACTCATTGCCAGGCAGTGGGCATGAGCTTGTGTTCAGCCCACCTGTGCCTGATTAAGGCCTTTTATTGGCCCCTAATCCTGCTCATGTGCAGTTGGGGTCTGCCTTAATCTGAATTTTCATGGTCCCAGCTTGTCCCCTTCCTACCTCTGGCCTTGCTGGGCTCAGGATACTGGGCTGGATGCATCTGTGAGCCAACTCATTCTCTTACAAACTTCTCAATAGTCTTCATCCATTTCAGTTCCCTGACTTCCCCAGGCTGATGGAGGGGCAGAGATATCCCAGGGATAGGGAAACCCCAGTGTGGGAGGGCACAACCACTGGCTGACCAAGAGGTGCTGTCCATACCACCAAATTCCCAAGTGTTTTACACTTTTTTTTTTTTTTTTGGGACACACCAACAAGTGAAGGCAGAGGAAAAGACATCAGGACCTGGGGATAGGGCAGGTCCTCTGTGTTTGGACAGCACTAACCATGGAATGTCCCCTCTGGGATGGCCACACTGTCACCAAGCCCTGACACCCACATTTTCTCCATATTTTTCAACACTCCCCAGCTAAGGAGAGCAGCCCTGCATGCCTGGATTTCGAGCTGTTCCACACTTAGGAGTCTCTTGTGTCCTTGGATATAAACAGTTTTAGGAACAGAGACAAATAACACCCCAGGCCACAACTTCTTGTGGTTTTCTAAGCAAAGGGAACGTAATTGATGTCTGCACAAACTCTCCAGGAGAATCAGCTCCTCACAGCCCAACTTCCAGCATCAACATAATGGGGGCTATTTCTGTCCCTGCCTCCTCTAAAATAAAACACATCCTTTAAGCCGTTTGCAGGCGAGATCATCAGCTCTGTTTCTTCAGCAAATGTATAAGTAATGATAATGCAGTAGTTACACTTGGTAACTGGGTCTTTGGCAGCAATCTGTGCAGATGTTCCACCTCCAGGGACAAGCTCCTCTTTGTTAAAGTCACCTTTAGCAGACAGGAGGTGTTGGGGTTCCTGCCCTAGCCCAGCCTCACTTAGCACCCCCAAAACTCCAATGGATCTTCTTCATTTCTCTTCATCAAGCCCTGCAGATCATCCATGACTCTCTGGAGGTGCCAAACACTTCCAGACCCCTCTGAAACAAGCATGGAGACATCCTCTGCCCTGCACCATCCTCTGCCCTGCAGCACCATCTGCAGCTCAGCACTGGGCAGAATTGCTCCCTTGCTGGGTGAAAAGAGGAGGGTTTGCTTTTCAGTGCAACGATGGGGATGTCCAGCAAGCAAAGGCTAGAAAAAGAGTTACCAGCATTGCATAGAGAGTTCAGCATTCCCCAGGCTAAGTAAGTTGGGGTTTTCCAGCCTGGAGAAGAGAAGGGAGCAATGGATGAGATTTTAGGAAGAAATTCTTTGGGGTGCTGAGCCCCAGGTTCCCCCAGAAGCTGTGGCTGCCCCATCCCTGGCAGTGTTGAAGCTTGGATGGGCCTTTCCTTTCCTGCAGGACCATGGCACTTCAGGACCTTGCCTGTCCCCCAGCCAGGTGTTTGTTGCCTGACTCCCAGCCCTCTGGTTTTTCCATCCAAACCCAGGTGTCCCTGTATCTAAATGAACTCAGCAAAACCAACCTGATGGCTCATCCTGCTGTTACAAATCCAGCCCCTGGAGCACGATTCAGATCACTCAGCACTGGCTTTCCAAACCCTCCTGCATTGCTCTCCCCAGCCTGGCAGGAGGGATGGGAACCCATCAGCCTGCTCCTGTGCAGATCATGAACCAGTGCACAGCTCAGAGCCAAGAGGAGGGAACTGAACCGTAGCTGATTAATTAGAACATCCAGACAGGCACCAACCCTTCCTCTGCTCCTCACAACACAGCAACAGAGATTAGATTTTAGCTTTGCTCAACAGGGATGAAAGAGCAGCCGTCCTCTGGGGATGTCTCTGCTGCCACCATGGCACAGGGATCAGAGCAGCACGGGCAGGAGGAGGCCAAGGGAAGGCTCCCAGGGCTGCTGGTGGCTCTCAAAGGTTGGGAACACAATAAAATACAGAATAACCAAAGCCTACTGGAGCCAGGAGCTCAGATCCCCTTTCAGAGTGTGCAGAACCTGCTGGCTGCTTGCTGTAGGAGATGGATCTGCAGGAGCTTGGCATCTCCTGGACAGCAATCCTGTCCTGCAAGCCACTTCCAAGGGGAGAGCAGAGCCCATGGACGGAACCTGAGCAAGATGTTTCCACCACATCAAAGCCCCTGGGGGCTTCAAACCAGGCAGGAGCTCATGGTACTGCAGCACTCAGCACTGCTGCAGCTACCACTGCACGGGCAGCACAGAACCATTTGGGTTTTGTTGGAAAAGACCTTTAAGATCATCCAGTCCAACCCTTCCCCCAGCACCCCCACCCCATGTCCCTCATCCCCACATCCCCAGAGGCTGCTCTGATATTTACTGTGAAGGTTTTTTCAGACAACTGGACAACAGAAGCATCCTGCAGCTGCCAAAAGCCTGGGAACTGTAGCAAGACAAACCTCTTTTAGGGTACGGCGCTTCAAGGTCCAACCAGGTGTTCCAGCAGAGACTCAGGAACAGTGGTCCAAGCCTATAGCCCACAGGGTTGACTAGCCTGGATCGGTGCTGTTGCTCTGAGGGCGACTGATCTCTCTGCTGGTTTGCTCAGGAGTGAGCTGAGCATGAGAGTTTGAGCCTCACCTTTTATTGGCCCCCTAATCCTGCTCATGGGCAGTGGGGTTCACCCTAATCAGGCCCAGGTGGGCTGAACACAAGCTCCTGCCCACTGCCTGGCAATTAGTGGCACCTGGTTGCCTCATTTCACTACAGGGAACAGTGGAGGGAAAAAGTGTCTTGGCCTGAATTTCCTTCCCTGTGGTACCCAGGAGCTGGCAGCTGCTTTCTCAAGCCAGGGATTTGGGTGGGTGAAGGATTCCATGGAGATCCCTGAGAACTCCACAGGGCAAAGCCTGGGGTGGGGGGGACAGAGAGGAGAATCCATTTGGAAACAGTCCCAGCAGGGCAGGCTCTGCATGGAGCTGGGAAGCAGCTGGCACCACTCTGGCTCCTGATGAGTCTGTTTCAATTCTGCTCTTGGAAAAGAGAGATTGGATTTGATGGAGCATGGACATCTCTGCCCTCTGCTCACCCCCCAGCCCTGCCCTTTCAAACCCCTCCCTCCCAGAAACCATTTGCAAAGGAGCCAAACCTCTGCCAGCATTTCCCTACCAATCCCCAGGCTGCAGAGGAGGAAAATCCATCCTTCAGCTTGCTTGCAGCAGCCAAACCTCCCCAAGAGGCAGAAGGATCTCACATCCTTCCCAGCCACCCCGAACCTCTCTGCAGATGCTGTCAGCAGCTCTGCTGCCAAGGCTCTGCCTCTTGACTTCCTCTTGTGGTAGAGTTTCTCCTTGTCATCCTGACCCCAATTCAATCCTTGAGCTTAATGAATTCCTGGCACTTTATTAGCAAGAGATACCCAAGTGTGATAAAGGCCCTTTTAGAGCCTGGGATGAGTTGCAGAGGAAAGCAGAATCGAATGCTGCCATCAAAGAGATGCTCAGCTACAGATTACAAGAAATCTTTACACAGCAGCAAAGAGGATCCTGCAGTGCAGAAAGGGGGCTTGGCAGGTTGGGATTCGTGTCCCTGGTTTGTCATGGGCAATGTGTGTGACTTTGCTGAGCATGCCAAGGGTCAAATCCTGGAAGTGCTGGACCCTTTCCTTTGGATGCAGCAAAAATCAGCAGCACCTGACACCCAGAGCAAGCCAAGAGGATTTCCTGAGCAGAGATCAGAGTCCCAGGTGCCTGGAAGGATCCATTTTGTCTCTCCATTACACATCTGCAGGAAAAGCACCACGATGTTCTCCCATGCAGATCAGAGAACCTCTGCCAGCAGCCAGCAGACCGTCTCACACCTATCACCAGGGCCACTCCTGATGCCCTTGTGAGCCGGGTCACTTTACCAGAAGCCTCATCTGGAGTCACCAAGGGACTGGAAGAGCTGCCCAGAACCAAGAAAGCCACTGATTTAGCTGTGAACAAACCTCAGTGTCCCATCACACCTCAAACCAACAGGTAAGAGTCCCAGCTCAGTCCCCACCTGGCTGGAGGAGCCAGAAACTGCTGCAAACTCAGGAGCCACCAGGGAGCAGACAGAACATGTCCCTGTCACCATGCCAGGGAAGTGCAGTGGGAGCTCAGGGTGGGATGAGCTCCTCCAGACACTGTTTGGTTTGTTTGTATGGAACATATTCCATTATTTTCATAGAATCATGGAAAGGGACCATAAAGCTCCCCCAGTGCCCCCCCTGCCATGGTCAGGGACACCTCCCCCAGCCCAGGGTGCTCCAAGCCCCATCCAACCTTGGACACTGCCAGGGATGGGGCAGCCACAGCTTCTGGGGGAACCTGGGGCTCAGCACCCTCACCCCAAAGAATTCCTTGCTCATGTCCAACCTCCATCTCCCCTTTTTCAGCCTGAAGCTTTATTCTTGCTGTATCCACCTGCACCAGCAGCTCTGTGCTGTCTCTCTGCTGCCTTCTCCACTCCAGCCTCTTCCACGCTGCATTTGCCAATGAGAAATATTCTTTCTTTGCATTCCTAAGGGTTCTTTCATCCAGGGATTCCAAATCACCTCCCCTCCTCCATGCCCCTGTGAAGCAGGGGAGGGAAAGGCATAATTCACAGATGCTGGAAGCCCCAAGGAGCCCCAGATCAGGAGCAGCAGCAGGAGGGGTACGAGGAATCAGCTTGGTGCAGATTTTGAGCCAGCTGGGGATTTGCACATCCCCCTCCCCTGCAGAGAGCAAGTGTGCCCTGAGCTTTATTCTGCTGTTGCAAGTTGGAAAACAGATTGAACTCCTGAGACATCCATGGCTGATGAGGGACCTGAAATCTCCCAGATTTTCCCAGAAGATAAGCTCCTAAGGGACTGAGTAACATCACGGGCTCTGCTCCCAAGGATGGGACAAGAGGAACTTTTGGCCTAAGTTGTGCCAGGGGAGGTTTAGGTTGGAGCTGGGGAAGAATTTCTCCCTGGAAAGGGTTGTCAGGGCCTGGCCCAGGCTGCCCAGGGCAGGGCTGGAGTCCCCATCATCCCTGGAGGGGTTTCAGAGAAACCCCTGGAGATGTGGGGATGAGGGACATGGGGTGGGGGTGTCCAGGGCAGGGATGGGGGAAGGGTTGGACTGGGATGATCTGAAAAGTCTTTTTCAACAAAACTCATTCTGTGATTCAGTGGTTGCTGCCAGTTAAAAGGAGGAGGAGGAGGAGGAGGAGGAACTGCTGGAGCAAATCCTTAACACCGTGTTGCTGCTGTCCCTCCTGCCAGGCAGCCACCTGGCGTCTCCACTAACCAGACAAATCCTTTAACACAGGAATCACTTTTTTTCTTCTTCTTCTTCTTTTTTTTTTTTTTTTTTTTTTTTTTTTCTTCTTTTTTTTTTTTTTTTTTTTTTCCATTTTCCCTCTCCCAAGTTGGGGCAGTGAGGAAAGGTTAAGTCATGGCTGAAGTTCCGCCCTAAGAAGGGTGAGAAGAGAGAATGAAACCCAAGGTTTATTGCTGAACAAAGAAAGAGAGAATATTGAAATATTTTGGGGGCTTTTTTATTTCATTCCTAGGGAGAAAGGTGACACCTTTTCATAACTATTACAACCACAGGACAGAAATCTAGGCCAGAAGGAGGGGAGAAGGGTGAACTGCTGTGATGAGTTGTACTCCATCCTTTCTGCTGAAACTCAACCTTGGCACCGTGAGGACTTGTTGTGTCCAGGCCATCAGGGATGTGTTGGAGGATGGAGAAAGCAAACAGAACATCTGTGTTTGCCAGACCCAGGGTCTGGAAGCACAGACTGATTTCCATATCCCAAAAGACCCTCAGACAAACCGTGAAGCAGTTTCTGAGCACTTGGAGGATAATAAAGTGATAAAAAAGAGGCAATGGGAATTTGTTAAGAACAAATTTTGTTGAACCAATCTAATTTCTTCCTCTGAGAGTGTAACCAGCCTTGGGAATAGGGGAGGAGGGGGTTTCAGATGTGATTTGTCTTGACTTTAGCAAATCTTCTGACGTGGTCTTGCACAACATCCTAAATAAATGCTGCTTGGGTGAAACCCTCGTGAGGCAGAACTGGTGGGAAAATTGTATTCAGAGGGTATTTATTCACATTTGGTGGTCAAAGTTGGGAGGTTTTCTCATCTGGGGTTCCAAAAGAAACTGATCTAAATCCAGACACTTCCCTTGAAACCCACAGTGATGGCAAAGATCACAGACTTGGAAATTAGCATGTGTGAGCCAAAGAGGGGAGCTAAGCTTGAGAAGTGCAAGGTTAGAATTCCAACTGAAAAGAATCCCAGCAAAATAGCCTGAAATAAGTAAGGGTGCAACCAACAAAAACTAAAAAAGGAGAAGTTCATTCAGTAGAAAGAAACCAAGCACAAAGAGCCCACAAAACACCAGAGAGCAGGGACAGGAGTGGGCTCTGTCCCTTTTCTCCCAGCTGCAGCCTGCACTGGGATCCCTCTTGCAAGCCCCAGGAAGGAGCTGGGGAGCAATTTACCCCAAATGGGAGCAGGGAAAGATCACAGGATCATTCAGGCTGGAAAAAACCTTTGAGATCATCACCCCAGCCCCCCGTGTCCACATGTTTGTTCAGCACCTGACAGCCAAGGAGGAGGGACAGGACCTGTTCCAAGGACATCCTGCTCTGTCCCCTCCAGCCACACAAGAACTCTCTGCACCATATTTAGGGAAGAGTTTCCCAGCCTGAGAGCCCAGCACTTTGTCACCACTCAGGAGTTTACCTTTTCTCCCTGTGTTTGCCCCGTGTTGGTGCATTCAGCTGTTGGGAGCACATTAAAAATGCAAAGAGAGGCAGATCCCAGGGAAGCTGAAGGTCATCTCTGTGTCTTTATTGAAAATCAAATCCAGCTTCATTTTAATGTCTTCCTTGGGCTGGGGCTTAGCAATAATTTTCACTTGTACAAACACCCTCACAATGTGGCTATACATATTTATGCTGTTCCAAGAGGAAAGAAAATGTCATCAATAAAGCATGTTATTTCTACAACTGCAGCAACAGCCTGCACAGCAGGAGCAGAAGAAAAATCATCTCTGGGGCTTTGGCAGAGCCCTGCAGCTCTGAGAGACACAGCCCCCTGCCTGAGGAAGAGGAACTGGAGCATCCTTGGAAATAAGAATGGAATCTTTTGTAAAGGATGGCATCCTGGTGCCTGGAGCTCCCAGCCAGGTCTGGGCCCTGGCAGGAGCTGGGGAGCAGAACAGAGCATGGGATGGGGTAACCCCAGAACTGCAGCAGCTTAACAAGCTCCCCAGCTCACTTTGGGCAGTGGAGAATTGCAAATGCTGATGCTTGGGTTGTTTCCCATCCAGGAAAGGGCACTGAGGTCCTGTTGAGGCTGATGTGGGGCAGTGCTTGCCCTGCTCCCTGGCAGGTGGCAAAGAGCAGGGGCTCTGCTACAAAAACAGCTGATGGGGAGAAGCTTGCTGTGCATTCCAAGCTGAATTTCCAGGGAGGAGAGGAACAGGCTGGGTCATGCCATCAGAGCAAAGAGCAGCTTTTACATCCATCAGGATTTTCTCTGGTCTCCTCCTCTATAAAATTTTCCTTGCCCTCCATCAGTCAGTAGAGAGCTGGGGACCAGGTGGGCTCCCTGCCCCCTAGGTAGGGCTGGAGGATGCTCCCCAGAACAGCTGAGGAAGAGGAATTTGATGTCAAGAGCTCCTGAAATGGTGAGACCCTCCCTCTCCTGCAAACATGCCCCAGGAAAGGCCCATCACTGCTCCAGCTGGGAGCACTGGGAGCAGCATCTGCTGTGCTGGTTTGTCAGAGGCAGCTGGAAACTTCGTCTGTCATTAGTGGGGGAAAAGGAGGTCCCAGGACAGAGTGGTGTGGGCTGGGGCTGGAAGCATTGCTCTCCTGATATCTGCAGAGGGAGCTGAAAGGCCAGGAATGGTCAGCCCTGGCTCTAGTAGTTTTCCTGCTCTTCTGGAGCATGGTTGGTGGATCTGCAGGATGCAGGACACACCATAAAGCCAGGGCCACCACACCTCAGACTCAGGAATCCCATGGTCTCCTGCTGCTTTCCACACTCAAGTCCCATGGGGTCAAGGGCTGGACCAGGGATCTGCAGCACCTGGGTTGTTTTCTAGGTCAGCCAAGAAGTTCTGTGCCCTGTAAGGAGGATGGGAGTGGGAGAGGAAGAGTGTGATGTGGCACAGAGCCTGGGCTGCACAGCACATCTGCACAGCTTGAGCCCCAGAGTTCCTCTTGTCCCATCCCTTGTTCCTTGGGAGCAGAGATCACCCCCCCACCTCCCTTGCTCCAACATCCTTCCAGGGACCTGTGGACCTTTTATCTTCTCTTCCATGGTTCCTATCCAAGGTTTATGAGTAGCTCCCATGCCTGCTGTTCCTGCCCAGTTCACCCTAAAAGTAGCAGCCAGGACTCTTTGCACAGACACAGTTTGCACACCCAGGAGACCTGGGCAGGGAAAAAATAAGAAATATAATAGATAAGCAAAACAAATAAATAATAAAAAAATATCTATATCTAATAAAACAAATATCCAGGCAAGAGGGGGGGTATGAGGAAGAGATTCAAAGCAACATCTGGAAACAGCTGGCAAAGAGATGCTGATGGCAGCAACACAGCTGGGTCTGGGTACCAGTACCAGGGCACTGGGTCAGAGCTGTGACCCAGCCAGCCTGGTCCTGGCTCTCAGAGTCACCCAGAGGGGTATGAACAGGACAAGTAAGCAGTGATGCTCCTCTCCCAGAAGAATTTCAACCCCCAGCATGTGTGAGCCACTATCTGAGGTGGTGTTTCAGTGTTTGAGCCTTTAGGGTTTTTCCCCCAGAATTTCCTGTGTCTGGTTTTGAACTGAAAGAAATGTCCAACCCCTGCAACATCCTGAGGCAAGGAGTTCCACCCGGTGAGCACTTGTTGTTCATCTGAACTTACTCCTTGTCCTGGGGATGGCCCACAAACAACAGCCCCTTGTTCCCTTCCCCCCATCCTCTGTGCCCTGCCCCAGCTCCTTTTCAATGCAGGCTTTGGGTGGCAATGCCAGGAAAGAGCCTCCCGAATCCCTGTGCCAACATCCCCCTTCTCAGAGTGAAATCCCATCCAGGACAATGAATTATTGAGCAGGAAAGGGGAGAGGAGGTGACATTCAAAACCCCCAGCCCTGCAGCTCTTACAGAGCCACCCACAGCTGCCAAGGCTTCCACTGGCCCAGAGGTTCCTGCTCCATCTCCACATGGTCACTTCCCCAGCAGCAGGTCCAGGGGGCATGGGATAGAATCAGAGAATAATTTGGGTGGGAAGGGACCTCTCCAGGTCCCCCAGTCCCAGCCCTGCAGTCTCAGGGACACCCTCACCCAGCTCAGGGTGCTCAGAGCATCCTCAAGCCTCACCTGGAACATCTCCAGGGATGAGACCTCAACCCCCTCCATGGGCAGCCTGGGCCATGGTTCCACTGCCCTCCTGGGAAAGAACTTTCTCCTCACATCCAATCTAAATCTGCTCCTCTCTGATTTAAAACCATTGCCTGCTCATTTTACCAGCTCATGGTAAAAAACACCAGAAGCTCTTGGTGGCTACCAGAAGCTCTTGGTGGCTACCAGCAGCCAGCACTTCATTCTGGAGCTGATAAATAAAAGGAACTGCTGCACCATTAGGTTTCCACATCTCCTCCAACCTCTTAATCACATCAAGATTATTAATTTATTGTTTTGTTTTATGGCTTTCAGTCAATATTCTGGTTTTGGGGGCTTTGGGGTGGGGATTTTTTTTGTGGTTTTCTTTGTTTTGGTTTTTGAGCTGCTTGGAGATGAGGGAAGGATTTGAAGCATCCTGACCGTGAAGATCCAGGCAGCAGTTTTGTTGAAGTTGCTTCCTCCTAAGAGTCAGCTTCATTTTCTCCCCAGGGCTGGATGTTCTGAAGTTGTTTAATTGCAATTTAATCTCCTGACTTTGGGCTCTGATATATTTTGGTGCAGTTCACAGGTTACATTTGCCAATTCATTAGCAGCCTCCCTGCCATTTGACATTTTGCTTTAGGGAAATGCAGGTGCCTGATCTGTCATCTTTTGAGCCATTTTAATAAAATTCAGGGAGCACGAGCTGCAAATTCTGATTTTATTTTTTTTTTAATTTAAATGTTTACTTCAGGGCAACTTTGGGGCAGTTTTTTTTTCTGATGACCTGAGAGCAGTTGGAAATCAATGGAAAACAGGAGAAATGTTTTTAAGAGGAGAAACTTTCAGCTCTCACACCTCCTGAACACACAAGGATTAAAAGTCAGGATTCCAAGTCCCAACCCTTTTTCCAGGATTTTGTTTTTCATAGAATCCAAGATTGCTTGGGGTTGGAAGGGACCTTGCCTGTTTTTTCTGTTTTACCTTGAGCTCACTGCCTCATTTCCCACCTGTAAAGGAAATCCCAAAGACCCCAAATTCCCAGTGTTTGCCAGCAAGCAGAAACTTCTGAAAAAAGCACTGAAACAAACCCAGCTCCAAGCACTTGAAACTTGATCTTTAACAGCCAGGCATCACAGCTCTCAGAGACCAACCCTGGGTGGAAAAACCTGCAGCCTGCACAGACAAACCCCACAAGATCCCAAGGGGAAACTGGGGTTAAACTGGAGTTTGCTGGTGTGGCCCTTGGCACCAGCACAGGGATCATTGCAGGGAGCTTTGGGTTGATGCAGAACCTGGTGTGAAGTGATCAGGGTGAGAAATGCCAGGTCCAAAATGCCAAGTTTTGAAGAGGCTCCTTCTCCTTCCTTAAGGAGGCCCCTGGTGAGGACACATCAGCTCCCAGCACTGATCGATCCCTCCCACCTCCCTTCTTATGGCAGGATTTCTTTTTTCTTTTTTTTTTTAATATTTATTTTCCTGTCCACCTTTTGCCCAGCACTCATCCCCACCCCCCTGGGCAGGACCTGCAAAACCTGGGAACCCCCCCTGGGTTTTTCTGCCCATCAGCATCATCAGGAAAAGCCTGGGAGGGATGGAGAGCTGCTCTGCTCATCCCAGGCACCTTCCAGACCCTTTGAGCTGGCAGATTTCTGAGTGGGTGACAAATGAACCCCAGCTGAGCCAGGCTGCAGGGCAGGGGGGGAGCAGAATTGATGTCCCCATGCTGAGCTTCATCCCAACATCCATCTCACCCAGGAGTTCCAGCAGATTTCAGTAGCTGGAGGTTTAGCTACACCTCCCCAGCCTGCAGCCAGCCAAAGGGGGTGCTTTGAGTTCTCTTCAGCTGCAAAATATTTTCCTAAATCTCACTTATTACCCACAAACCCATCTCCCTCCCTTCTCTCTGAGTTTAGCATCCAAGGGCTGTTATTAAGGCTCCATTACTTCTACAAAATGCGTGACAGATCATCTCCTGCTACTTGTTGAAGCACTATAAATAATTAAACCTCAGCTAGATTTGTCAAAATAAATGAGCAGAGGAGACTCTGTTCTGTGGTGCCTTTGATTTTGTTTGTGTGTGTGCTGCTCCTTTGATTTCCTTACCTGCTAGACTGCAAGAAAAAAATAAAAATAAAAACCCAGCAAAAGAAGTGAGGAGTCCTACACCACCCCAAGCACTAAATCATCTCCCCAGGTGCCACACCTGCCCATTTTTCTGAATGTCTGGACGTGCAGTGCCTGAGTGGAGATCCCTGCATGAAAAACCTCCTCTCTGCCCCAAAACCTTTGTGTATCCTGAGCAAAGAACTCCACGGTTGGGTCTGCTCATCCCTCCTACCCTGCAAGGGCAGAAGTGCTTCTGTGGGGCTTTGGAACCTTTGGTTCTGCCCTTGCTGAGCTGTAAATCCCCAAAGGTGTCCTTGGGTCACTGACCAGCAGGGAACATTAAAGGAACCCCTGGAAACCACAGGGACCCCTTCTGCTTGGGGTCTTGTGCCTGCCTGGAGGGCAGAGGTAAGGAGGGCTTGGACACAGGAGCTACAGAAGATGCCAGAGCAGCTTCCCATGGACTGGGCTGGGGTTTGGTGGGGGGCAGTGGGATGACCTCAGGAAATACAAGGCCCTGCCAATGGGTCAGGTCTGAGCATCTCACCAGAGCTGGAGAGTGAAGGCACCTCTGAGTTCTGTGCCTCTTGTCTCCAGAAAGCTTTTCCTCACCTGAGTTGTTGAAAGTAATGTAAAATATAAAAATAAAATATAGATAAATAAATAAAAATAATAAATAATAATAAATAATAATAAATAATAGGTTATAATAAATAATAATTAATAAAATAAAATTATAAAATAAAATAATATAAAATAAAGAAGGAAGGTCCAAAACCTCCACCCAAACAGGACTTCAAGGAGGATGACTGGAACACCTTCCCCTCAAGAGATGCCTTGAGCCAACACCAAGAACCTGGATGCAGAGGAAGGGAGGGTGAAGAGCAAGGACACAGCAGCTGGGAGCAGATGTACAAAGAGGAGCTCCAGACCCAGGAGGGACCTGAACTCCTTCATCATCTTCAGCCACCCTGAAGCTCCTCAGCAAGTGACCAAATTGCCAGAACCACTGCAGCTCCCAAAGCTCCCCCCGTATCTCCTGCCTCATCTTGAGGTGGCCCAGTGGCTCCACACCAGGTGGAAGGGAACCTGCTGGGAATATGGGAAACCTGCTGGGAATATGGGGGTTTTCCCAGCGTTGGGAGGTGCAGGGGTGCTCAGAGAGATAAAACTCCAGCTGGGGATGGGCCGTGATGCTCTGCTCAGACATCAGCATCAAGCATCCCCCCTCCCCTCTTCAGACACCACTCAGCCCAAGGACCCCTCTTTGCATTTCTGTAATTCTCTGACTGGAGAGGAGGAAAGAGGGAAGGGAAAAGCACCCCGGGAGTGCAGATCTCAGCGCTCCTTTTCCCCTCTGCTAATTGTGTGGTTAATTTCGGGAGGGGGGGGGGGGAACCCCCGGGGATTCCTCTCTCCCAGTTCAGCGCTGCAAACACCTCCTGGGGGTTTCCCAGGAAATTCAAACCCATGCACCCAGGGTGGGTGCTCAGGGGGATTTAGGGGGGGGTTGTTCCCTCATCCCCTCCCCTCCCAGCAGCTCCAACAAGGGGTTGCTTGGTCTGAGGCTGCGGAGCTGCCCCGGGGCAGGAGGACCCAGCCTGTCCCCCTTGGCCATTCCTGCCCAGACATCGTCCCCTCCGCCAGGGAAAAGGGGAGCAAAGCCCAAAGAAAAGCCCCTTTGTGCTCAGGCACTGGAGGATAAAGTTTGAATACATCAGCGCTATCAAAAGCTCCTTTTAGGCTCCGGCTCCCTCAGCTGCCAGCTGTTTCTCAGTCCATTCACATCCCACTCCTCCCAGCACCTCCCAGATATCCCTGAGCAGGACAAAGCTGGAGATCGGCCTGGCCAGGGGAGGGGGATTCGGGCCAGCAGGGACCCAAACCTGGGGGGCTGTGGGGAGCCAGGGCAGCAGCCAGGGTTTGCTCCCTCTCACTTGTTCCAGTTCAGACAGACAGACAGACATTTGTCCCCAGAAGCTGTGGCTGCCCCGTCCCTGGCAGTGTCCAAGGCTGGATGGGGCTTGGAGCACCCTGGGCTGGGGGAGGTGTCCCTGACCATGGCAGGGGGGGCACTGGGGGAGCTTTAAGGTTTATTCCAACCCAACCCAGTCTGGGATTCTGTGGTTTTATGAATAAGAGGAGCTCAGAAATAGGGATTCCTCAATTGTGAGGTTTGAAGTGTTCAGGAGGGAGAAGGGAAAGCAGCAGAGGAACACTGCAGTGTTCAGGTGGGACATTAGGAAGAAATTCTTTGGGGTGAGGGTGCTGAGCCCCAGGTTCCCCCAGAAGCTGTGGCTGCCCCATCCCTGGCAGTGTCCAAGGTTGGATGGGGCTTGGAGCACCCTGGGCTGGGGGAGGTGTCCCTGACCATGGCAGAGGGGGCACTGGGTGGGATTTGAGGTCCCTTCCCACCCAAACCATTCCAAGACTCCACGATTCTCTCCCCACGCTCCTTACATCCCTGAGTAATTTCCCCACAATTTATTATAATATTTATGATCTATCCCACCTAAGAAGGGGATATTTGTCCCCTGAGAAGGCAAAGAAAATCAGGTCTGTTCCCTAAGCAGCTCCAGCTCTAAACCCCGTGGCCCCCAAACTCCCCCAGCACCCAACCCCCCCACCCCATAGCTACTTGGCAGAGGGTTTCCCTTGCCCAGGGAAGACCCAGGTCCCAGGGTCCAGGGGCTGAAACCCATTTCCCACCCCTCCTCACTGTGTTCCCAGGACACTACAAGGGGTGGATCAGCAGCTGCTCTTGTTTTTTTTAATTTTTTTTCCCTCCTCTCCCTTTTCCTCTGTGGTTGCAGCGAGGCTCCCTGAGCCTCCAAATGCTTTTAAGTTTCATTCCCCTCGGTTGCTGGAGGCTTGCTGTACCTCAGACTCGGATATCCAGGTGTCTTTTTGCCTATTTTATTCAGGGTAATTCAATGCTATCAGCAACACATTCAGGTTGGGCTTTAAATCTCATATTCCCAAGCAAAACGTCTGCTGGGGCAAGCACACACTTGACAGGCTTCGAGCAAGCAATATTCACACTTTGCAGTTCCCCACCTAGAGGAATATGATCTCCAGAAGTCCCCTGGTGAGATAAAGTAACCACTTTGCTCTACACTGCTGACCTGAACTCATATTTATTCAACTTAAATCTGGCATTGAGCTCCCAGTGACTTTCATGCTAAAAATAATTGCAGTTTGCCAGCTGCATTACAGAATTTCTTAGAAGACGAAGGGTCCAGGGAGGATTCCCAAGCCCCAGAATGGAAGGCTGAAGAAATGAAGGAATAATTTAGAGCCTTGGAAATCGGATCATTTATTATTGTTTTTGTATTAATATTGCAAACTTCATGAAATCAATGATTCATGGCAATATTTGCCCAGCCATCGAGTCAGCTTTGTGACAGGGTAAATAACTGAGCTGCATTTATTACATTATTTATTGGAAAATTGGCAACATAAATAATTGAAAATTAACTAATGAGCTGAAAAGTGAAGGCTAAAGGGAGGCAAACCAGCCCATTAGCTAAGGCCACCCCATGGAATTGAATTCCCCTTGCCCAGGAGCAGGAGAGCAGCAGGGTCAGGGGGGTTCTGGGGAGCCCAGGCAGCTCCTGGCTGGATCCAAAACTCTGGAGCTGGGCTGGAGGATTGAATCCCCCCAAGGATCAACTTCTCCTGGTGCAAACACCACATGTGGCCCAGGGCTCCTCAGCATCCCTTCCCAGGGCACCTTGGAGTCATGGGTGATATTTTTCCCTTGCTCTGAGGGCTCTAAGCTTGGGGGAAATGAAGGGTTTAGAGCCCCAGGTTTTTTTCTGCAAAAATCAGTATTTTGGGCTTCCCAAGGGGTTGCTCAGGGGAGGTCACTGCAATCAGAGGGAGAGGATGGGCCAGCCCAGGGTCACCTCTGGCTCATCTCCACTGCAAGCCTTGGACCTCTCTCCTGGAGCTCTGATGTTTTTCCATCCATCCCTCCTCCTTCCCACCTCCCCTTCCACAGGGATTGTGCCCCCAGTAGCTGACAGCCAGTTGGAACTTGATCAAAATAAACCATCCCCAAACACAGACGTTTTGCTTTATCAGAATAAAAACCCCAAGAACCAACAAGTCCAAGTGAAAAATGGGTATTTTCCACTTCTTGCTGTCAAGACTTTTGCCATCATTAGCTGACTGCACGCTGCAAAATGCATTTCTCACTGTCTGGAGAGGCTGACTATGGGAAATAGAAACACCAGGTTTTATTTTTTTTTATTTTTTTTCCTATCTCTTCTGATGTTCATTTTTGAAATGCACAACCCCCATTATTAAAAATGCAGCCTCTTCCCTGCCTCCCTCCTATTTCTCCCTCTTGTTTTCCAACCCTCAAAAAAAAAAAAAAAATCATCAACCTGCTCCCTTCAGGGCTGCTGCTTCCAAACCCTGAGCTCCATCAGGAATCCTGGAACTGGCACCTTCCTCCTCTCAGCTCTGCTTTGCAGCCTGGGGGGGAATCGGTGTCTGGGCTACAGGTGTAAGGAATCCTAAAGCAAAATCCTAAAGCCTCTGCTCCCCTAAACCACCACAGAAGGAAATGAAGAGCTGTGCTCCCACTTTGTATCAATTTCTGATCAGGCAGGGCTGTAATTATAATTGCAGCAGAAAGAGCAATTAGTCTTCATCCACAGGGGGGATCAGAGACCTCCCTGGGCTGTGGAGCTGCTGGGGCTTGGAGCATCACCTCTGGGAGCTCAGGGATAAAGGGGAGAGGAGCTGGGCAGGGACAGGGAGGGAGGAGGAGGCTCTGATAAACCAGCAGCATCCCTGAGCCCCTCACCCCATCCTCAGGGCTCTGATTTCTCCTCCAGCACCAGCAAAGCCACCAAACAGAATTCTGTGGTTTTTCCAGACACAAATCTCATCCCATAATTTGTCTTCGAAGCAACAGGACCAGAAGACAAGACAAGACATGGTTTATCAGGTCATTAAAGGCAGCTTTAGGGCACTTAATATAGGATCAGAACCACTGTGACTCCCCACTGCCAGGACTGCCTGAAACTCCCTTGGCTGTTCCAAATGTGCTCAGAACTATTGATTAATTGTAGCTTTGTGCCAGCAGCTTTCCTCTCCTCCCAGTTATTGTGTCCACAAGGTGCTGGTGCAGATCAGGGACTGGCCACACTCTGCTAATGGATTTAAGTCAAGAATGTGATTAAAAAATCTCATTTATTTAACCAAGATGCCATTGTGTGCCTACACATGATCCAGTGAGCATCTGGAATGATGGAATCCCAGACTGGTTGGAGTTGGAAGGGACCTTGGAGAACATCCAGTCCCAATCCCTGCCATGGTCAGGGACACCTCCCACAGCCCAGGGGGCTCCAAGCCCCATCCAACCTTGGACACTGCCAGGGATGGGGCAGCCACAGCTTCTGGGGGAACCTGGGGCTCAGCACCCTCACCCCAAAGAATTCCTTCCTAAAATCTCATCTCAGTCTCTCCTCTTCCAGTTTAAAGGACCCACCTTTTGTCCTATCCCTCCAGGCCCTTGTCCCAAGTCCCTCCCCAAGACCTGGACAGCTCTGATTTATTCTAATAAAGGCAGGAAGCCTGAGCATCCCCCCCAGATTTACAGCCACAACAGAGCTTCACCCAGGAATTTTATGAGTGCAAAGCAACATTCTCCATAGAGACAGAAAGGTTTATGGAGCCAAGACCTGATGTGCTCCTGCTGAATGCTCTGCTGAGCCATTTTTCAAGCAGTCCTGATTTATACAAAGCCAGGAGAGAGCTCAGAGCTCCCTGCCCAGGCTCCCTCACCCCCCAAAACTGCTTTAACTGCAGCCCTGCCCAGGGTCAAGGATTTTCTGCAAGCACCAGAGCTCACTCAATTGAAAGGTCAATGGATAGAGATGGAAACATGCCCTGGAAGAGACGAATTCCTGGGTGTGAGCTCTGGGCAGAGGAAATTGTTTGTCTCCATCTGTTTACACCAGGAAAAGCTGCTGATTAGGGCATGAGCAGGATTAGGGGGCCAATAAACCCTAATCAGGCCCAGGTGGGCTGAACACAAGCTCCTGCCCACTCCCTGGCAATGGGTGGCACCTGGTTGCCTCATTCCACAACACCCAACAATGTTTTTTTCTGCATCACCAGCCATGTGGCCACTGAAAGAGGTGGAATGGGGAATTTAGGGCATGGGGAATGAGAGGGAAAACAGCCTTGTTGGGAGGCATTATTTAGAAGTGACATTCAGTTCTCCAGGAGCAGGACCCAGAGCCCTGAGCTTGCTCTGAAGAGTCCCAGGTTGGCATGTGGGGCCTGGGGAGGTCAGCCTGGGGTTAAACAAAACCAAACAAAAAAGAAGAAGGAAAGGAAATGATTAGAAATGCAGCTCTGCCTTCTCTAAGAAGTCAGAAGTTCTTCTCTGCATCACCTTTCCCCACACCTACACACGCAGCAGAGCTCTGGAACAGGAGCCTGGCACCCTCCTGAGCAAAGATTAATAATACAGAAAGCAATAAAAAACCCAAACAGACCCCACACACACTCATAACCCCCCCAGCCCAGACAGGGATCTGCTGTCACTTCCAATCAAACCACTCACCAGCATCCTCCTTGCTCCCACAGTGTCCCCAGTGCTGCTCCTGCCCCGTCCCCATCCCCAGGTTTGCAGCAGGGAGGGGAAGGGTGGCAGCTCCTCCTCACCAGGGCTCTGGGCCCCAGCACCCTAACCCTAACCCTCCAGCCACTAAGGACCAGTTTGGGCTGGGCAAACTGGGCCAGTGAAGCTCCCCCAGGGCTCTTCTCCTCTGATA
This sequence comes from Calypte anna, assembly GCF_003957555.1. Lineage (NCBI taxonomy): Eukaryota > Metazoa > Chordata > Aves > Apodiformes > Trochilidae > Calypte > Calypte anna. The sequence continues at coordinate 5,547,462 of NC_044268.1, forward strand.
TGGGATCTCCCTCCTGGGCTCTTGGTGATCTTCTGCCCTCAAAGCTTGTTGCATTACTGTCCCTTGCTTTGCTTCTCAAGTGGCAGCAAAAGAACATTTGTGAAGGTGCAGAGCTGAGCCCTGAGGGAAGAGAAAATGTCAGACTTTGTGCCCCCTTCACCAAAAGCTCCTTGCACAAACAGCAAGGTCCCAGCAACCTGGCCCCATCTGAATTTTAAACAGTTTACAGAAAACTTCCCTTAAATTGAGATGCTGGGGGGTGCAGTGGCTCTGGCACCCTTCAGAGATGCTCCCTGCCTCCCAAAATCCAGCTCTGTCAGCACTGGAATGATGGGAGCAGAGGGGCTGGAGAGGTGAATCCCCTCCTGGGGAGTCCTGGGGTTGTTCAGATCACTCTGAAAATAAAGAAGAGAAAAAGTAGCTCTGGATTCTCCTTAAACACCAGAACTGAAAGAGAGTTGGAAATATCCAACAACAGGGGAGTCCTGGAGCTAAGAAATACTCAGCTCACGAGGTCTAGGTCAAGACATCTGCAAAGAAAAGAACTTTTCCTGGAGTTTTTGGGGGTTTGTTGTTGTTGTTTTTCCCTTGCTCTCCAGAACCCCATCTCGGAGTGTGTGAAAGGCACCAGACAATCAGTCTGGATGAGTGAGACAGCTGATGAAAATGAGCCCCAAGAACAATGGTTGCTGATGAGGAGCAAGATTGGATTTAGGTCACATTAAAACACTGAATAAATCATCCCACTAAAGACCAATTACACAGGAGGCTCTGATTGATGGAAGGAAAGGGGAAAAAATAAACAACCTGATGCATTTCTGAGGATTTCCAGGCTGCCCTTTAACCATCCTCTGCCTAGAACCAGCCCCAGCTTTTCCAGCAAGAGGCTCTGAGCGACTTCCCTTAGAGGAGTGTGCTGGGACAGAGCAGGAATAGGCACAAATGCTTTTTTTTCCAGTTTAACCTAAAGCAGGTGAGGTTGTGGTGCTGGCTGGCACCTTCCTACAACCTGCCCTCCTACAACCTTCCTTCCTACAACCTTCCTTCCTACAACCTTCCTTCCTACAACCTTCCTTCCTACAACCTGCCCTCCTACAACCTTCCATTCTACAACCTTCCTTCCTACAACCTTCCATCCTACAACCTTCCTTTCTACAACCTGCCCTCCTACAACCTTCCTTCCTACAACCTTCCATCCTACAACCTTCCTTCCTACAACCTTCCATCCTACAACCTTCCTTCATACAACCTTCCCTCCTACAACCTGCCTTCCTACAATGATATGAACTACTGTAGATCTTCAGGTGTATCTTACTAGCTGGTGTAAGGCAGGAGTAAGGATGATTAATCACAGGCTGGGTACCTGAACATTCCTTGTACCACAGCCCTGAATCACCTGACACAGCCTGACAGAAACACAGTGAAAATAAACCAATATTCTTTATCACCCCCAGGCTCAGGCAGTCCCTGAGCTCAGCTCCATCTGAGCAGATCAGGTGAGGAAGAGCTCAGTGTTTAGAAGAGGAACTGGAGGATAAAGATCAGGGAAAGGCAAATCAATCAGAGATGAAGATACTGCCCTGAGTCACCTAACCAAGACAGCTACAGAGGGAAAAGAGAATTTGTCATTATCATGGAAGCAAAGGGAGAGGTGTTTTAATGAGGGATCTTATATTTTTCCCAGGTTCTACCTACATGAAATTCTTTGGACAAGAACTCCCAAGAGGATCCCAGGCATCCAAACCTCTCTCCCAGCTGACACCTGAGACCAACACAGCTCCCAACAACACCAGGCTCAGCTTCCCACCTCATTTGAGAGCAACCATCAAGCAGAAACTAACACAGATATTGTTTTAAAAAAAAAATCTTTCAGGCTCTCTTTAGACACTGCAAAGCAATCCCAGCACGACTGCAATTCACTTGCTAAAAGACATCCTTTGAAGGTCACCTTAAAAAAAATAAAAAATAAAAAATATCCAAAATCCCAGGAGAATGCAAAGCCTGGAGCAGAGACCAGAATGCCTTAAAAGGCACTTTCTGAGCTGTCAGGGCAGCCCTTGCTGTTGCTGGCAGCCACATAATAAAACCTATTCATAAAACCCCAACTGAAACTCCGTTGGCTTCTTGCTGCCTCTGCTCCTGCTGGAACCTGTGCCAGGACCTCACTCCTCCAAGCTTTAATACCTTCACATTTCCGGACTGGATTTATTGGACATTTTCTAATTATTTGCTCAGGGCCCAACCTCATCCCTGGGCTTCTCCCCAACCCTGCACTGTGCCCTCCACTCAAGCAGAGTTCCTGGGCCTCTCCTGGACAGACCAGGATGGGATAAGGGCTGGTGGAAGGGGTCTCCTCAGAAAGTCCCCCCATCACCCCTCTGCAGCTGATGGAAAAGCTGAACTGGTTTTTCCAGAGGGGAATCTGGAGTGGAGAGCTTGGCTTCTTGGTTGGAATGACTGAAGGAATCCTCTTTCCAACACCAGGACAGACCTGAAAGAAATGAGGGTGCCCAAGCTGAAGTGGCCTTGGATGAACACTGTCCCCTGCTCTGCTTTTGGGACTTCTCTGCTCATCCCAGAATCCCAGACTGGTTTGGGCTGGAAGGAACATTAAAGCTCCCCCAGTGGGACACCCCCCCCAGCCCAGGGTGCTCCAAGCCCCATCCAACCTTGGACACTGCCAGGGACGGGGCAGCCACAGCTTCTGGGGGAACCTGGGGCTCAGCACCCTCACCCCAAAGAATTCCTTCCTCATGTCCAAATTATTCTCCTCTCTGCCAGTTTAAATCCATTCCCCCTCATCCCATCTCTCCAGCCCCTTGTCCCAAGTCCCTCCCCAGCTTTCCTGGAGCCCCTTCAGGCACTGGAAGGTGCCCTGAGGTCTCCCTATTGCTCCCTTCTCTTCTCCAGCCTCAACACCCCCAACTCTCAGCTGTGAGCCCAGATCCAGCCTGACTGATTCCCCTGCTCAGGCAGCCTGGGGAAGGGGCAATGAACACCTCTGGGTGCTCCAGCACATCCACAAACCAGGGATTGGCAGCAGCAGCAGGAAGGGAAAAGCTTTCCCTGGGAGGCAAGCAGATCCTGCTGCCCCACGGGAGATAACAGCTCCTGAGATAAGAGCTGGAGCTGTCACACTGGGGAACAGAGAGGACACAAGACCTCGGGGGTTTTAGCTGGATCTATCTCCCTCCCCAGGTTCTCCATCAGGTGGAGGTGTACAACTGGAGACCACAATATTCTTCTCCTGCAGAAAAAAAAATAAAAAATCTCCATTTTATTGCTCTCCCATGGGGTTTTAGGGCAGACAGGTACCTGGGAGCTGCTGGGCTCACAACATCCCCACTGCCAGGATCTGAGCAGCACTGTCAGAATCTCCCAGAGCAGGAAATAATTGAAGCAGAGGCAAAGATCTTCAGGAAATTCTTGCAGCTTCAAGAGCAATTCTTGGGTAAACAAAACTGAATTCCTGTTAGGTAAGGAAAGGTTGTGTTTGATTTATTTTATTTTTTTAATGGATTCTTTTTTTCTTTTTCTTTTTTTTTTCTTCCCCAGGATCATTTTCATTGGAGGGTGATTTTATTTCTGCTCCCAGTGTTTCCTGGCATGGCTTTGGTGACAGCACTTGTGTGACATGCCCACCCCAGGCAGTGGTGACAGGAAGGCAGGAAACCAAGAGTTTCATACTTTTGATTTTGACCATTTCCCACTTCTGAGCCAATGCAGCCAGTTTCTGCTCACTTCTAGCTGGCAGGAAGTTTTCTAAGGAATCTCCTCTTTGTTCTGTGATGAAAACTGGACACTTGAAACCAGAAGAGAAATCCTCAGCACACTGATTAGAGCAGAAAATCTACAGAATCTGAGGAGGTGACTCCAGTCTAAGACTTTACAGATAACCCCTGCCTACAGCCCCACATCCTCACCTCCATTTAAAGATGTCAAAGCCCTCTGCAAACACTGATAAATTAAAATTGTGTTGTGGGATAGTTTGTTGGGGTTTTTTTCCTATCTCCATTTGAAAGGAGGGAGGAAAAGGACAGGGCTGAAGGGACTACAGCTCTGAAGGAGCTAAAATGGGTTTCCCAAGACACCGAGTCCATCCCTGAGCAAAACAGAACCTGCAGCTTCTGCTCCTTAACCCCACTGCTGAGTTCCCCAGGGTCCACAAGCTGGGAAATGGCAGCAAAACCAAGGAATGGGTAAAAAATTGGATATATTATCTAGAGCCCAGCTGGATACCCCAGTACCTTCCTCACCTGATAACCTTGGATGCCCAAAACTGCAGCAGCCTTCACAAATCTTCCTCACCTTTACTCACTGCCAACTCCTCCAGTTGTGGAGGTTTAAGTGCCACTTTGGGTGACAAATTCAGCCTGCCAGGGAGTGGTGATGTTACTGCTATTGAAGAAAATCACCCTTGCTGGTTTTGCAGCAGTATTTTAAGTGCCATAAGATTTTTATTTTTTTTTTTCTGTGTGTGCAGGGCAATCCTTTAGCCCCTTGTGTGGCTGCAGTTGGTTTATGCATAGATCTGAGAGCAGAGCTTCCCAAGGCACAAGCAAAAGTGATAAAGGAGCTGTGGATGATGGAGATTTCTCCTCCAGTGTTGCACCAAGAGCTTGTGGTTTTCCAGGCAGGAAAATTCAAGCTTGGAGGAGAACCAGGGCAGGGAGAGCAAGGCCTGGCAAGGTCAGAGGAGCATCCCCAGCTTTCCCCACCATGGGCTGTCCCATGGGCTCCCTCCTCCCAGCCATCCCCACCGTATCCTGGGGACTTTGATGGGAAGCCACGTGTGCAGCTCTACCCTTCAGCTCTTTCCTGGTTTCCCAAAACAGCAGGTCCCAAATTCTTTATATCCATGGCTCATTTCCTACCCTGAAACTCCTGGAACCTTATTCCAGATCCTTCCCATCCCAGGTTTGAGCAGCAAGGGTACAAAGTGCTGCCCAGTGAGGCTCCATGGACAACCTGCAGGTCATCACCCTCCACGTTTCAGCAGGGTTTCTGTAGCCCTCAGGGCCTCTGTGAATAATGGGTTGAAGCCAGAACACAGAAGTTCTCCTCAACGTGAGGAGAAACTTCTTGAGTGTGAGGGAGCCCAGAGAGGCTGTGGAGTCTCCTTCTCTGGAGCCTTTCCAGACCCCCCTGGATGTGTTCCTGTTGGGCTGCCCTGGGGGATCCTGCTGGGGCAGGGGGTTGGACTGGGGGATCTCCAGAGGTCCCTTCCCACCCCTGACATTTATGATTCTGTGATTCTCTTGCTGTCTCCATCAGGAAGCTGCCTGTGACAGTGTGGTCTCTGCTGAACCAACACGAGGAGGGCTGGGAGTGGGAGAAGTCATTTAGAAAGAGTGCTCTAAATGTCAAGTCTGTCACCTCTGGTATTAAGATGTCAGGAGTGGACTGGAGGTGCTGCTGGCTGGGAGAGGAACGTTATGGATGGAGCAGTTAATATTCCTCCTGATGGCTCATTTGTAAATGTGTTAGAGAGGCTGTAAACAGGAAAAGCTTTAGAGAGGAATGAGTTCAAGAGAAGGGAAATGAAGAGGGAAAGAAAGGGGGAAGGAGGGACTAAATCACCACATCTGATGATGTCCCCTAGGCCACCACTTGGAGCTGAGGCTCAGCATGGGACAGGGAAGATGGATGGACCTGCTCCTTTCTTACCTTTTAGGTAACAGGTGGGAGGTGTCCCTGCCCATGGGAGGTTGGAGCTGGGTGAGCTTAAAGGTCCCCTTCCAACCCTGAAAATTCTGTGATTCTACAACTTGGCTCTAGGTTGGCTGAGCAGAGAACCAGAGAAGATCCTGAGCAGCCCTTCCCAGAGCCACAAGGGACTGATGGGCTCCAGGCCCTGTGACCATGCAGGGCAAAGACCCTTTGGCCAAACCACTGATTTCTGTGTCCTGTGGAAGGAACAAGAAGGGGCAAACAGTCTCTCCATGCTGGAAAGCCAGATGAGATGGACTTAGGGGCTCCAGGAAGGCAGATGAGATGAATTGACAGCCTGAGGGTCATAAGAGGAGGAAGAGATAAAACACAGAGAAAACCTTCCCTTGATCGGAGCCTGTGGAGCATGAAAAACAACCTTGCAGGCTTGGCTGGCTGCTGTCCTCTCCCTCCATTACCAGGAGCCTTCTGGGAGCCATTGGGGAGGCACCACTCTCATTTATTCCTCTGTTTACAGGGCCTGGTCATTATTTACTGAAGATACTCAATGCCTCAACAGCACTGGAAACAAATAGGAAGCACGGCGTTTGTAAAGAGCTTGTCAGAGATGACAGAGAGAAAAAGGCCCCCAGTAATTGCTCCCATCCATCATCCTGGTTCCTCTGCTTTGCTCCCACCAGGCTGTGAACACAAACCATGGGCAATGCCCAGCTGGAGATGGGGTGGGTGCCCCCATCCCTCATCCCTGCTTGGCAGCAACACGTGGGATTTCTTTCCAAGATAAGAAGGGTGGAAGCAGAGCCCAGGTCATGCTGAAGGTGGACTTTGCAGGGGGATGGGGTGGAAGTGAGAGGGTTGGTTAGGGACAGGAAGGAGAATGAGGGTGACTGCAGAAACCTGTGGGGATGTGCACAACCAGGGAGGGACTTTGGACAATGCACAGGATGAGGGGTGATGGCTTTAAACTGGCAGAGGGGAGATGGAGGTTGGACATTGGGAAGAAATTCTTTGGGGTGAGGGTGCTGAGCCCCAGGTTCCCCCAGAAGCTGTGGCTGCCCCATCCCTGGCAGTGTCCAAGGTTGGATGGGGCTTGGAGCACCCTGGGCTGGGGGAGGTGTCCCTGCCCATGGCAGGGGGGGCACTGGGTGAGCTTTAAGGTCCCTTCCAACTCAAGCCATTCCATGATACCATTCCATGTCCACACTCACATTCTTCCCAAAGTGGTGCAGTTGGTGCCACAGCCCAAGCTCTGCAGCTCTCCATAAATCAAACCCATTGCAGAGCCCCAGTGCGGGGCTGGGAGATCTTCACTCAGGTGTGATGAAGGGTGGAGCTGCAGGAACTTCATACAAACCCCTTCTTTGTGGCAGTGCTAATGAGTCAGGAAGCTTCTACCCTTAACTCTGTGTTACCTTGCAAAGTGCTCCCAGCAGGATGCAATTAAGCAGGGCTGGTGATAATGAGCATTGAAGAGACTTTTATCAGCTCTCGGGTAAGTGGGAAAGGGCTGCTGGTAGTGCAAGGATCCCGTGTGTCCTCTTCTTCTGCATCACCTCCTGCCCCAGCCTCCTCTGGTTTGTGGTTTCTGGGGTTGCCACCAGAAGCACTTTCTGGACAGGAATCTCCTGCCATGCAGGAAGGAGCCAGGAGGTTCCACTCCATCTCTGGAGCCCTTGACTGCCAGACAGGCGCTTTCAGAGTCACTTGCTGTCCTTCAGAACACGAGATGCTCCTGTTCCTCTGTTCACCAGTTCCTCTGCTGTGTCCTCACCTCCAGTAACACACCCAAGGCAGTGCCTGCTGAGAACTCATCCTGAAGAGATGAAACCAGAGTAGGAAAGGACACAGCTAAAACCCCAGCCAGCCAGGAGCAGGCTTGGATCTCTAAGGTGCATTTATCCTCAAACCTCTAAGTTGTATTTATCCAGCTCTGGTTGTTATTTTGGTCTCACGTTGTACTCTCAGGAAGCTTCATGGTTTATTCCAGCTCTGCTATTCCTGAAGTCTGCTTTAAATAAAGATGAAGTATCCTGTTGGTATCCACAGACTGAGAGGTCTGGATGAGATGGGGACACCGATGGGGGTGAGGTGGATCCCATCCCTGGTTTAGCAGGGCAAAGCCTTAATTCTTCTGTCTGCACAAAGTGGGCAAACCAGCACTGTAAGAACAATATATTCATTAAACTGCTCCAGCTACCTGCTGTCTTCTGTCCACCTCCCAGAGCCTCTGCTCATCAGAGTCCTGAGGGGATTTTCTAACCCCATGCAATGGTCTATTAGACAGAGAGGGGTCAGGATGTACCTCAAAGACACATCAGACAAAACAGCTGAAACTTTTAACATCAGAGGAGGCCATGGCTGAAGATGTGACCTAAGATTAAATCAGCCTGGGATCAGGGAGAGCAGAAATCATTAAACCCTCCACACTATTCCTGCAGCTGGAGAAGCAACCATCTGCATTACCCTGAGTTTGCCTTCACCTGTGGTTTTTTTTCTCCTTTCTAATACAAATTACAGCTTTCCAAAATCTTTTCTTTAAAGCAGCTGTTAAGAATGAAGGGTTAAAGTCACCAACTTTGGTGTCTGTAACACAGCACAGGGTAACCAGCAGCTAAAATGCAGCAGGTCAGCCAGAAGGGCAATGAGTCCCCAGCAAAAAAATTAAAAAAATCCCTGGTGTGCACTGATGCATCTTCTTGAGCAGTGTCTGCAGCAGAGAAATTCCCCTAGCTGAGGTGGTCCTTAATCAAAGAAGTAGCTATTACCTGTGAGATAACCTGGAATTTGATGGTTTCCTTCATGGTGAAGGAGAAATCCTTTACCAGAGGGGCTTAAAAACCCCTCTAAAGCTGCAGCTCCAAGCCTGGGAGCAGAGTCCTGGTGGAGGGGAGGTCCCAGCCTGTTACCTGACCCATCACACAGGCTCAGACACTTCCAATGAAGAATCTGGGGAAAAGAGAAAGAGGGAGATAAATAAAAGTGAGCAGAAGGTGATGTTTTCCTAGCAGGCTCCAAGCACACCTGATAGAGCCAGGGCTGCAATAGAAACATCACCTTTTGAACAAGACACTTCATCTGGTAAATCAGTTCCCTCTCTTGTCAAATTAAATCCATTGCCTATTTCATCAGGAAAGTCAAAGCCAGATCCACTGGCCTGGGGGAAGTTTTCTTGGAAGCAGGTTCTGTCTCTGTGAGAAGAAGGTAATATATGACTTGGAGTGCATGCTAATGCTTGAAGATTTGGCAGGAGGGAAAGGGGGGGAAAAAAAAAAAAAGGAAGGAGGGAGCAGTTCAGTTTCCCCACGGAGAATTATTTAGATTGGGGAATTATGAACTGACCCAGGTTTCAGATTTGAGTTTTAAGCAGAGAGAGGGAAACTTTCTTACCAATATTTCTGAGCTGTAAGAGGCATTCAGAATTACTGTGCAGGTGAAATAGGAGGGGGACAGGCTGGGATGAGGGGTAACATCCCGTGGTCTCTATCCTGAGAGGAGATTTAGAAAATTCCTCACCTTGATCTTTTCCAGCTGCAGGTGCTGGAAGGGCATTAGTGGGGAAACAGGAACAACTCCCAGGTCCTGCCTCTGGAATATGCTTGGAGCTCTTCCTTATGGATGGATCCTCCCACAGAGAGGATGGATCCCCATATAACAAGAGCCAACCAATGCTCACGAGGAGGCACGGCAGAGGTGAAGAGCAAGTAAGAGAATAAACCAGGACCAAACCCCAAATCTGAACCACCAGAAGAGAATACCAAGGGAAAGATGCTTTGCTGCCTTAAAATCCAAGCAGCTCGTGGGAAGGAAGCAGCTGAAATTAAAGCAACCATTTTGGAGATCAAGAAGATGCTGAAATTACTGTTGAACATTATCCAAAAAGGCAGATAATGCCCAGATTACATCTTCGAAGTTTCATTGCCTTCAGCTGAAGGAGAAAGAGAGAGGGGGGAGAGATTTGGTTTTCCTAGGACTGTCATAAACCACATTGACTTGGACTCCAATCTCTGCTGTGTTTAATATGTAGATTGACTTAGGCTTTCTCAGTAATTTAAGGAAAAAGCATCTGGGGGAGAAAAAAAAAAAAAAAAAAAAAAAAGAAATCTTAAGTAATTTAAAGTGGCTGCAAGCAATGGCAGCAGAAGGTCAGGTTTTTAACACAGGCAGAAAAGTGATGACACAGTAGCTGGAAAAAAGCCAGATGTGTGCAGGGGAAGAGGATTTCCTGCTTTATTACCATCCATTGGAACTTGCTGCTTGCTTTTAAACAACATCTGGGAGCCTGGAGGGGAAGGCACCTGCCCCTGAGCCCCCAAGGTTTTCTTCTCCCCCCCTGGCTGGGTGATGGAGGGGACACCCCAGGCTACAAGAGAGGCAGGAGTCCCTCTGGCATCACCCAAGGTCATGATTCCAAGAGATGGATTCTCCCTGCTGCCCCTCCCAGGAGAAAATCCAAATCTCTCCTTCATCCCCTCTCCCTGCCTTGTCTGCTCTGGGCACTGAGGCATTTAAGTGACTGCTTAACTCCCATTGATTTGGAGGGGATTATGCACACAGCCTGAAATGAAGAGTGCTTTTACATACATTGCTGAACAAAGGCCTGAAATAAACAGGTTCTGCAGGGGGAGTGGGGGTTTTTTTTCAGTGCCAGGCATATCACCTCCAAAAGAAGTCAAGAACGTATTTGGGAATAAAAACTGTTGAGGTTTTTCTCTGCTTTTTGTCCAATGGCAGAGGGAGATTTCTGCCCCTTCCTGTGCTGCTGGGCAGAGTAAGGTGATGCTCTGCTTGTCTCAGGCACCCAAGGGTGCAAAGATGGTGATGAAACCATGCAAAGAGAAATCAGATTAAAGCAGCTGAAGTGGTGCAGTCAGGAGCAATTCCAGACCCAGCTGCATGGAGTCAGGATGCAATCCCAGCTCCAGGTCCTCCTGTGTCTGGGTGAGCTTGGAGATGTGGCTGGATGAGGAAGGAGGAAAGCAGGATATAGAGCAGCTCTGGCACTGATATGGGCAGCTGGGAGCCCAAAGGCACAGCAGGTCAGGGTTAATCAACCTCAGGTCACCCCATCTGGAAGCCAATTCCAAAGCTACATGTCCATGATGAAGGAATATGCAGAACCTCCAAAACTGAGCATCCTCAGAGCCCACCTTGACCAACTCTGGAGTTATTTTCCAAGATGCACCAAAAGGCACCTTCCTGACCTCCAAGTGAACTTTGATCCCAGGAATGAACAAAGGATCCCAGGAGACATTGGGATCCTTTGGGTTTATTTTTACAAACTGAGAACCAGAAAGCCAGCATGGTGGCCTGACCCATTTAAAGCATTTCTCCACAAAAGCTGAGCTACTTTTCCTGACCATTTCCACCAGCTTTCAACCTGAATTAAGAACTGAGCTTGGGATGTTTCAATCCAAAGATAAAACACTTTGGAAAATGACAAATGATTGAAACCTGAGGCTCACCATGGGGAGAGTGCTGCAAAGGGGGTTGTGCTTCCACCACCCACCTGATTTAATCTTTTCTTCTATGGATTTCTTTCTGATCAGTTTCTGGCACTAAGTAACCACATTTTAGTATTAAAACCACAATTTGTTCCCAACTCAGTGGCTCCAGGAATGCCACATCCTATTCTTAACCAGCCCCTGATGCACTGACAGGGAGCCAAGCCCTGGTCTCAATTACAGCAGAGGAAATTCCCAGCAGCTCAGGACACAGCCCTGGGAAAGGAGCTCCCAGACACTCAGAGCTTTTGAAAATCACATCACAAGGATCTGTGTGCACAGTGATAACCAGGAAACTGTCAGCCAGGGCAGGGGATGGTGTTTAGGAGGCACTTGCCATCAGACTGGAGCTGGTGAAACCATCAGGAGTCACCAAGAAGGAGAAGCAGGAGCGGGTGCTGACCTGTTCTCTCTGGTGACCAACAGTAGGAGCCAAGGGGATGACAGGGGAAGATGTGCTGGGGGAAGTTTAGGTTAGATATCAGGAAAAGGTTTTTCACCCAGAGGGCAGCTGAGCAGTGGGAGAAGCTCCTCAGGGCAGTGGTCACAGCCCCAAACCTGCCTGAGCTCAAGAAGCATTTGGATGATGCTCTCAGGCCCATGGGGTGATCCTGGGGGTGCCCTACACAGGGACAGGAGTTGGACTGGATGATCCTGATGGGTCCCTTCCAACTTGGCAGATTCTCTGATTCCAGGTGTCACTGCCCATGCTCCAGATGACATCTGACAAACAGAGCTCCTCAACCAGCTGCCCCTGTGCTAAAACACCATTTCCCAGTGGCATAAACCCAGGAGTGGGAATCAGAACTCTTGGTGCTGTCCCTGTCACCACCCCCCTGCCCAGGCTGGGACCAGCCCCTTCCTCTTCCCATCCTGCAAGCTCTGAGCCCTCCAGCTGGGAGCCACAGTGCTGAGCCCCAGCATCAGCCACCAGGCACAGAGCTTGAAAGACAAAATCCTGGAGAAAACATCCTGGAGAACCCCCCCCCTCCTCCCAGCAGCATCAAGCACTCCCAGACCCTCCCTGCTGCAGCTCATTCTGCCAGAGACATCAAATGGAGCCGTGGGGTCCCTTGCGTGACTCCCCCATCCATGCCCCCCAGTGCAGGGCAAACCCCTCGCCAGCCCCCCAGGCTCTGGGTGAGGATGTGCTGGGCTTTTCCCGGCCACCACAGAGCTCTCATTGTGGTGGGAACACAATGGAGTCACCACAGAGCATATGGGCAAAGAGAGGGCTTGGGGAGAGTGGTGGCTTTGATCTGCTGGAGCTGACTTGGGGGGGGGTTAACCCTTGGGGCTCAGCTCCATGCTGCCTCCTGCCCTTGGTCTCCCAAAAAAAAAAAGGGAGGGATTCATCTGATTGAGCCTGTCTGACACGGGAGATCCTAAGGGGAACTGGGAACCCTGTGGGAGAGGGTTTGGGGTCTCCAAGCACTGGGAGAGGTGCCCAGCCCCCCCCAGCAGGTATTTTGCAACCTGCAGTGTTCCTCTGCTGCTTTCCCTTCTCCCTCCTGAACATTTCAAACCTCAGAATTGAGGAATCCCTATTTCTGAGCTCCTCTTATTCATAAAACCACAGAATCCCAGACTGGGTTGGGTTGGAATAAACCTTAAAGCCCCCCCAGTGCCCCCCCTGCCATGGGCAGGGACACCTCCCCCAGCCCAGGGTGCTCCAAGCCCCATCCAACCTTGGACACTGCCAGGGATGGGGCAGCCACAGCTTCTGGGGGAACCTGGGGCTCAGCACCCTCACCCCAAAGAATTTCTTTCTAAAAACCAATCTAAATCTCCCTCTTTCCAGTTTGAAACCATTCCCTTCCATCCCATCCAACCCATCTTTATTCCAACACCCCGAGGCAGACATCCCTTGAGCTCCAGCACCCTTCACCTCCCCACTACCCCAAGCCTTCCACCCACCTTCTCCCACACAGATTCCTTTTCCAGCAGGCCACAGACCTCCCCTTGGACCTCTCCAGCTTCCTGTAAAATCCCCTGAAGGAGCTGAGCCCTCCTCAGCTCCATGGGGAGGGAACATGGTGCTGGGGGAGGAGGAACACAGGCTCTTCTGGGGGATGTTGTTGATATTTTTATGATTTTTTTCTGCATGACAGGGGGTTTCTAGGAGGGAGGCCAGGCAGGGTAGGACCTCATCACACAGATCTTCTGATGTCAGCATCCTCCTGCACAGGGTGCTCACAGAACACCCTTGGGTAGAGCAGTTTAGAGCTCCTGGAGAAACTGGGGAATTGCACCTGGCCTGTGGTTCATCTGCTGCTGACTCTGCTTGCAATGTAGGGAAGCACAGGGAGGAGCTGGCAGGCATCTTCTGCAGGATTTCAGCAGCAAACTCCAGAGCCAAACCCTTCCCAAGGCTTGCCATGCAAAACCCCAGTTTCAGAGCCTGATGTTCAAAGTTATTCCTTCTCCAGGATCCTGGCCAGCAACGAGAGGAACTGCACATGGGTGGCAGGGCTGAGCTTCAGGTCCTGGAGCAAAAGTCTGAGAAGATGCAGCTCATTCTGAAGGGATTTATTCCAAGGCTGTGCCAGAGCATCTTTGTTGGTGTGGGTTAAATCCAGGCTTCACCCACCATGGCCAGGAGCCCATCCCTGCCATCCCAGCAGGCAGAGCCTTCACTCCTCCATCTCCCATGAAGCAGAGCAGCCAGGAATGTCTTGCAAGTCAGATTCTTAAGGCAAAGCAGGATCAGGCAGGGCTGGCATTATTGCTCTTGTTTTACAAGCATCTGTTGTTGTGGAAACATCTGAGAAGGAGCCCAGCTCACCACCAGGCACCCTGAGCAAAGCATCCTCTGTCAGAGGCAGAAATCTCAGACACGTGTCTGAAAAAAGACTTGAAAGGTTGTGGGGGTTTTGTTGGGGTTTTTTTTGTTTGTTTTTTTGATGTTGTGTTGCTGGTGGTAATTTTGTGTCCAAAAAGAAAAAAGAAAAAATTAAAGGAAGAGACTGGTTTGGTTTGTTTTGGTTTTTTTCTCCCAAGAACTCACCCAGATGTTTGTGGTTTGGGATTTGTATTTATTTTCTTTCTTTCTCCTTCAGTGTCTGCTTAGGCTCATGTCTATTGAAACCTGCCCAGCTCACACAGAGCAAGGGGGTTCAAAGGGATCTGGAGAGCAGCAGTTTCTCCAGAGCTTTGCTTTGCTTCCCTGCAAGGGAGAGGGGAAGGAAAGGGGGGGTCAGGGCTGGAAGGGTGGATGCTCTCTGCACCAGCTTTGTTTCTGACCACAAAATACAGAGAACTAGAGCTTAAGGTTTTCAGTTTTAAATCAGAGAGGAGCAGATTTAGATTGGATGTGAGGAAAAAGTTCTTTCCCAGGAGGGCAGTGGAACCATGGCTCAGGCTGCCCAGGGAGGGGGTTGAGGTCTCATCTCTGGAGATGTTCAAGGTGAGGCTTGAGGATGCTCTGAGCACCCTGAGCTGGGTGAGGGTGTCCCTGAGACTGCAGGGCTGGGACTGGGGGGACCTGGAGAGGTCCCTTCCCACCCAAACCATTCTGGGGTTATTACAAGAGGAAGTGCCCTGGGGTACAGTAATATGGAGCCAGACTGAAACCTGAGCCCCAGACTGGGCACAAAGCCTCATGTGTCTGAGCAGGAATTAACTCCTCACCATCCACAGCCAGGAAGGAACTTTCATGGAGCAGCAGGAGGAATAATTTCCATCCTCAGCTGACACTGTTTGACACTATTGGATAAAAGAGATGGGAGAGAAATCATTGCCTGGGGCTCAGTTTCCTTTGTATGTGGCTAAGAAGGAGCAGAGGAGGCTGAGGTTGGATCCAGGGGCGGTCGGGCTCTGCTCCCAAGGAACAAGGGATGGGACAAGAGGAACCTTGGGCCTCAAGTTGTGCCAGGGGAGGTTTAGGTTGGAGCTGGGGAAGAATTTTTCCCTGGAAAGGGTTGTCAGGGCCTGGCCCAGGCTGCCCAGGGCAGGGCTGGAGTCCCCATCATGCCTGGAGGGGTTTCAGAGCCGTGGGGATGAGGGACATGGGGTGGGGGTGGCCTGGGTAGGGATGGGGAAAGGGTTGGACTCAAGGATCTTAAAGGTCTTTTCCAACCAAAGTGCCTCTGGGATTCTGCTCCATGAGGGAGCTAAAGAAACAATTCAGCCAAAAACCCTGAAACTCAGAAACTCCCCTGGTCTGAGGACATGGATTATGATTTTAGGATCTTGCCAGGAAAAAAAAAAACCTGTCCTCCTCCAGTCCATCCTCTCCCTCACCCACAGCAGCTCCTTCGGGGACCCCAGAGCCTTGCAGGGACCTGGAGAGCATCCCTGGGTGCCAGCACCCTGGTGATGGCCTCTCCAGTGACCCAGGGATGGAGACTTGGCTCAGCCTTGGCTGAAAAGAGCCAAGTGACCCTGAAATCACTTTTAGCCCAGCCCAAATGGAAGAACAATGCCAATAAAAGTGTTAACTCCCAGCATTCAAAAAGAGGTAACAGAGCCAGGGATGTCTGTAGAAGACATGGGTGAGGGAATAAATAAAATAAAAAAAACAAAAAACCACCACATTTCACAAAGCCTCAGTCAGGTCAGGTCTGAGTGAGTGCCCTGTGCAAGCCCTCCTCTGCTCCAGACTTCTGCTGCTGGCAGGGAGATGGTGGGGACAATGTCTGTCCCCAGGGGACAACCTTGGGGGCAACCTGGGGCTCAGCACCCTCACCCCAAAGAATTTCCTTCTAAGATCTCATTTAAATTTCCCCTCTTCAAGGTTTAAACCACTTGTCCTCTCACTACATGCAAAAAGCCCTCCCCCAGCTTTAGGTTCTGGTTCTGGTGGTGCCTTCTACCTCTGACCCAACCCTTTCCCCAGTAATCCCATTGTGGAAGCTGGGGAGGCTTCCTACAGCTGGATGAGCCACCAGGAATCACCCTGGGTTGTGGGAGAAGTGGAGCTGCTCTTCTTCTCCTCTGGAAGCCATTGCCAGGGATGAAATTTGGGCTGAGTTTTAGCAGAACCAGCTGTTCCAGTTCTCCATTCCCCAAGACTTAGTGCTGATGAGAGAGGATTACAGGAAAAAAAAAAAATAATAATGAGAAAGGCAGAATCAGATTGGAATGTTTGGATTTTATCTAAATGGGACACTTTAATTGATGTAGCCTTTATTATTATTACTACTATTGTTCTGCTACAGGCTGTAGCACAGGGTCCCTATTCTTTTTAATTGGCTTTGTTCCTCATTAGATTGAACACAGATTGTCAGCCCTCAGAAGTTCTCCCTGAATGCAAAACCCAGGCACCAAACCTCCAGGCTCCAGCCTGCTGAGTTTTCCCAACCTTTCTAAAGGGGGCAAATCTCTCCCCAGGGATTTCTCTGTCCTCCAAGCTCCAGGACACAGAGTAAAGTGTCCTACCCACCCATCACAAAGGATGGGACCAACCTCAGGAAAACAACTCCTGGTTTGGAGAGGAGAGGAAAAACAGGGGCTGGGAGGAGGTGAGGGATTCGTGCGAGTCCCCGAGGAATATTTATCGACCCAGCTGCCAATTTTCTTGGAGCAGGTAAATAATGGGAAATGTTTGACTGCTGTCGTAGCTGCCTATTAATATCTGCTGAAGCTCAGGAAATGTTGACCCCGGGAGCAGGAATAAGCTGCTCTTTGCCTCCAGTCCTGTACAATAGACCAGAAACACTCCCAGGCGGCATCCTGGAGCCACCAGCGTCCGCCGTGCCCAGATATCCAGATATCCCTCCTACCAGGCACTCCTGCACTGCAGGCCAGG
The DNA here is from genome assembly GCF_003957555.1 of Calypte anna. Lineage (NCBI taxonomy): Eukaryota > Metazoa > Chordata > Aves > Apodiformes > Trochilidae > Calypte > Calypte anna. The sequence goes on from NC_044268.1 coordinate 5,564,382, forward strand.
ACAAGGACTTTTATCCAGCCCCTCTCTTCTGGGATTTTTTATTTTTTATTAATTTTTATTTTATTTTTATAGAGGATTTCCTGCCCTTGGAAAGCAAGGCAAAGAGGCCAGGAGGTACAACAAGAAGGGGTGATTCTCCCCCTCTACTCTGCTCTTGTGAGATCCCACCTGGAGTTCTGTGTCCAGTTCTGGAGCCCCCAGCATCAGAAGGACACAGAGCTCCTGGGACATGTCCAGAGGAGAGCCACTAAAATGTCTCTCCAGGCTGGAGAAGCCAGGCTGAGGGACTGGGGTTGTTCAGCCTGGAGAAGAGGAGACTCTGGGGTAAGCTCAGAGCAACCTCCAATATCTGAAGGGGCTACAAGAAAGCTGGGGGAGGGCTTGAGACATGGGGAGGTAGGGAGAGGAGAGGGGAAATGGGTTAAAACTGTCAGGGAAAAGATTTGTTAGGCACTGGAAAAGAATTCTTTGGTGTGAGGGTGCAGCTCCCCAGCTCCCACCCTGCCCCTTTGCCTCCCCACACCCCAAAAAGCCCAGAGGAGGATGAGGACACAAACCAGGTTCTGCACAACCAGCAGCTCTGCAGCCCCCCAGGCCCCTTCTGCAGAGAGGGGACAGAGCAGCAGAGGAAAGCAGGAGCAGCTGAGAGGTCCCAGGGAAGTTCTTCCCCACCCCTCTCTGCAAGTGCTTAAAGGGACCCAGAGAGCCCTGGGGGTTGCTCAGCTCCAGCTCCCTGGCAGAGGATGGGGAACGTGGTGCTATGAGTTTGTTTGGGCTCTGAAGAGGCTGAGATTGGGTGAACCCAACCCAGAGAAGCTGAACCCAGAATCCCCCTTTCAGTGTTCAGGTTGGACATAAGGGAGAAATTGTTTGGGGTGAGGGTGCTGAGCCCCAGGTTCCCCCAGAAGCTGTGGCTGCCCCATCCCTGGCAGTGTCCAAGGTTGGATGGGGCTTGGAGCCCCCTGGGCTGGGGGAGGTGTCCCTGACCATGGCAGGGGGGGCACTGGGGGGGCTTTAAGGTTTATTCCAACCCAAACCAGTCTGGGATTCTCCTATTCCTCTGTGAAAAGCTGGTGGTAGTGGAGGGAACACAGGAAGGACACTTGGGTGTGGGGTTTGTTGAGGTGCAGAGATAAGCTGGCTGGGAGGGGCCTCAGAAAAATGGGGAAAAAACGGGAATGAGGATGTGGGGGGGTTGTTTATTTACTGCAGCAAGATTCACTGCTGGCTCTCTGGTAAGCACTGTTTATTGGGAGTGTGCAGGAAAGCTCAGGAAGGTTCTGTAACCCTCTGTGGGTCTCCCAGGAGGTGGTTCCAGCACTGCTGACAACACCAGGGCTGGGGCTGGGGCTGAAGCCATGCAAGGTGTTACAGCCTGACCTCCTTCTTCAATCCCTGAAGGCTTTGGGGGGTTTCTGGTCCTGGCAGACCCCTGGCAGAGGGATGGAGCTCTTCCTGTCCTGCTTCCTCCCCAACACTGGCAGTCCCCCTGCCATTGAACCCCATAAAATCCTCCAGAATTTGGATACCCTGGGGAGCCTGCTTTGGATCTGGGAGCTGCCAGGATGTTCAACCTCTGCTTCCAATGTCCCTGGAACCTGGGACACCAGTATGGGGGTGGCTTTGGATAGTGGGTGGCCAGGGGATACTTGGGCAACTGGGGGTTATCCTGGCAAATCCTGAGGAGATACAGTGGGAACATCCCCAGAAGAGCTGTTGGGGAGGGGAATATAGAAGAAATGGAGCTGGGGCTACAATCAGAGGCTGTTTCCAACCTGAATACCTGTAGCAGGAGGAGCCATTCTTGCTCCTGAAGCTCGACGAGCTGCTGGTCTCTTCCAGGACTCCAGCCACCATACAGCACTTCCAGGGTAGAAGTGTAGCAGGAAGAGCCTTTCTTGCTCCAGAGGCTCAACGAGCTGCTGGCCTCTCCATGCCTCACACCAGAGTGAGCTGAGGTGCCTTCTGTGGGTGTGTGTCCCACCTTTATTGGCCCCCTGGCCTTGCTCATGCCCAATAGGGACCTGTCCTAACCAGGCACAGGTGGACTCACACCCACTCACTGGCAACTCGAGGCACCTGGTTGACAATGTCTCTCTACAAATACCAACACCTCCCTGCAAGCTGTTATTCACCCTGCTGGTGACAGCAGCTTGGCCAAGCCTGGGGGGATCCTGACCCCCAGCACAGGGGAAGCATTGTTACTGGGACCAGTTTGGGAACCTGACTGGGTGAGCCTGGACACCTGAGATGCTTCTGTGGGCAGTGAGAGCTCCTGGAGTGAGGCTGGGGGTACGGAGGGGCTGGGAGTGATGGGGGAAAAAGGGTGAAAAAGGAGGTTTGGGGGCTCTACCTGCACCCATCACCCAGGAAGGTGCTGCTGGCCCCCAGAGGCAGGACAGGGGTTGGTGGCCTTGGTAAAAGCTCAGCTCTTGAATGATTTTCTAGTTGATGGAGCCTGAGAACCTTCAAGCAGAGATTTAGAAGTGAGGCAGGGTCCAGGTTGGTCAGAAAACCCAGCAACACCTCAAAAATTGTGCCCCCCCCCCCCCCAAAAAAAAAAAAGTGATGCCCTGAACCTGGTGGCAGCAGTGCAGCATCACTTTGTGCTTTTCTGGTGCTGAGGGCCATGGGTTCGTGGTGGCTTTGACAGTGCTGGATTAATGGTTGGACCCAGTGAGCTCAAAGGGCTTTTTCCAGCCACAATAATTCTGTGATTTGAGGGTCCCTGGGGCTGGCTGGGGATTTGCTGGCACACGACATGGAGCATGGGCAGCCAGGGGGCTGGGGTGATGCTGCTGGGAACCTCTGGGCCCACAGCATCCCTGGGCATGACTGACCCTCAGGAAACCAGGGAAATTTATTGGGAGCCATCCAGGAAGGTCTGAGCTCTGCAGTGAGCTTAAACACACCCAAGCTTCTCCTCGTGGAACCCGACAGCATCCTCACCACATTCACTTCCAGGAATCACTTTGGGAAGGGGAACTGGGAGAGCAGGACCCCCAGCCAGGACCAGGCTACTGCCACTTCCAGCACCTTGGACATCTTTTTCCATCTCTCTGGTGACATCTGTGGGGTCACAGTGGCTCCAGCAAAGTGCTGGGTGGTTTTCCTTGCTTGGACACATCTGCATCCCCTGCATCTCCTCCATGCTCCAACCCAGTCTGTGCTCTGCTGGGTGGTCCAGGCAGCTCCTCAGCATCTCTGCAGCGTTGCCATGGAAACCATAAATCACCCATCATCCCTCTCCTGGCCTTATCCAGCCCCAGGAACAACTCAGATCTTCTCCTCTTCACCCTCATCACCAGCACAGCAGAAAGCCAGGGGCCCACAGGAGCAAGAAAGGAGGTGAAGCCCTGGGCAGACAATGTTTAAATGACTTTATTTTTATTTTTTTTCCTCCTTTTATAAATGGGCACAGCACAGAAATAATTAAAAAAAATAGACAGTACCATTACAGTGCTAGATCCATTGGCAAAGATTATTTTTATAGTCTTTTTTTGTAATTCTTTTTAAAGTTTTGGCCATTGAGTAAGAACAAAAACAATTAACAAACATTTTCTTTTCTTTTTTTCTTTTGTTTTGTATTTTTTTAACAGACACTATGAAGCAATTTCAGTACTAAACTCTAGAAGAGTTATGTACATACAAAAAAAACTTCTGTTTAAGGTATGTTTCCTATTAAAAATATTTACATGCATCTTCCCCCCTCCCACATTCAGGTGGAACACTTGTAGTTCCTTCTGTTGGTAAAGATTTTTTTTTATTCTCCTATTGGGAATTTAAACCAGTTCCAAAGAAAAAGCAAAGTGGGGCTCACTTGGTTGGGTTTTTCTTTTCCTTTGAATCATTTCAACCTTTTGGAAAGGGCTGTTCTTTTTTGGGACATTTATCAATGGATTTTTATTTTTTTTTTTTTACTTTTTTTTTTTCTACTTTTTAATTCTTTTTTTTTTTAAATTTTACTTTACACAAGAATGTTTCATGTTTATTTACAGAAGAACCAATGGGTGGTGGTTTGGAGAGGTGGTGGTGAGTGTTAGTGAGAGAGAAGCAGGTAAAAAGTCCTTTTATCAAACTGCAACGAGTCAGCTCTTTCCCTAAGCCAGCAGTTCTGTTGGGTTCTGATTGTCAGCTGAATTGTCATGACTGAGACCAGGAGGGACCCAAACCAGGGCTGGTTGATGCACATCAAGTCACCGGGGCCCTTGAGGTCTTTGGAGATGCAGTGGATGAGCTGCCTGGAGTGTGGGGTGAAAAAAAAAACCAAAATAAAACCCAACCCAAGCCACCTGGGCATCACGTGGGCATCACCTGGGGTGACTTTTTTTTATTATTTTTCCCCCCAAAAAATTAAATTAAAAGTTTGTACACTCCAGACTGAGATTTCTCTGCTTTGGGGATACCCACAGAGCTGCAGGCACAGGGCAGGTGATGGAGCTTCAGCTGGGACCCAGCACCTTGGGCTCCACCAAGGGCTCTGTGGCCCCAGGATGGGGACAAAGAGGGGGAGGGAAGGATGGGGAGGGCAACGTGGGGCTGAATCCTGCAGCCCCTGGCCCAGGAAGGGGTCTGGGGGCTGCTGAATCCAGCCCATGCTGACCAAACCCCCTCCTCATCCTCCTCAGAGGCAGAGTTTCCAGGGAAGCCAGGCGTATATACATATATACATATATATTAATTACATACACATATATATATACACACACACACCTCACCCCCACCCCTGGCTGCCCCAGGGGTGCTTCTAAGGACCCTCTCAGTGGTGAAACCTCAGTGGCACTTCAGGAGCTGCCAAAACCCAGCCCAGAACCATTTATAATCATAAAAAGGGGGTTCAGGAGGGGTGGGGGGAGGAAAGAAAATTATGACCAAAAAAATAATAATAATAATAAATCCATTCCTGTTGCTAGCTAAGGGGTTTATTCCCGTTACAGCCTGCTGGGGTGAAGGAGGGTGACAGGGTTGGAGAGCTCTGAATGATGAGTCTGGGCAGCAGCAGGAGCCAAGGGTTGTGTGGAGCAGAGCAGCTCCTGGCCAGGGAGCTTCTGGATTCGTTTCCAGGAACTGGGAAATGAAGAAATAAAGCAGCCCAGCACCCAGCCCAGCACCACCACCTTCCCTGCAGCAGGAGGTTTCCCACTCCAGTGCAAAAGGTCTTGCTGCTTATTTTTGAAAGGTCCAAAATCAAGGAGATTTTTTGGGAAGAAAAGGGGCAGCTTGGTCCCAACCCTGCGAGACCTGGCTGAGGCCACCTCCATCCCCTCCCCTTCCCCTCTTGTCACTTCCAGCCCTTCATCTGAGCTCTTGCAGATGTTTTTTCTGGTCCCTTTGTCCCCCTTCCTGCCTCCTCTGTATTTATGTGGCCCAGGAGTCACTGCTGAGTTGATTCCTTTCCTCTGAGGCATCGGCTGCTGCAAAGCACAGGAAAAGAAGAGCTGGAAGAGCAGCCCAGCTGGGCAAGGAGCCCACCCACAAAAGAACCCCAAAAAACCAAAAAACCAGCTCACACCTTGGGCCTCAGCTCTCCAAAAATGACACAAATAGCACAGCAAAGTCTTCCTTCAGCCCCAGGTATCCCACAGAGCAAAGAAAGAGAAGAGCTGATGGCAAAGCCTTCCTCTGGGCTGCCCACATCCTCAGGGTGCACAGCTGGACAGAAAACACATCTGGGCAGGCAGGAGCTGGGGCTGTGAGGCTGGGGAAGGGGCTGGAGGTTCAAAAGTTGGACTGACTGATCTTGAAGGTCTCTTCCAAGCCAAGAAATTCTCTGAGTGATTCTCTGAGTTTGGCAGAGGGGGACAGTGTGGAATCGCTGCTTTGGGAGGGGGTGATGCAGGAGATGCTTCAGGCAACCACAGGAGTGAACTTTCCAAACCAAACCACTTGCTCTGTGTCCCAATCAGCTGAGAAAAGATGTTTTCATCCCCCTATAGCCTGTGCTTTCTTCCCAATTCCCCATCCATCTGCACACCTGGAATCCCTCAAGAGCTCCAGGTGAGCAGCGTGGCCATGCAGGACCTGCTGGAGGCATCACCTGCATCCCAGTGCCCACCATCTGCCTCCCACCATCCTCAGCATGACCAAGAGCCACCACACATCACCTGCACAGGTTTTTTTGGAGCTGGGCTTTCTAAAAAAACCCCCAAAAACCCCACAGCCTACGCCCAGCCCCATCCCATTAGCCAGGGATGCCAGAAGATCAGCCATCCTCCAGCAGTACCAGGATTTCTTTTTTTCTTCCAAGCTTCAGCTCCAACAATGGATTTGGGATGCCTGAGGCCCCAGGAAAAACTTGGGCATAATTTATCACCAGAAAAAGGTGGGCTCCAAGCCCAAACCAGAGTCCTTGTGAGCTCACAAGCCTTCTCCAGGCAGAGAGCCATAGAAGAAACGTGTGGAAGCAGCAGACAAATCATTAATTCAGACTTTGGTCAGTTCTGGTTCCCACTTTCATTGCCTTCACCTTTAAAAAAAAAAAAAAAATATCTCCTAATCTTAATTGCTGCAGGAGAAAGAGCTGCCCAGCCTCTTCTCACCTTCTTCTCACCCTCCCATTTCCAGACTTCCTCACTTTTGAAACTGTAAAGGATTTAAGTGCTGGGATTACAACTTAACACCAGCTGAGAGAACCGAGGTTAATCTTGAGTGAATAAAAAAATTGCATTATAAAACTCCAGACTATTAAATGGGAGAGGGGGGGGGAACCTAAATGGAACGAAGAAGATTAGGGAATCAGCTAAGAAAAGCAGCATTTAAAAGCTTAAGCTGGGAGGGTTCTTTAATGCAAGCTCAAAAGATTAAGACCATGGTTTTCCAAAAGATGGAGATTTTGGGTGGCCCTGATACCTGCTTTGCCTGGCTCATTAAATCATGAACATATTTGATTTCTGCCCCTCCCCAACAGCTCAGACCCCCAGGAGGACCAAAAAAAAACAACCCCAAGCCCATCAAACCCAGGAGTTTCAACTCTTCTCTTTGAGCAGGTCAGAGAAAGTAACTCTTGGCATCAGGTGTGTGGCCTCCCCTTCATCTGCAAGATGAGAATGGACCCAGAAGGTGGACACACACACACATTCCCCTGCTCTCTCTTTCTTCACCATCTGCTTTCCACCACCCAAGCCATCCCACAGGTCCATCTTCTCCCACCTAGAAGACCCAAACTGATGCTGTCCCCATTGTTTCACATCCCAAGGGAGCAGAGCCCAAACCTTGGGTCTTCCCAGCCACCAATCCAGCCCCCCCGTGCAGTGCAATGACAATTTCCAGGGATTTCATCCCATATATATATATATATATAACTGTGTATGTATGTGAAGATATATATATATATTTAAAATACGTTTTTGGCCTCTGCAATTCCTACCATAAAGAAGTTCTGCTCTCTTGTAGCCTCCACCAGGGTCCTAAATCCCTACATCCACTAACACCCTGAGGGGACAAAGTGTCTCTGTGTCTGTGCAGGTTAATTCTTGATGCAATGGAGTCAAAGCAACCAATTTCCCGTCCCTCCAGACCCCCAGCCATCCCCCCCAACCCTCATGTTTAAGTTGCTCTAAGAGCAAACGCCCCCAGGTCTCCCCAGGACACCCTCAGGATCACAACCATCCTGCAAACAAAGCTCCTCGACTGCATGGCAAACAGCACTTCAGCAAATTAAAAGCCAAGTCATTGAAATATCTAATTGACTTTTCTGTGCAAAGAGCTTGTTAAAAAAAAACCAAACAAAAAAACCAAAAAAAAACCACAACAACAAAACCCAAAATACCCTCTAGCCTTTCTGGAAGGCACAGTTGGGTCCTGCTTGCTCTGCACCTTGGGTGGCCTCAGAGGGGAATGGGCTGCACATGGGCTCTGGTGGCTTCCAGGATCTTTTACACTCAAACTCCTGGGTGCCCTTGGGGGGGTTCTACTGGGATTTAAGCAACATCAAAAGAAACCCAAACCATCAAGCCTGAGTCTTGCTAAAGAGATGTAGCAGCCAGTCTGGCCTGGAGCTGACCTTGGGAAAGCCACAGCTTCCTCACCTCCTGGGGGCTGGTGGGTTCTTCTTCTGCCTGACCCTGGGAGGACCCAGAATTGCCTCCTCTTTGCATTTCTTTCCTCAGGCTGCCTCTCAAGCCTGGCAGAGCGTTGTTATCCCCTTGGGAGGAGCTGAGGAGAGGATTCAGCTTCTCCATCTCCAGCCTCTTCTCCCCACCAAGCGAGGTCCCGCTTCCATCCCACCCCAGAGCTGTCGGGTGCTCTGGGTCAGCTGAGTTTTTATTGGTCACAGTGAACACCCAGCAGAAGGAAGGGCAGGGAAAACCCAGCAGAAGGAAGGTCCCACCACAGCCAAACCCCTCAGGGAGTGGCCACATGTTGTGTCTCTGCATCCAAGGTCTCAGGTCCAAGGTGGTGGCAGGAGGGGAGCAGCCACCAAGGCAGCTTCTTGCTGCTCCATGAAGTTTAAGAGATCATTCCCAGCATACTGGCCGTGGTTGTATTTAATTTTGTTTGGTTTTTGGTTTTTTTCCCAAGGGCAAACCCCGGGGCACCAGGTATTCCAGCCCCTTGTGCTTTCTTTTTCCCAAGGTTCGGAGCATGTTGGAGAGGTCGCCTCCTCTCTTCAACCAGAAGCAGGGAGCAAGGGAGTTCCTGCAGGGCAACCAACCCCATTCAAAAAAGAAAACTAAAAACTAAAAAAGAAGTGAGAGGGAAAGAAACCTCCCTCTTTTCCAAAGTGGGAAAAAAAAAAACCAAAAAAAAACCCATAACAACAAAAAAACCAAAGGAAGATGAATCCAAACCAAACCCCCTGCTCCCCAGGGCTGGTAGAAGGTGTCCAGATCCCAGAACCCATCGTGTAGGTGGGAGAAGCCCAGTGACCTCCAGCAGCCTGACCAGGACTCGGGTTCCTTGCTTCTTGCCCCATCCCTCCCACTGCAGCCAGGGCGATGCTTTGGGCTCTTGATTTTCCATCATGCCCAAGACATGGTTTTTTTCCTTCAGCTTTTGAGGGTTTTGCTGTTTTAAAAATTCACAGTCTGATCAAAAAAAAAAAACAAAACAAAAAAAAGAGATAGAGAAAAAAAACAAACCAAAGAGAGACAGGATGGAGTAGAGGAGGTGGAAGGAAAGTTTGGAGCTGGGAGGGAGGGAGCACGAGGCACGCTGGGTTCTCCTTCTATGCGTAAAATTCCTCCTGCTTGTCAGGCTTCTGGTATGTCACGTTGGCTTGTTTGGGCTCCTCCAGGGTGTAGCTGCCCTCATCCTTCTTCTTCATCCGGTAGATGAGCAACATGACCAGGAAGGCAGCAAAAAGGGCTCCCACCACACCGCCCACGATCACCGCTGCAAGACAAGAGAGGGGGCCTGGCCATCAGCAGAAAGGATTTGGAAGAGGATGGGGGGATCATTTGGCCTTCCAGATGGGGTTTGGGATTTGCAAGCTGGGATTTAAGCCAGCTGAAAATGAAGGTGAGGGGCTAAAGCAATCACCTGATCCCTGGAGCTTCCAGAAGCTGCCAAGTGCAGGGATGCTGAAGGGTGGGTAGAGCTGAAAGGCTTTGACTCTACAGCTCCATGGTGGGTGAGGGACTGGCAGGAGGCAGCTCGGGCACAGGAAGCCATCCACAGGATGTGTTCTTGTGCAAGGAGAGTGCATAAAGTCCCCCAAAGAGCTGCTCATTGGATGCCTGCTGGTACCCAAAACACTCATCTGGAGACCACCACAAAGCAGCTGCCTTCCAGCTCCCTTTAGCTGCTCTGATGTCCCTCTGGCTGGGACAAGTGGCCTGCTCAGGTCACCTCTCCTGCCATCAGAGGTGCCTGGGTGGTGTTCATCACCAGCATCACCCAATTAACATCCTATTTTTTTTCCTGGAAACCCATCTTAGCAAAAGCAAGAAGTGCCCAGCTCTGCACTCTCCTGGTAGAGCCATGAAGACCCCCTGGCAACCCCAGCATGGATTATCCCAGGCTCCCCACTACCCCAAAGCCCTGCCAAAGACCAACCCTCTCCTGGGACATGGACAGCCCTGTTGTGTCCTCCCCAGCCACACCAGCTCTTCCCCCACAGCCTCTGCTCTCACCTATCAACACTTCTTTCCTCTCCAGGATGTTTTTCTGGGGGAGCTGAGCTGCTGAGTTCCCAGAGTCTATGGTGTTGTCAATCAGCCCAGATTCCACATTCTTGCCCAGCCCGGGTCCTGCTGGTGGTGTCACCACTGCCATCACCTCGTTGCCAAGCTCAGGACGAGTTGTCTCTTCCTCCTCCTGGATCTCAAAATCCCCACTGGGGCCGCTGCTGACCGGGACCTCCAGCTCCTTGTCGAGGGCTGTCGTCACCTCCCCTGGCTCCATCTGGGAGAAAGGAGAAGATGGAGCAGGGGACAAGGACCAAAGGGTGGTTCCTGTCTCCAGCAGCTCTCAGGTGGCCAGAGGACTTTCTACAAGGTCATGGGAGTGATAGGATGAGGGGGGACAGCTTTAAATTGGCAGAGGAGAGATTGAGGTTGGACATTAGGAAGAAAAGGCTACAAGGGTTGTCAGAGGGCTGGAGCAGCTCTGGGGCCAGGGGCAGAGAACTGGGGGTGTTCAGCCTGGAGAAGAGAAGGATCCAGGGAGACCTTGGAGCACCTTCCAGTGCCTGAAGGGGCTCCAGGAAAGCTGGGGAGGGACTTGGGACAAGGGGCTGTAGTGAAGGGACAAGGGATGAGAGCTTCAAACTGGAAGAGAGGAGAATAACTTGGACATGAGGAAGAAATTCTTTGGGGTGAGGGTGCTGAGCCCCAGGTTCCCCCAGAAGCTGTGGCTGCCCCATCCCTGGCAGTGTCCAAGGTTGGATGGGGCTTGGAGCACCCTGGGCTGGGGGAGGTGTCCCTGACCATGGCAGGGGGGGCACTGGGGGGGCTTTAAGATCCCTCCCAACCCAAACCAGTCTGGGATTCTGTGATTCTATGACAGGCAGATCACAGAACTAGTGACAGGGTGGCTCTCTCAGCAGGCAGCATGGGGGGTAACACTGGGATGTCCTTTCCCTGGGTCACCAAAGTGGGTGGTTATATTGCAGCAAGCAACATGACCCCACATCGTGATGGTGCCCAAAAGGCTGAGGCCACCACGATGGAGCTGGAGCTGTCTGACCCAACCCAGGTGTCCTCAAGATGCACAGATTCTCCCCTCTTCCCTGTAGCTTCCCCTAGAGAGAACCCCACACCCCCACCCCACACCTGGGCTCTCTGGCCCCAGTGTAGACCAATGGCTGAAACATCTCACAGCTGCCTCCTGGTTAGACTTGGAGTGATGGAACCCCTTGTGCTCCAGCCCCGTAGCAAGTGGAAGGATTGGATGTCATCAGATGATCCCCAGGGGTCCCTTCCCTCTCCCTTTTCTCTTGTCAATCTTCCCTTCTGGGGGCACGAGGCACAAGCAGGAATCTCCTCACCCAGAATATGGGGTCCTTCTCACCAGGACATGGAGCCAGCCCTGCTCCCTGCCATGGTCCCTGCCCAATCCCCCTCAGCAGGGAGGTGACCCCAGCCTGAAGACCAACCATGGACAGATAAGATGCTCCATCCTCCTCCAGCCCAACCCCGACCTCCCCACTGCCTCCTGTGCATCCCAAACCTGCACCTCCCTCCCAAATCCCCCTGATTGTCCCCCAGTCCCAGCAGCCTGATCTGATGCTTCAAGGGTGGCTGTCAGGAGGATGGGGTCAGGCTTTCTAGTCTTTTTCTCTGTGGTCACAGTGACAGGACAAGAGGTAGGAGGCACAAACAGAGGAACATCTTCCATCTAAACATGAGGAGGAGCTCTGATGGTGGCAGAGCCCTGGCCCAGGCTGCCCAGAGAGGTGGTGGAGCCTCCATCTCCGGAGACTTTCCAAACCCCTGGATGCCATCCTGTGCCACCTGCTCTGGGTGACCTGCCCTTGTAGGGAGGTTGGACCAGATGATCTCCAGAGGTCCTTTCCCACCCCCCATGCTGGGATTCTGGGATTCTGTGTCCTCACACTGAGCTGGACCAGCACTGAGCACCCCTGAGCAAAACCTCCCCAGGATCATGGGGATGCAGGAGACTGGGATGAGCACTGAGCTGGATGAGCTGAAGCTGGGCTGGGTGAGTGGGAACCCTCTCCACGTCCTGCAGGCCCCAGGGCCAGCACATGGCTGACTGCTTCCCACCAACAGCATTTTTGTGACAGAGATTAACTGAAGGTCAGGGAGAGCCCAGAGGGCTGTAAATAAGTGTAGGTAGCAGAGAAGAGGGACTCGTTTAGACAAATCACTCCATCTTTCACTCAAAGAGGTTCTCAAATGGCCCCTGAGGGGTTTGCAATGACAAGATGGATCAGCAGATTAAATCCCCTGCTCAGGACACCCCACAGGCTGGAAATGCACCATCAAGTTCTCATAGGAGCATTTGGGTCTCCTGCTGACTGGCTGGGAATTGGGAGCTGGGAGGCTGAGCCCAGACCCCAAAACTGGAGGAGAGCAGAGGAATCCCTGGCCCTGCTCCCTCTTCCCTGGGCAAGATGCTCTGGAGCAGGCATGGCCAAGCTGAGGACACCAGGGACAGATGGCATTGCCCTGATGGGGGACAGATGGACAGACACCAGCCCCATCACCCTGCTCTGCCCCTCCTAGACCCCCCCACCCTTCCAGCTCCCCTCTCCATCCCTCCAAATGTTCTGCTGGGAAGAGCCCAACCTGGCTTGACCTCCTTCAGAGCAAGTGGCTCAGGATGGAGCAACCTCCAAGCTTTCCCATCACTTGGCTTCCAGCATGGCCCCCCAGCCCCTCAGCAGGTGAGAAGGGCTCCTGCCTCCTACCTGGGGGGCTTCTGTGGGTGGCAGCGTGGCAGGAGTCGATGGCAAGGCAGAGGTTTTGTCTGTGGGGTCTGCAGTCCTGGAAGGGGTTGGTTTTGGCAGGGACCTGGGCTTGGCTGTGCTGGTGGGAACAAGTGGCGTGGGAGCCACCTCTGTGGGTGTGCTGGTCTGCAGCAGGGACGTGGTGGGGGTCTCCAGGGTGGTGGCCCGGGTGGTGGCTGCTTTGGTGACAAAGGGGGGCAGGAACCTTCGGCCCGTGGTGGGTTTGGGAGTGGCCATGGTGGTGCTGGTGGTGCTGGTGGTGCTGGTGGTGGTGGCTGCAGTGGTGGTGGTGGTGGTAGGGGGGTCAGTGGTAGTGGTGCTGGTGGTGGTTGCTTTCCAAGTGGGGATCACTGGTGCCTCTGTCATCCTGGGGATGTCCAAGATGCTGGGTGTCTGCTCGGGGGTGGTGTCCTCAGCCTCAGGGAAGGGTTCAAAGGGAGTTGCCACGGGCTGCACAGAGGTGACGGGCAGCACGGCCACCGTGGTGGGGACAGTGATGGAGGTGTCCGTGGTGAGGGTCACTGATGTCTCCAGCCCAGACTCCTGCTCGAAATCTGAAAGAGAAGGAAAGAGGGAAGGGTGAGGAAGAAAAAAGAGGGAAGGGTGAAGAAGAAGAAAGAGGGAAGGGTGAAGGAGAGAAAAGAGAGAAGGGTGAAGCTCCCAGCACCTCCCAGGGCTGCCATGCATTGGGTCTTATCCCAGAATAACCAAGAGCATGGAGTGGTTCCCAGCTCAGCAGAAACCAAGGGCTGCAGATTCCCATGTGGTGGCCAAAGCCCCTCTCTGGGGTGAATAAAACCTCAAGAACATGGCACGTGGTGCTGGGGAAGGACTGATCCTGCTCTGGAGGGTTGGAGACTGAACTGGGAGATGGAGTAACTCAGACTCAGCCTTTGGGACAGTTCCCTTTGCTTTTCTCTAGGAGAGGGCAGGAGGGCAGCTCTGGAGATGGATGGGATGATCCCCATGGCAAGCCCCTCTCCAGTCCCACCAAAACCAGACTCCCTTGGGACCCTGCCTTCCCCAGGACCCCAGCAGCTACTTACATCCCGAGCCAGAGCCTGAGTAGAAATCATCCAGTTCATCATCCCCAAAAGGATCATCATCCCCAGAGCCCTCCAGGTCCACGGGACGCTCGTAGTTCTCGTGGCGCCAGCGCTGAGCCTGCAGCCAAGACAGGAGACAGGTGAGGAGCCCCAGCCCCCCCAGACTGAGCCACCTGCCCATGAAGATCCCCCCAGACACCCCCAGAGGACTGTGAGGAGGTGAAATGGGACAGGGAAATGCAAGACCAAGGAGGACAGGTAGAGCTCGCCAGGTAAAAGCATCCAGAATTGTTTGTGTGGGGGGGGGGGGGGGGTTGGTTCCCCCCAAAGGATTTACTGCTGTAAATCTTTCAGACAAGCTGATATTTTGTGGAGAGCTCATGTTGAGTCTGATAGGATGAGGGGTGATGGGTTTAATCTGGCAGAGGAGAGATTGAGGTGAGACCTTAGGAAGAAATTGTTTGGGGTGAGGGTGCTGAGCCCCAGGGTGCCCCCAGAAGCTGTGGCTGCCCCATCCCTGGCAGTGTCCAAGGTTGGATGGGGCTTGGAGCACCCTGGGCTGGGGGAGGTGTCCCTGCCCATGGCACTTGGATGTTCTCCAAGGTCGCTTCCAGTCCAACCCAGTCTGGGATTCTCTGATTTCCCATGGAAAAGGGGAAAAAACCCAACAACTGCTTATGGAAACCACTGGAAAAACAACCAGTTTGGTTCTCCAGCTCACTTTAGGTGATTTTCCAGTGATTTCTGGCTCAGGGGGGACAGGAACACACACAAGCTGCTGTCAGAACTTGGAAAGCCTCAATATGAAACATTATCAGACTTCAAATACTCCAGTGCTACACAGCACTGCCAGAACTTGGAGAGCCCTTGCTAGGAGGGCTCTTACACATCTTGTTTTGCAGATCAAAGTGTCTCCTGTTTGTGTTGCAAGGAAACAGTTTGACACTTCATTACAACCCAAACAAGGAGGCTTTGATCTGCAAGATAGCATCAGATGTTTCAAGATGTTACAAGCCAGCTCAGTGCTTAAAAGTAAAATAAAAAGGTTGAAGGGTCCCCTCCACCTATTAGAGCATTTTGCCCCCTGACAACAGCCTCAGGTTTGTTTCTTTCTTTTCACTCCAGGTTGGAACAAGAAAGAGTTTTGAGAAGTCAGAAGGTCCCACGACATAGAAATAGGAGAGTAAACTCACATTTCAGCCTCACATCTCCTTTTCTGGAGCCCATCCAAGGGAGAGATGCTCAGTCAGGGCTTGAGGATACATCCCAGAGGCTGTGAGCTGATTGCTGCCACAAGCCAAGGAGATGTCTGGTACCCAAACCCTCACTGGGGTCCAATTGTGCCACACACCCCTGGTGACAACGTGAGTACATTCCTGGGGACATAAATCTCAGTTGGGTTTCTAAGTGTCTGTCAGTCCTGAAAGGGCTGCTGAGCTTTGTCAGCCTGGGTCTGGTCTGGATGTGGGAGTCCCAGGGACTGGGAAATGATTTCAGCTCATTCTGTGCCCTGATCCAGGCTCCAACTCCTGGAAAGGAGATGGGAAGGGATGCTGCTAAATGAGTGATGCATGTAAAGAAATCAAATGCTAAATAAATAAGAAGATGCACACGTGAGAGCTGCTGCAGCCCAGGGGAAGGCAGTGGACAGAAGTCCAAGACCTCCCCAAGTCCCCATTGGTTTCACCATGGGGAAACATCCCTCCTGGTGAAAAGTCCCATCCAGGACTTCTCTGTCCCTGTGAGCAGCACAGGGAAGCCAGGAGATCCCAGGGTACATGCAGGGGCTGGGTCAGTATATTGAGGCCTCCACTGCACAGGAGCTCCCCAGACCACCCCTCACTGGATTCTCCATGTGTGACCTGGGAGCCACATGGCCCAGCTCCATCCAGCCCATTGCTCCCATAAACTGGAACCAGATGAGGAAGCTTCAACCACCTACTCCCTCTGCTTGCATCAGGAAGTGAAAATGAAAGCACGTGGCTCCAGCATGTCACACCATCCCCCATCCATCCATCCCCCATCCATCCATCCCCCATCCATCCATCCATCCATCCATCCCCCATCCATCCCCCATCCATCCATCCCCCATCCATCCACCCATCCATCCATCCCCCATCCATCCATCCATCCATCCATCCCCCATCCATCCAGCCATCCATCCATCCACAGGGTGCAGAGTTTCATCAGAACTAGCCAGGATGAAGAGGAGAGGAATGAGCATTTTGCCAGGCTGGGAAATGCAGCTCCCACCTCCCAACCTGCAGCTGCCACCTCCCCATCTCCCAGCAAGGACTCTGAGAGCTGGGGATCATCCAGGGAAGCTGTGGCTGCTCCATCCCTGGCAGTGTCCAAGGTTGGATGGGGCTTGGAGCACCCTGGGCTGGGGGAGGTGTCCCTGCCCATGGCAGGGGGGGCACTGGAGGGGCTTTAAGGTCCTTTCCAACCCAAACCAGACTGGGATTCTGTGATTTGCCCCAAACCAGAAACTTCCCCAGACTTGATCCCTGTTCCAGCAGACTCCATCTGCTCCTCCCAAAAAGATCCAAGAGATCCAGCAGGCAGGAGCTCTTCTGGATCCACCCTTCACAGCCCCTGGTACAGGGATGGTACCAGGGATGCCCTGACCCTGCTGCAGGAGGGATGGGGCTGGGAAGCCCTGGGAAGCCCTGGGGGCTGCCAGCCCCAGGAGAGGGTTTCCCATGGCAGGAATTGACTTCCCTGCATGGAGCTGGGAGTCACACAGGTCACATCTGCACCTTGGACCAACCTTCTCCCATGGCCAGGATGAGGGTGAGCTGCACACAGGACTCATGGAATCCCAGACTGGTTTGGGTTGGAGGTGATGTGACCACTACATCAAAAAAAAAAACCAAAACCCCACACCACCCACTTGATCCCAAAGGACCCTTCTGCTCCCACAGCCACCCTGGGGCTGAGACACCCCCCAGCTGCTTGCTGTCCCTCTTCTTTATCATGTCTCTGCTCCACAGCTTGGCTGGAGCAGGCAGGATCAGCAGCCAAGGGGCTGGAGCAGCAGAGATCACACCCAAATCCTCTGCTAAGAGCCTTGGAAAGACAACAAGAGCTCCTGCCCTTTGGCCCAGCATCAGCAGAGCTGAGCAGGGAGATTACAGAGGCTTCAGTTCCTCCCCATCATCCATCCAACCCCCCCAGCCCAGCAGAGGGGATGCACCATCCCTCCTCCTCCTCCTTTATCAGGTGACAGACACCTATTTACAGGTTCAAAATGCAAAACTCAAGTCCCACAGACACACTCAGCCCTCCCCAGCACAGAGCTCCTCAGGTGCAACAGAGGATTTCTTAGAAACATGGGATAATTGTGGTTGGAAAAGACTTCTCAGAGCATCCCAGTCCAACCCTTCCCCCATCCCTGCCCAGGCCACCCCATGTCCCTCATCCCCACATCTCCAGGGCTCTGAAACCCCTCCAGGGATGATGGGGACTCCAGCCCTGCCCTGGGACAACCCTTTCCAGGCAGAAATTGTTCCCCAGCTCCAACCTAAACCTCCCCTGGCAAATCTGAGCACTTAAAAGATGCAGAAACCAAGTGACAGAGGGGACCTGCCCGTCACATTCCCCTACAGACCCCTCAACATCTTTGGACAGGTCCTGGGGGACAGGACCAGCTGGTTCACCTCTCCTTAAATTCCCTGCTCTCTCTTCCTTGCCCATCACCCCTTCCTGATGCAGGGAGGAGGAGGGATGCTGTGTTTTTGGGGTGTCCCCAGGCCACAGCAGGGTTTGGGTGGAGACTTTTCAAATTCCCCACATCTTCCCCCCCCCAAAAAAAACCCCAAAGCTGCAGCCCTGGCAAAGCCCAACATCCCCTGGGGGGTGTCCAGTTTGTACAGGGGAGGGAGCCCTGCAAACCAATCCATCCCTAGGCAGGGGAGAGGCTGGAGAACCTCCCCAAGATGCTCTCAGGCCCTTCGCCATCGGCATGGCAACGGTCGCCATGGAAACCACTTCCTCCATGGCAACGCAGCCATCGGTGGTGCAGGGCAATGGGTGGTGGCCTCCAGTGCATCCACCCGGACTGAATCTGGGATCCTGGGGAAAGGGGGGATTAAACAGCCCCCTGGGGTGGGCTGAGGAGGGAAGAGAAGGAAAAGAGCCATCCCGAGAGCATGGAGGAGAAATCCCATGTTAAGTCCCTGTGTTTGCTTCCTGGGGGATTCTGGGGAGGGTCAGAGCTTTTCCCCATGCTCCAGAAGTCCTGGCTGGGAAGTTCTCCAGCTCAGTTTAGGTGGTGGGAGTGACTGGAGGCTGGGGATGATTCCAGCCCTCCTGACTGGGGACAGGAGCTTGTGAGTTTTCCCTGGGGGAACAGAAAAGGAATTAAAAAATAAAATAAAAATAATAATAATAATAAAAATCTGAAATCTGGTGGGTTTAGGGCAGCCAGGGCACAGCCTGGGATCATGCCCACATCCCAGACACAAGGTGAGGTGGTGAGACCCTTCCCCTGGCACATGGGAGAAGCTCAACAAGTCCCCACTTTGGGGGACCTGGAAGGGATGGAGGCAATTTCATCCCATCCAGCAGCCCCCATCACCGTGCTGGGACACAGGACAGGGCCAGAGCAGGGAAGGGACCCAGAGGGAGAGCAGGGGACCACAGGATGCTCCACATCCCAACATGAGGGCAGTTAAAGGAGGAAAAGGGAGATGGAATCAGTGTGAAAGCAGCCAGAACAGGAGGGGTTGGTACAGCTTCCCATCCCATGCCATGGAGGTGGCAGTGGCAGAGGGGAAGGTGACAGTGACTCAGGGTCTGTCCTTCAAGGGAGATGGAAAGCTCAGGGTCAGGAATTTATCAGGGGCTGGAAGGCATTTTCTCCAGGAAAACACATTTAAACTGAGAACATATCACAGAAAAAAAATGGTTATTTCAATGATATTTTCCAGAGGATATTTTCATTTAATCCCCCCTTGGAAGCATTTTCTTTTCTATAGAAAATATCCATAACTCACCCCAGCAGGTGATTCAGTGATACTGTAAGCAGTTGTAATAATACCATATTAGCACATAAAGTTGGAGGGAAAACATTGTTTCTGAACCTAAAATACTCCACAGTTCTTTCCTCACAAAAAAATCACTGAATTTCTCCTCTTCAATCCAAGGCTGTGAGTTAAAAATAAATCTGTTGGAAAGCTGCTCCAGACAGCATCTCAGTGTCACCAGGACCTGCTGCTTTGGGAAAAGACCTTAATGTCCCAGCATGGAGAGCCACGGACACAGTTTTGCCTGAGAACTGATGCTGGAGATCCCCAAAGCTGCACAAGCTGAAAATGTCCCTGGCAAAGCTAAGGAGGTTGGGCTGGAAGGCAGTGGGGATGCAGGAGGTGGTGGAAACCAGAGGGATGGTGCTGAAAACCAGGGGGATGATGCTGAAAACCAAGGAGATGATGCTGAAAACCAGGGGGATGATGCTGAAAACCAGGGGGATGATGCTCCCAACCAGGGGGATGGTCATACAGTCAGAATTATAGAATGGCTGAGGTTGGAAGGGACCTCAGAGCTCATCTCCTCCAACTTCTCATCCAAAGTTGCTCCAAGCCTCATCCAAGCTGGCCCTGAACCCCTCCAGGGATGGGGCAGCCACAGCTTCTCTGGGCAATCTGTTCCAGAGTCTCAGCACCCTCCTCATGAAGAAATTCTTCCTAAGATCCAGTCTAAACCTCTTCTCCCTCTATTTAAAACCATTTCCCCTTCTCCTATCACTGGACACAGATGGAAGGTCCCTCCCCAGCCTTCCTGGAGGCTTCCTTCAGGGATTGGGGGGCAGCTCTAAGGTTCCCCTGGAATCTTCTCCAGGCTGGAAGCTGAGCTGCTGCTCACTGCCAGCAGAAATCCCACTCTCCAGATGTGGTGTGAGCTGGGGGGGAGCAGCAGCTGCTCAGTTCCTGTAACTTCATCCTTTCCCAGATTAATTCAACCCCTGAATAACATCTGCCTAAACCCCAGCATTTTGGGGTGGTTTTTTGGTTTTTTTTTAGGTTGTTTGTTTGGTTTGTTTTTTAATAGGCCTCTTATTTGATGCAAGTAAAACAATCATTACCATTTCCCAAAGAGCAGCAATTATTCTGGCTTTGGCTCCATCCTCCCCTGCCAACCCTGCAGCACTGGGAGGAGTGGGGCTGGGCTGCCCAAACCCTGCCCTGGGATGTGTTCAATCCTCAGTGGTTCCTCACCTCTTGTGGAATATAAGGGACCAGAAGGTCCAGACACCCCAGACAGGCTCAGTCCCCCCAAACCTGCCTGCAGACCCAGGCACCCATCACTGGTTCATCATCTTTTAGTGAATTCAATGGATCCCCAGGTGCAGGTAGCCTGGACTGGGCTCAGCTCTTTAACCTCCTCCTCCTCCTCAGCTCATCTGCTCCCAGGGGCATTTTTTATCCCAGTTTTTCAATGGATCACTGCCAGCTCCCACCCCACTACACAATAAAGATCCCTGAGCCAGGGCTGGCAGGAAAAACAGCAAACCCCCTGATGGAAATTGTTGCCAACACCTCAGCTCCCAGCACGCTGGGAGTTTTTACCTCTGGGGGGATGGAGGAGAAAATAAAAGCCAACAAAACACAAACACAAGTGTCACTCCTCTCCTGCTACACCAGAAACACCAGCTGGAGAGGCACAGAGGAGCCTGGCTCTGCCACTGGGATTGCATCAGGTGCTTGAGGTGGTTTCTGGGGACTCCCTTTGGGTGGCAGGGCCCCCAGAGCACCCCTGGAGCCAGCAGGGTGCTGCTGCACCAGCAGTGGGACTGAGTGTGGGACTTTGCCCCATGGCTTCTGTTCTGGTTGGACTCCATGAGCTTGGAGGGTTTTTTCCAACCAAGCTGAGTCTGTGATTCTGGTTGGGTGGGAGCTGGGAGAGCACCTGGCTGGGAAGGATGCTCCAGGCAGGAGCAGGAGCAGGAGCAGGAGCAGGAGCAGGAGCAGGGTAGGGGGTTCCTTCCCCCAGCCTGGGTGAGCTGGTGCAGGGGCAAATCCCCTTGACACCCAGGAGTGGGGAGATACCCTCTGCTCAAAAAATCCCAAGTTTTCAATGCCCTCCATCCCCCAGGAGCATCCTGCTGACCCCAGAGCCAACCCCTGCAGGACGGAGCTGGCAGGCAGGGACAGGCAGGGATGTCCCCACCTCTGCCACCTCTGCCACCTGCCCTTTTCCTCCCCACTCCACCTGCCCAGGCTGATTTTTTTCCACCCTGAAGGATTCCTGCTGTGCTCCAGCCTCATTAATTCCCATGGCATCAGCCATTGCCATGGAGACTGCAGCAGCCCATGGAAAATCCATCACCAAGACCCCAGGCCACCACCCATGGATGCTCAGGGTGGGTCTCAGCCCCCCCCCCAGCTCCATCCCCCATTTCCTTCAGGAGCTTCAGCCTGAAGGAGGAAGATTTCCCCCCCCCCATCTCATTACAGAACTGATTTAATTTGCTCTGCTCCATAATCCTATTGCAGCTTAAGATGCCAAACTGGCTCCAGCTTTTCTCACCTTCCACAAAGGCCCCACAGAGCTCCCTCCCTCTCAACCAAGCTGCAAAACAGGACTTTATGGAATCCTCATGGCTGGAAAGGACCTTCAAGCTCCATGGAGTCCAACCATCAGTCCTACACCACCCTGACCACTCAATCACCTCCCCCAGCACCACATCTGCCTGGTCTGGGAACACCCCCAGGGATGGGGACTCCACCACCTCCCTGGGCAGCATCTTCCAGTGCTTCACCACTCTTCATCCTCACTCCCTCCTCACCAAGCTGAGAGCTGGGTGGGTTTTGGTGACAGCTTGAGCTCCTCCACCCACCCAAAGCTCCCCAGCAGATGGCTGGGCTGATGGCACTCCCCAGGTCACCTGAGGCCAACTCCAGCCTGCCCACAGGCCACCAGCAAGGAGAAAAGACTTCAGTATTTGCTCTCCAGCCTCAGAAAAGGAAAGAACATTTTTTTCCCCTTTCCACCCTATTTGCTGCCAATGGAAAGCCTTCCTTCTTGGCCAGGGAAGGATGGACACTACAGCCAGAGCAAAGCCACCATTCTGCACCCCATGCCCATGGATCAATCAGGTCTCTCCACTTTCAGCCTCAGTAGCCAAGGAATGGTTTGGGTTGGGAGAGATCTCCAAGCTCATCTCATCCCAACCCCTGAGACACTGCCAGGGATGGGGCAGCCTCGGGGCAACCTGGGGCTCAGCACCCTCACCCCAAAGAATTTCTTCTTAATGTCTGGCCAAGCCCCATCCAACCTGGTGAGAATTCCCTCCAACCTGGTGAGAATTCCCTCCAACCTGGAGGGAACAAATGGGAGAAAATAAAGCAGATACTGGGATGGTTGGATGCCTGGTGCTGAGGACACTGGAGCCCTTGTTCTCTCTCAGCCATGCTGGAAACCTAATCCTGCTGCCTCCCAGCTCAGGTTTCCCAGCTCCCAGAGGAAACAGGAACCAGCACCAGCAAAACATCCCAGTGGTACCAGTGGTACCAGTCCCTGAGAAGCCACATTTCAATGTCCAGGGCCTTAAAAGCAAGGCAGGGCTGGAGGAAAGTTTCCCATGCTCTGTACTCCTGTTTCCTCCATTTAGTGCAAGTCCTTAAGTGACGAGGGACTCCAGCAAGGGGGTTAATCCTGGTTGAGATCATCATGAGGATAAAAGTCCAAAGCAAAACTCCAGAAGGGCTGCAGGAGGAATGCCTGGAGTGGCTGGAATCATCAAATCCTAGAATGTCAGGTGAGAAGGGAACTTAAGGATCCCCTGCTCCAACCCTTCTGATATTCCTGTTGATCTGAGCTGTCCCAGCACCCATCGAGCTGAGACTCCAAACTTTCCCAAGTGGGGGAATCCACCCCTGTCCCTGGGAGACCATCCCAAGGTCTGACTGTTCCCAGAGTGAAAAGTTTTCCTCTGGTGTCCAATGGGAATCTCCCCAGGAGCACCTTGTGCCCATTGCCCCTTGTCTTGTCCATGGGATTCCTTGGAAATCAGGAGTCTCCATCTGCTTTGTAGCCCCCCTTTAAGTACTGGAAAATGGGAATAATGTCTCCCCTAAGCTTTTTCTTCCCAGGCCTGGAGAAGTGCTGCTTCCCAGTGAGGTTTCCAGGGATTCCTGGGGCTGCTGTGCCCCTCACTGGAGGAAGGAGCTGGATGTCAGCCAGATTTAATCAATCACCACTTGAAAGATGTGCAAATGCCAAGCCTGGCTTGCTGGGCACTGAAATACTCATATTTTTTGCACCTTAAAAATAGATCAGGCCGGGTGATGGAGATTCAAAGTATCCAGGTGCAAAAGCCCCAGCTCAGGCTCCCTGCAAGTGCTGGGAACGTTTCTCACCACCAAGTAACCCAATTTCTGCTGTCTTGCCTCATCACTCACCTTGCCAACAAGAATAAGATCAGGGTGAAGAGTTCCCCCCAGCCTGCCTGTGCCCAGGTGATGCCAGGAAGCAGAGACAGACCAACAGCCAGCCTGGGGCTGCATCCTCATGGATTTACAGAGTCACAGAATGGTTTGGTTCCAAGGGAACCTGAAATCCCCTCCAGTTCCAAACCCCCTGCATGGCCAGAGACACCTCCCACTAGATCAGGTTGCTCTCCCCAGCCCCTCAGAGCCAGACAGGAGTTGGCCAGCCCACAAAATTCATTTCTTCTTCACTTTCCACCTTGCCAAATCAAATCCACCTTGCCACCACCAGCCCAAAGGTGCTCAGGAGCACGGCATTGCTTCCCACCTCTGGCACATCACCAGGGA
The DNA here is from genome assembly GCF_003957555.1 of Calypte anna. Lineage (NCBI taxonomy): Eukaryota > Metazoa > Chordata > Aves > Apodiformes > Trochilidae > Calypte > Calypte anna. The sequence goes on from NC_044268.1 coordinate 5,588,060, forward strand.
GTGCCTTGATTTAGGGAAAAAAAACCACAAAGTGAAAAAAAGGGAAAGTATTTTCTCTTTCTAGTCTGCACACAAAGAGCCCTCAGCCTCTGGTTATCTGCCCTGAACTTTATCTCCCACAGTTATTTGTCTGGAATGGAATCAATCTCCCTTTCAATGGCACCTCCCCTCCCCACCCCCAGGCATTAAACCCTCACACCTGAAGTGTAACAAATAAAAATAATAATTCCATTTCTATTGAAATATAAATCCCAATTTTCCCTGCATGGGGCAGCTCGTTTGGTCACATTCTGCTTTTTTTTTTTTTTTTTTTTTTGGATGCTTTGTGCAAAGGAGAAGTGGCCCCAGGGGACTCACTGGCTGCATGGGGACAGTCCCCAGCTATGGGGTCACCCCAAACACAACCACCACTGGGAGAGGGGGACCTGATGTGTCCCATCTGGAGGTGCTCAGGCTCTGCACTGCCCCAGCAAAGCAGAGGTTTTGAGATGAAAGGAGATGTCTCATGTGGCAGCAATCAGAGCCCTGCCCCAGACGGTGCCCAGCTCTGGTTACTGAGCCCTGCCCAGCAGCCCCTCTGGGATCAGCTTTCCCAGAAAATAAAACAACTGCAGGTTCCAAACCTTAGAAAGACAAAAAATTGGGGTTGTTCAGCCTGGAGAAGAGAAGGCTCCGAGGTGACCTCACAGCAGCCTTCCAGTATCTACAAGAAAGCTGGGGGAGGGCTTTGGGCACGGGTTTGTAGGGAGAGGACAGGGGGAGATGGGTTAAAACTTGAAGAGGGGAGATTGAGGTTGGACATTAGAAAAAAATTCCTTGCTGTGAAGATAGATGGTAAGATCCTGGCCCAGGTTCCCCCAGAAGCTGTGGCTGCCCCGTCCCTGGCAGTGTCCAAGGTTGGATGGGGCTTGGAGCACCCTGGGCTGGGGGAGGTGTCCCTGCCCATGGCAGAGGGGGCACTGGGGGAGCTTTAGGGTCCCTCCAACCCAAACCATTCCATGATTCTATGCAATGAGCAAAGCTTCTGCCACCAGCCAAACACCCCCCCTAGCCCAGGAACAGGGGATCTGGGGATGTTTTGCATGTTTCAGGGCATCCTGCACACAGGTGGTGGGTGCATGAGCCACGGGGGGGATTTGGCTGGAGTGAGTTGTTCAAATAGTGCTGGAGTCTGAGGTTCCTTGTTCCCCACCCCCAGCTGAAGTCCTCTCCATGAAATGTAACCAAAGAAGCCATCTCCACTCCTGCCTTTCCCACCAGCACTACAGCTGATCCAGTAAGGGCAGGACATCCCAGTGCCTGGGGCTGCCAGCAGAGAGCAGCTCCAAGTCCTCGCTCCATCCTATTTCCATCCCCCCTGACTCAAATCCCTTTCTCCTCCTCCAGCACCTCACAGTTTGCAGATAAGCCAGGGGGGCAGCAGGGTGGATTTATTTCCACCCTAAACACTCAGAAGAGCCAGAGCATCACTGTGCCCCCAGCAGAGATGAGGTGGTGCTTGTGCCCCATGGGTGCTGGGTCCATCACCAGGAGGGACAGACACCCAGCAGCAATTCCCTGCTTCCATGGGGAGGAGATGTTGGGTTTCCCAAGGAGAGGAGATCTCCAGCAGCTGGAGGCAGAAGCCAGAGGTGATGGTGACCACCACGGATGGGTGAATCCTGGGAATGGCTGAAGGGAAATCAGGGAGCTGAGCAGCTCCAGCCTGGGGACCTCAAACCATCCTGGGGTGGGGCTGCTCCTGCATGGACCTCAGAAGGGCAGCTGTAAGGTGTAGGGACAGGGAGCATCCTCTCTGCCATTCAGGTGGGGAAACTGAGTCACAAAGCAATTGGGCAGCATGTCCCACAATAGCCTGGGAGAAACTCCAGGAGTCCTGGACTCTGTCAGACACAAGCTCTCCTGGGATGGGGACAGCCAAAAATCAGTGTGTTTGGGGTAGGTGAGGCCATGGCCTGACCCAGCATCTCCCCTGGCAGGTTCCATCCTAGGACTCCAAAAGCAAAGAAAGAAAAGGGAGAAACAAATAACACCAGGAAAAGTGAAACACCAGATTTTCAGCTCAGCAGCCCCTTTTTTTTTTTTTTTTTCAGATTTAAAATTGATTAAAATAAAGCCAGTGATCTGCCTTTAGCTGTTTCTATTTAGGACCTGAATAAGGACCTGTGAGCCCAAAAGCTTATCTGCTTTGGAGTTTTTTTTCCCCAGTTGCTCTAATAAAAGCTGCAGCTTCTCCCTGCCAACCTCCTCGTGCTCCCACCCTGCAACTCACACACTTCCAACCCTACAACCACCACAGGGTTCTCCTACAACCAACACCACAGACTGGAATGAGCAGCCAGCTCCCCAGCTGCTGTCACTCAGTGGAAGAGCCACAAGGTCACAGCTCACTCAGCTGCTGCTTAGTTCTCAAAAAAAAAATAATAAAAAGCAAGAATTTGTGTTCAGAACTCTGCCTCCTTCTCCATAGTTCTTTCTGCAGGTAGGGATGAGCTTCCCACCACCTTCCCAGCCTTGCACAGGGCTCCTTAGAAACCCTGGGTGCCTCCACCCAGCACCAGAAATGGTGCAGAAACAGCCCCAGGAGAGGGTTTGAATGCAAAGGAAGCAGCAAGGAAGGTGGGAAAGGGAAAGGGAGGGCAGAGACCATCCTGGGGTGAAGGTCCCCTGGGTCCTGCTGGGGGTGGGGAAAGGTGAGGAGGCAGAGCTGGGTGCTCAGAGCAGGGGTGAGGGAGCAGAACACTGGGATGCAGGATGGGGAAAGGGTCTGGAGCAGAAATCTGCCCAGGAGCAGCTGAGGGCCCTGGGGGTGCTGATCCTGGAGCAGAGGAGGCTGAGGGGAGACCTTGTGGCTCTCTGCAACCCCCTGAGAGGAGGTTGGAGCCAGGGGGGGTCGGGCTCTGCTCCAAGGAAGAAGGGATGGGACAAGAGGAACTTTTGGCCTCAAGCTGTGCCAGGGAGGTTTAGGTTAAAATTTAGGAACAATTTCTGCCTGGAAAGGGTTGTCCCAGGGCAGGGCTGGAGTCCCCATCATCCCTGGAGGGGTTTCAGAGCCCTGAGGATGCGGGGATGAGGGACATGGGGTGGGGGTGGCCTGGGCAGGGATGGGGGAAGGGTTGGGCTCAGATGTTCTTCAAGACCCTTTTAAAACTCAAACAATTCCATGATTCTGTGATGGATCCTGACTGTGACCCCACAGCCCAGCCCTCCCTGCATGCCCAGTCCCCAAATTCCAGGCTGAAATAGTGATATTCCCACAATCCAGGCTCTCAGAGCCTCCAACTCCAGGAGAGCTCTCCCAGGACACAGGGACAGCAGTGGTTGGTGACACTTCCAGCCTTCTCTTCTGCAAGGAGAGCAGTGGGACACGCACCCAGCTCCAACCCCCCATGCTCATGTCCCCTGCCCTGTGCTCATGTCCCCTGCCCTGTTCTCGTGTCCCCTACCCTGTTCTCATGTCCCCTGCCCTGCCTGCAGTTCAGCAAGGGACAGGGTGAGGATTAAGGATGGGAGAGCAGAGGGGATTACCCAGAGCCCTCAGTGGGAGCTCAGATCCCAGCAGATTGCCTGTGCTGGGGGGGAAGGGCAGCATAAAACCTCCTGTCTTTGCATTTGATGTTTTTTTGTTTTGTTTTTTAATGGTGGAATAAAATGGAGGATTTACCTAGAATGACACCAAGGAGGTGGCCCTGGGGTGACATCCATTGCAAAGCTCCCATGGGTGAGCAATCCTCCTCTGACCAAAGGGACACTTTTTTCCCCCAGGGATTTATAACCTTCCACCAGTCACTGAGTAGCTCAGCAAGGCACCTCCACCCCCTTTTCACCCACGGGGAAACTGAGTCACGGAGCAAATCCCCAGCATGGCTGTCAGTCAGTTCTCCCATCGATTTCACCACAACAGACTCCAGAAATGAGCAGGAATCTCCCTTGCTTTTCCCACAGCCACAAGCATCAGCACCCCTAAGCACCCAAAGAGAACCCCAAGGGCACCCAAGCCCCCACATTGCACCCAGCACGCCTGGAGCTCACGCTCATACCATCTCTGCCTCTGCCTTTTCCTCCTGCCCACTTCCAAAATGCAGAGAACACGTGTCTGGAGATAAAAGCCCTATTTTTAGCACCTTGCATCATTAACCTCTGGTTAATGCCACTGCTACCTGTGGCATTGCCAGGGACAAGTTTTCTGGAGAGGGGCATCAGGCCCAGGGTCAGGGGGAGGCAAAGGTCCAGGCAGCTGGAATAAAACCCAGGTGAGGAAACTGGGAATTAGGAATTTACACCTTGCTGCTGTGGAGAAGAGGAGGATCACAGAATCCCAGACTGGGTTGGGTTGGAAGAAACTTTAAAGCTCCCCCAGTGCCCCCCTGCCATGGTCAGGGACACCTCCCACAGCCCAGGGTGCTCCAAGCCCCATCCAACCTTGGACACTGCCAGGGATGGGGCAGCCACAGCTTCTGGGGGAACCTGGGCTCAGCACCCTCACCCCAAAGAATTCTTCCTCATGTCCAAATTATTTCTCCTCTCTGCCAGTTTGAAGCTCTCATCCTTGTCCCTCACTCCAGCCCCTTGTCCCAAGTCCCTCCCCAGCTTTCCTGGAGCCCCTTCAGGCACTGGAAGGTGCTCCAAGGTCTCCCTGGATCCTTCTCTTCTCCAGCCTGAACACCCCCAGTTCTCTCCCCCTGGCCCCAGAGCTGCTCCAGCCCTCTGACACCCTTGTAGCCTTGTTCTTCCTAATGTCCAACCTCAATCTCTCCTCTGCCAATTTAAAAGCTGTCCCCCCTCATCCTATCACTACCATGACCTTGTAGAAAGTCCTCTGGCCACCTGAGAGCTGCTGGAGACAGGAACCACCCTTTGGTCCTTGTCCCCTGCTCCCATCTTCTCCTTTCTCCCAGATGGAGCCAGGGGAGGTGACGACAGTGGAGGTCCAGCTCTCTGATAACCCTTGTGGCCTTTGGACTTGTGTCCTTCTCATGCTGTCAATCCAGGTGACAAGAAGGGGAGGGACCCCTCTCCCTGCACCCTCCGGGAGCTCTGGCCTTGGGGACCGCTCTGGGGTGACACATCGGTTCCTTCCCTCTGTCCCTGAAGCCGGGGTTGTAATTCCCTCTAATCCTGGCTGCCCGGCTCCTGCTGTCACCCTCAAAGTGCCACCTGCTTCACCTGGCGCTGTGGAGCCGGTGGCACTCGGGACGGTCCCCACGCACGGCCCCGGCAATCGGCTTAGGGGAGATAAAGCCCCAGGGAGAGGAGGAGGGAAGGAAGGGAGAGAGGGGGGAAAGGAGACACTGGGGGTCTTGTAATTCGAACTGGGAGCCTGCTGGGACTTAACTGGATGGGCAGGGGACTTGACTGGGTGGGTCTGGATGACCCAGGGCAGCCCCAAGCTGGGCTGGGCTCAGATGGTGATGGGTGCCAGTGCTGGGGTGGTGCTGGTGACATTTTTGAGCTCCCCGAATAAAGTCTGGGCTGGAGATCCCTGCCCCACCTCCCTCCTGGCAGCCAGGGTGCTGGGATCTCAGCTAGAGATCCTAGCTGATCTCTTCCAACCCAAAGTATTCTGTGATTCTGATTCTCCATCTCCCTCCCAGTCACGGGGCACAGGTCTGGTCCAAAACTTCCCTAAACACAGGTAGGATATTCCCATGGGGTGTTTTTCCATGACCACATCCCTGCCTGGATCCAAACTCAGCCCCTGAGGGTGACATCCAGCCCTGCCACCATCCCAGAGCTCTCCAAACAAGGTGTTTGCCCCAAGCCATGCACATTGAGACCCTTCTGAGACACCAGGAGGTGCCCAGGGTCACTGTCCCCAAGTTGGGGAGCCCCTCACTGGGTGTCTCCAGGATGGGTGCTCAGGGGGGGCTGTCCCAGCATGGGTCCAGGGGTGCAGGAGGCTCAGGGCTTGCAGGGAGCTGAGCTAGGGTCCAGATGGCTGAGGGAGCCTAATCCTGCCTGGTGGGGACAAGGAGAGGCCTGGGACCTCGTGGAGCAGAAGGTCCCAAAGCAAGGGACAGCACAGAAACAGGGGCACTTTGGGATGGGGACAGGCTGGGGGGGATGTGTGTTAATCCCCTGGCTGTGCAATGATGTGACAAGCAAGATTTGGGAAGGAGCTGCAGCAAATCCAGGTTCCAGCCCCTCCTGGTGCTGCCCTGGGCACATCTCCAGCCCTGCTTGCCCATTGCTGGTTGCTCCTCCTCCATACAGAGGCCACAGCAGGCTCTGGCCACCCACTCACCATCCTTCAAAGGATAAACAGCCTCTGAGCTTGGAGAAGCTGTAGGAAACCCTCAGGCTTGAGGACTGTGAAGTCCTTTCTAGGCTCAGACCCCACCATCCAGGGCACATCCCAATAAAACTTGCTTTGGGCTGGCAAAGCAGGGGATGGGAGCTGCTGGCAGAGCCTGGGAGGCAGCAGGGTTGGCTCCTTCCTCCCACAGTCCCCACCATGGATTAAAAAAAAAAATAAAAAACCCTGGTTTTCTCTCCCCAGTTCCATCCAGGGAAGGTTCTGCCAGGCTGGGGAGATGGCAGTGATGGGGGATGGCCATCTGGGGACAAGGGGACACAGCCCAGGAGCCACCAACCAGGCTGAAAAAGCTCTTCTGCTTTCAGGCATGTGATGCCCTTGCCAGCCAGAGCAGCCAGGGTGACTCAGGAGGCAGAAATCCCCCTGCTCTGAGGTCACCAGGCTGTCACCTCCTTCCAGGGGCACAAAGTGACCACTGTGTCACCTCCTGCCATGGCCACAGGGCCACTACCACATCACCTCCTTCCACAAGCACAAGGGGACCACTGGGGAGGGGGGAAAAAGGAGGTGGGGAAATGAAGGAGGGGATATGAAGGGAGGGAAAATAAAGGGGGAAAAATGAAGGGAAAAAACTGAAGGGGGTGGAGGGGGTGCCTGGGCCCTTTTCCCAGGCAGCCCTTTGCTTTCTGACCTTTAATTAGGATTAATTAATCCAAGGTGGTGCTTTGCTGGCCCCAGCAATAGGACAGGAGGGGGATGTGAGCTCCCAGAACACAGGAGGCTCTGCCCACCTTCCCCCAGTTGTCATGGAAATGGTGATGGATGGGGAGGGAGATGCTGAGCTTGGTGAAGATGCAGCAGTTTGTAGGGGGAACAGGGAGGGGGGGGGGAGCATCTCTCCTGGTCATGGGAGGGAGGGGTCAGACCCTGCCCCATCCCCCAAAGCCACCGAGATAGGAGAGCAGGAGGCAGGAGCCTGCAGCCCCCTCTGAGGGTGGAAAGAACTTGGAAAAAAGATGGAATAACACAAACTGGGTTGGTTGGGTTTTGTTTTTTCCCTTCTAATTGCTCTTGCTGTTTTAACCAAGTCAGACACTTCCTTGATGATTTTCAAGGGCTCTAAATGTTTTATGTCCCTTTCCTTTACGCTCCAGCAGCAACTTCAGCTGATGCTCAGGGGAAGCAAGGCTTGGAATGGAGCAGCTGGGTGCTGCAAGACTGCAGGGAGAGGATCCAGCTCCCTATCCTCATGGAAAATCATCCTCTTCCTTCCTTGTGTCCTCTCCTTCCCCCCATTCCTAGAAGGAAGCAGGAGATCCCCCCTCCTGGCCCCTGTGCAAGCTGCCTTTCTGCTGCAGAAATTCTATATTTAGTGCCCCAGCCCTTTGGGGGCTTTTGCTGCTCTCTGATATTTATAGCTGGAGGCAAACTCCTGACTGCTCACTGGGAGCAGCTGGAATTGCATCAGGAGAGGCAGGATCAGGCCCCTGCTGCAGCTGGGAAGCAGGAGCTGGGATGAGCATCCCAGCTGGAAGTGGAGGTAATGGGAGGGCTGGGTGCTGAATCCTGCAGCTGAGCACCCTGACAGAGTCTCCTCTGTGCCATCCTCCCTGTGTGATCAGCCCCCACACAGGGATTTCGAGGATCCCCTCCCCTCACTTGGCTTTCAGGAATGAAATTGTTGTTTAGGGCTCAGGTCATGGAGCCACAGACTCACAGAATGGTTTGGGTGGGAAGGGACCTCTCCAGGTCCCCCAGTCCCAGCCCTGCAGTCTCAGGGACACCCTCACCCAGCTCAGGGTGCTCAGAGCATCCTCAAGCCTCACTTGAACATCTCCAGGGATGAGACCTCAACTACACTTGATGCCTCCCAGGTCCCCATTTCACACCCCATACACAGATAGACCTTGGCACACTCCCTAATTAACCCTGAGCTAATGAACCCCAGGATCCCAGCCGGGTCTGCAATTGGATGGCAGAGCCTGAGCCAGGCACCCACTTGCACCCACCCGTGGTTAATGAAGGCTTCATTAGCACCCATCAGTGCCATGGGGTCTCCAGGTCACAGCACCCAAACACAATGCCTGGGGTGCACCAAGCTTGTCAGGCTCAGCTGGGGGGTGGGAGAGCCCTGCAAAGCTGGTTTGTTATATTCTGAATTATTTATCCCACAGGAGAAGGTGGAAAAGGGGGGGAGAGGAAGGGGGTGAGAAGTAGAGCACCCCAAAACCACAGGGATGTGGTGGCCATCCCACCCAGCACATCCTAAAAAGGGAACCTGGCACTGGGAGCAGCCTCTGGGGTGAAGCATCCCTGGAGCTGCAGGGATTCATCCCATCTCAGCAACAAACCCCTGGCAGCTCCCAGTTTTTCCACTGGGCTGGAGCCAAGGAGGAGTCTTGGTCCCCCCCCCACGTTCCCTTAAGTGACATCTCTGGTGACAATCAGCTCCTGCTCTTCAGTACCCTCATTCCTTTGGCAGGAGATTCCCAGGACAACTCTCCCAAACAACCCGAGGCACGAAAATGCTGGAAAAGGAAAGGTTGGATGCTGCTTTGGGCCAAAAAGCCTCTAAAAAAGGGGGGGGAAATGAATTATTCCAACTCCATCCCTTCGGCTTTACAGGGTGAGATGGGGACACGAGAAGCACCCCACACCTGGAAAAGTTCTTAGGAGTCTGGAGGACCTGAATTTGGCTGAAATGAGGTGAAAATGGGGGGGCTTGGGGCAGAAAGGTCTTTGCATGCTCTGTGCCAGCCCTGGAAAACTGCTGTGGGCTGGGGGGGAGGATTTCTGCTCCCTTCAAGCCTTCCTTGGGAAACAGGAAAAAAAGGAAAAAAAGGAAAAAAAAAAAAGAAAAGAAAGAGAAAGGAAAAGAGAAAGGAAAAAAAAAAAGGAAAAAAAGGGGGGAAAAAGAAGAAAAAGAAAAAAACAAACAACAGAACCCACACCCAAAGAAAAACCCACCAAGCAGTAAGATGATTTTTTTTAAGTGCCCATTTCGGACCGAAACTCCCACTCTCTTCCCCCAAAGCGCAGCCCTCGGCTTGTTTGGGTTTTCTACATCACCGACACCCGGAGCCGAACCCGGTCCCGGTCCCGCCCCCCCTCCGGGCTGTGTTCAGTGTTCTGATGAAATAACTTCATTCCCCTCCTCCTCTGCCTCCGGAAAACACTTCGGGCAAATCCACTTGTTTTGCCCGAGCCCCCGTGTGCTTCTCCACAGTTCCAGTTTGGGGCTCACACTGGGTTTGGTGGGGGTTTTTTGGGTTTTTTTCCCTCCTTTTGATAAAATAATCCTTGTTTTGCCCCAAGCTGAGAAAAAAAATAAGGAAAAAAAAAAGAAGGAGAAGAGAAGGAAAAGAGAAAGAAAAAAGAAAAGAAAGAGAAGAGAAAGAGAAAAGAAGGAAAAGAGTAAGAGAAGAGGAAGAGAAGAGAAAGAGAAGAGGAAGAGAAAAGAGAGAAAGAGAAAGAGAAAGAGAAGAGAAAGAGAAAGAGAAAGAGAAGAGAAAGAGAAGAGAAAGAGAAGAGAAAGAGAAGAGAAAGAGAAGAGAAAGAGAAGAGAAAGAGAAGAGAAAGAGAAGAGAAAGAGAAGAGAAAGAGAAGAGAAAGAGAAGAGAAAGAGAAGAGAAAGAGAAGAGAAAGAGAAGAGAGAGAAGAGAAAGAGAAAGAGAAGAGAAAGAGAAGAGAAAGAGAAGAGAAAGAGAAGAGAAAGAGAAGAGAAAGAGAAGAGAAAGAGAAGAGAAAGAGAAGAGAAAGAAGAGAAAGAAAAGAGAAAGAAAAGAGAAAGAAAAGAGAAAGAAAAGAGAAAGAGAAGAGAAGAGAAGAGAAAGAAAAGAGAAAGAAAAGAGAAAGAAAAGAGAAAGAAAGAGAAAGAAAAGAGAAAGAAAGAGAAAGAAAAGAGAAAGAAAAGAGAAAGAAAAGAGAAAGAAAAGAGAAAGAAAAGAGAAAGAAAAGAGAAAGAAAAGAGAAAGAAAAGAGAAAGAAAAGAGAAAGAAAAGAGAAAGAAAAAAAAAAAAAAAAGGAAGGAAGGAAAAAAATAAAAAAGGGAGCAGCCCTGAGGCTGCTGCTGTTATTTTTATCTTGAAATAAATATTTTGAGCCCCGGCCAAGCTGTCCCGAGGGAGGGAGCTGCCTCACAATGGTGGCTGCAGGGATGTAAACACGGGAGGCCAGCCCAGAGCCACCAGCCCCAGGCAGATCCCCCCAGGGCTGGGATCACCTGTTCCGGGTGGAAAAAGGGGATGCAGAGCTCGGGGAGCATCCCTGGGGTCGGGCAGGAGGGGTACCCGTGGCTGTGGCCCCCCAAAATCAATGTTGTCCCCTCGTGGCACCGTGGGCACCTCTGAAGCTGGGGCAGAAATTGGTACCAGAATGGTACCAGGACCAGAAGGAAGAATTTGAGGCAACTGGAGAGGTTTGAGAAGTTGGGATGGTGCAAGGGGAGAGCTCAGAGAACCTTCCAGTGCCTGAAGGGGCTCCAGGAAAGCTGGGGAGGGACTTGGGACAAGGGGCTGGAGGGATGGGATGAGGGGGGATGGATTGAAACTGGCAGAGGGGAAACTGAGGTTGGAAAATCAGGAAGAAATTGTTTGGGGTGAGGGTGCTGAGCCCCAGGTTCCCCCAGAAGCTGTGGCTGCCCCATCCCTGGCAGTGTCCAAGGTTGGATGGGGCTTGGAGCACCCTGGGCTGGGGGAGGTGTCCCTGCCCATGGCAGGGGGGGCACTGGGGGGGCTTTAAGGTCCTTTCCAACCCAAACCAGTCTGGGATTCTGGGATGAATTTTAACCAAAAAAAAGCCTCGAAAGAACCAGCCCTACAAATGCTTTCACTTTGGTGACACCACGAAGCAGCAGAGTGCAATCCCACCCCTTCCCAACCACAGCAAGACCCCAAAAAACAGGGTTTAGGGGGGCAGATCCTGCCCCCAGGGAGCCTGGATCTGGGCAAATCCTTCCCTCCCAGCAGCCACGCTCCTGTCCCACGGAGATGGGCCCACGGGGGGGGGGGGATTTGCCCCACACTGGGCACACGAAGGTCACTGAAATGCTGAGGAACTTTGCACGAGAAGCTCGGGGTAAATGTCAGCTGGATGAAGTGGGAAGGATGCAGGGGATGCCACAAGAAACTCTCTGTTCCACCCCCAGAGCCGGGCAGCAGGGCAAGTGAGAGCCAGGGGGCTGGGGGGGTGATGGGTTCCAAATATTTCTCCCCTTCTTTAAATCTCAGCATCAAGGGAAAAGCAGAACTCGAGGCTGGAAAAGCCAGGGAAACCCCTCTATAGGGGACACGGGGACCAGCACCTTCTTGCTGACCCCCCCTGGGGTGCAAAGCACACACAGCCCCCACCCCAAATTCCCCCCTCTGACCCCAGAGCCCCAAAGGCATCAGGGGGTTTGTTGGATCAGTCCTGGTCCAGCAGCTCCCCAGGGAATGGGGTTGAGGGAGCTGTGTGCAGGGGGGAAGAGGAGTGGGGATGCTGGGAGGATGCTTGGGGGTATTTTTGGGGTGGGGGTGCTGAGGGGGTGTATGAAATATGGTTGGAGGGAATAAGCTGGATGGGGGGGGAGAAATATGCCAGGGAGAAGGGGAAATTATGCTGGGGAGAGGGGGAAATCAAGATGATGGAGGGGAAATATGGGGGAGGGAGGGGAAATATGGGGGGGTCTTGCTGGGGGGAAGAAGAGGATGCTGGGGAGCACAGCTCCAGCAGCAGTACCTGCCTGCTGCTCCCAGGGGCTACCAAGCCACTTGCTGAATGGGTTAATGGGGTTTTTTCCCCCCAAATAACTGCTCCCCCTCTTCTGAGCACCTCAGCTGGGTTTGCAGAGCTGCCCAGTGCCTGATTCTTGCCTCAAGGAGCAGAATAAAAGCACAAAAACAGCCCCAGGGTGTGAGGATCCCCCCCAGACCCCACTGCCCTGCCCTGCTCCCAGCATGGGGAAGGCTCAGGGGGTGCAGGCACAGGATGAACACCCCAAAATGAAACTATTTTGAAATCTTTCAAGGTGAGGAGGAGGACAGACCCTGCCTGCCAGCCCCAGCCTGGGTCTTGTGTCTTCCCAGCTGGGCTTGGTACTCAGCTCACGTCCCTCTGGGCTGGACATTCCCCCAGCCCTGCTCCCATCTCCCAGGGCTCCCACCTCTCACTGCTCTTCCGAGAGGAAAAGGGGCCTCGGGGACACTTGGGGACTTTACCCCAACTTTTTCCACACCATGCAGTGACAGGGACAGGGACAGGGACAGGAGGTGCTGGCAGCTGGCAGACCCTGCACCCCTGGAGAAATTCTGGGACCTTTTTTTTTTTTTTTTTAAATAATAACAATAAGGATAACAGGATAACAAAAATTATCATAAAACCATAGAATGGCTGGGGCTGGAAAGGACCTCAAAGGTCACCTCCTTCCAACCCTCCTGCCATGGGCAGGGACACCTCCCCCAGCCCAGGGTGCTCCAAGCCCCATCCAACCTTGGACACTGCCAGGGATGGGGCAGCCACAGCTTCTGGGGGAACCTGGGGCTCAGCACCCTCACCCCAAAGGATTTTTCCTATGATTTTATTACACATATCATTATGATTTTTCTCTCCATGAGCTTGCTTCACCTCTCGCTCATCACAGGAAGGAGCAGGGTGCTGAGCACAGCTGGACAGGGAGAGCTGGGATGTCCTCACCCAGGCTCACACCAGGGAGCTCAAATCCCATCCCCTGGGGAGCCAGGCTGAGTGCTGCCCGACTCCTTACCTACTACAGGTTACACAGCAGCCCCCAGAGCACCCACAAACCTCAGAAGGGGAAGACCCTTCCCCTCTGTCCCATGGCCACGATGCCAGGAGCTGCCAACTTTGGACCACTGGAAAACATCATGGGAACACGGGGGTCCTGAAGCTCCCCCAGGGGTGCTGGGGGGTCCCAGAGCTCTGCAGAAAGAGGCAGAAGCTTCACCTCAATCCTCTGCAGGGCCATGGGACACCTTTGGGTCCCACATCATCCCTCTGGATTGAGCCCAGGGTGGATTGAAGGGCTGGCAGAGAGGGAGGGGTGCTAGGGGGTCCCACCCTGACCCTGGCCAGTGAAACCCCCAGGAACCTGCTCAGCACTACATCCAAATCACCTCCCAGGAGCCAGCAGAGAGGAGCAGGATGGGGCCAACCACGCAGCCCACCCAGGCAGAGCTCCAGCTCTGGGAACACTGGGTACAAGTGACAGGGACCAGAAAGGTTACAGCTCATCAGCACTGGCAGTAATTAAGGTGAGGAGTTGATCCCTAAGCTGGTGGCTCAGCCAGCCAGGGCTCAGCACCTTCCCTCCAGCACCGGGGGACTTGGGGTCCCTGCACTGGGGGGGTCCCATGGGGCTGGCTGGAAGCTCCCACTCATCTCACCCAGCCCAGCACTGGGGTCACCCCTGTTGATTAAAGCTCAGCAGCCCCTGCTTTGCCTGCACTTAATTAGGGTGAACCTAATCAGTGGTGCCTGGTGCTGCCCACTCTGTCCCCAGCCAGTCCCTGCTCACTGCCAGCATCCCAGCTCCTGCACAGAGGAGAAAGAGGAGGAGGAAGGAGTGATCCCCCAAGCTGTGTGTGGTCTGCAGGGTGGGGGGAGCAGAGCAGCCAGCTCTGCCAGAGGCACAGGAAACAGCAACCTCTTGGATTCTCAGGTGTCTAATAAGGGGCTGAGCAGGGGTCCAGACCTTATCCACTCCCTGTAGCCAGCTCCAAAGTGACGAAGGAGGAGATGGAAGTCAGCATGGATGGACCGGGTGAGCTCACAAGCTTCAGAGCCCTGGGGAATCCCAGCCAAAACCAAACCTGTGTGTCCATAACACTGCTGGGAAAACCCACCTCCAGGATCTGGGCTCGCTCCCACAAAGGCACAGAAAGGGTTAAAGAAGGGACCAATCCCAGGGGGATGGATCTCAGCTTCCTCAAAGCCCAGGCCAAGAAGGGATCAGAGCCACCAGGAGCTCAAAGGGAAGCACTGGGTCCCAGGAGACCCATTACATTTCCCAAACACTTCAGTGACCCCAGGTCCCTGTGCTGAGGCTGGGGACAGGAGGACACAGCACTGGCCCAGCCCAGGGAGCTGGTGGCCTCGGTGCCAGCAGCAGCCAGAGTGATTTGTCTGCTCTCTGCAATTAATCTGAATTAAGTTTCCAGATGCTGCTCCAGGGGAACAGCAGTCCCATCCCATTGGCACGGCAGCCAGAGCTGCTCTAAGCCGTGGCTTTCTCCATCCTGGCAACCCCAGGGAGAAGCCAAGACTTTGGGCAAGGCCACCGAGTGATTTAAAAGCCTCAGGGCAGAGGTGAGGCCTCAGTTTCCTCCAGGAGAGGATGCCCAGTGTCTCCGGGAACATCCCTCATGGGAGGAAGAGCCTCCCCTGGAGCATCCCCTCACCTCCCATCCTGGCATTTAACAAATTCCTGACCTTTCCTGCCTCATTATCTTCAGCAAATGCCAGCAGCCACCTGCAGCACCATCCACCAGCTGACAACTCCAACTCCACACATGAGGAAAGGGAAAAAGGTGGCTGGGAAGGGAACAAGCACCCACACAGCCAACCCCAAGCCCACCACGGGTGCTGGGGACACCAGCACGGCCACAGACACCAGGGTGGAGAGGAGCTGGCCCGGGGTTCCCTGCTTCAATGGCAAAGTGGAATATTTGGCTGAATAAACTGCCCCGGGATCCACGGCCGGGAGCCAGGGTATTTATCGCTGTTTATCACTGCTGGGGGGAGCAAACCACACACCTGATGGTACCAAGAGCAGCTCTGCAGCCTCCTCGGAAATCCCGAAGTTGCATCTGGCTCTTGGGGAGGGGGAACGGAACAAGCGGTGCCGGGAATGTTGGGTGAACGCCCCGCACACCCCCACTGCTCCCCCGCCCCCAGAAATCGGGGTGCCAGCCCCTAACCCCCCAACCAGAACCTCAAGAGGATGGGGAAGGGCTCGGGGTTATTCCACGCAGCAGGTCCCAGGCTGGCAAGCGGCCAGGCCTGGGGACTTCTTCCTCTCTTAAAGGGAGGAGGAGGAGGAGGAAGCCTTCCTCCTTCCCACACTCCCCCCTTTCTCTCGAGCTTGGATTGCGTAGGAAAAGCATCTCCTGGTTGTAGGAGGATCCTTCCTCTAGAGCATCACCCCAAGCCACCCCTGAGCCCCCAAAACTCCTGTAAGAGGCTCATGGAAGAGGAAGGACCAGGCAGGGGGCAGGCAGGGCAGGGGGGGCTCCGGTGGGGGATTTCTGAGCGAGAGGTGGGGGAAGGGGCTTTGGAAGTGTCACCAGACCTCAGCCCTTCCCTCTGCCAAGGTGGAAACCCCCACCCGTGAGCTGGGCTGGGAAAAGCCCCTTGGAAAGGATGGGGGGAGACACAGTGAGGGGCAATGGGGAGGGGGATATCCAGGGACAATGCCAGTGCTGACAGGGCTGGAGGTGCAGGAGAGACCCTGGGGGGCAGAGAGGTCTCGATGTCTGTAGGGACAAGACAACACCCCCCTCTCCCCAGGATCCTGCAGACACCGGGCAGAAGGGGTTTTTCCACCTTTCCTCCCTCTCCCCACCCCTCAGGCTATTTTCAAGGCATCTTTTCCTAACGACCTTCAAACCGCATCCGCCCGCAGCCCCCTCCCCACGCACACGGCAGGGCCCCCCCCCTCCCCTCCTCCCAGCCTTGCCCAGCCCTGCCTGCACCCCCGGGGGCTGCGCAGGGGAGGGGGCACCCCAAGGGGAACCAGTTCCTGCCCGTGGGGGTCTGCGGATCCGGGGGGGGGGTTGCAGGAGGGGAGGGGGTGCCCCCCATGACCCCCAACAGGGTGCGAGCCCCAGAACGGGCGGCGGAGTCCCAGAGCCCCCCAGCACGGGGGTCCCTCCCGCTACCTGCCGGACCGCACACGATACCGATGCCGGTCCCAGCCCCCTAGTCCGGTACCAGCCCATCCAGCCGGTTCCCCTCCCCGGATCCCCTCCCGTGCCAGGGCTGGTCCTACGTTCCCCCTCCCAATCCATCCCAGTACCGATCCCCCTTCCCCGGGGACAGGCGATCCACGTCGCCGCTCTCACCTCCTTCCCACCCACCCCCCATTTGCCGCCGGTCCACGCACGACACCGATACCGGGCCCACCCCCAGCTCGGGTCTAGTCCGTGCAAAATGCCGGTGCCTCCCACCCCTTACCGGTCCCCTGTGTACCCCCAGCCGGGGTGATCCCCTTACCGGTGCCGGTTCCCCCCACACCCCCCTCCCAGTGCCGGTGCCGACCCCCACTCCCTCCCCCTCTGGCTGCCGGTGCCGCTCCCTCCACCCAGCATACTGCTCCTCCCTACCCAGTACCGGTTCCCCCAGTCCAGTACCGGTCCCCCAACTCGTCCGCGGCCCAGTACCGAACCCCCCTACCCGGTACCGATCCCCCCACCCGGTACCATCCCTCTCGCCCCCAAACCCGTACCGATCCCACCCACCCAATACCAGTCCCCTCTCGCCCCCCCCACCCGGTACCGCTTCCCCCCCCCTCCCGTGCCCCCCGCCCGGAACGGGGCCGCCCCCACTCACCAGTGCGGGGCGGGGGCTGAGCAGCAGCAGCAGCAGCGGCAGCACCGAGAGGCTCCGCAGCCCCCGGGGCGCCGTTGGCGGCACCTCCCCGGGCATCTTCCTGCCGCAAAGACGGCGGCGGCTGCAGCGGCGGCGGGAGCGGCGGGGGCGGGAGCGGCGGGGGCGGTCCCGGCCTTTGTTGCCGCCGCCCGCGGGAGGCGGGAGGAGGTGGGTGCGGGTGCGGGGACGGGGCCGCCCTCCCCGCCGAGACATCGCCCCCCCCTCCCGCCTCCTCCCTCCGTAGGAAGCGACGGGACGGAGTCGCCCACCCCTTCTCCCCCCCCCCCCATCACCGTGACCCCGAGCCCGGCATCCCCATCCCTCCCCCCCCCCAAAAATCCGTCCGACTGCCCCGCCCCTTGGGGGCACCCCCGAAATAGGGCAGGGGGGAAGGGGAGAGGGTAGAGAGGTTCTGGGAAGGACCGGGGGGACACTGGGGGAGATGTAGAGGGAGGTCTGGGGCGGACTGGGAGGACTGGGAGGACCCTGGGGCAGATTGGAAGGAGCCTGGGGTAGATGGGGGCTATTGGGGCAGATGGGGGGACACTAGGGGAGATTTAGGGGGGAATCTGGGGCAGATTGAGGGAATCCAGGGGTAAATGGAGGGGCTTGGGGCAGATGTGGGAACCAAGGGGTGGTTATAAGGGGGGATCTGGAGCAGATTGGGAGGACCTTGGGGTAGATGGGGGGACGGGGGCAGATGGGGGGAGCTTGGGGCAGATTGGGGAGACACTGAGGGAGATTTAGGGGGGGATCTGGGGCAGATTGAGGGGATCCAGGGGTAAATTGAGGGGCCTGGGGCAGATGGGGGGACCCTGGGGTAGATGGGGGGGACTGGGGCAGATTGGGGGTCCTTGCGGCAGATTGGGGAGACACTGGGGCAGATTGGGGGACACTGGGGGAGATTTAGGGGGGAATCTGGGGCAGATTGAGGGGATCCAGAGGTACACGGGGTACATGGGAGGGACAGGGAATAGATGGGGGGAACCTGGGGCAGATTGAAGAGATCCAGGAGTAGATAGGGGGTGAGCTGAGACAGATTGAGGGGACTCAGAGGTAAAGGAGGAGGTGCTGAGAAAATGGGGGAGGGGGCAGGAGAAGGTCCTGGGGCTGATTGGGGTCTCTCAGGGTGGATGAGGGAGATGAACCAGGGGCAGATGGGGGCCCTGGGACCTGCTGCCAGGGTGGGACCCCCATTACCTTCACCTCCTCTCCATGGGACCCTCGGTCACCTCTGGATGGGTGCTGGGCCCACCCCCGGGGAGGGGAAAATTCTACGGGCAGAACCGGGACTTGTTCCCAGCCCTGGACCTCCAGCAGCTCAAGCAGCCCCACAGCAGCGTGCCTCAGTTTCCCCGTTTTAAAGAAACAAAAAACAAAAAGCAAACAAACAAAAAAGAGGGGGTAACAGCGGGAGCAGAGGACAGAGAAGTCCCTGGAGTGACAGTGGCTTCCGTGTGGCTGATGGGTGACCCTTGGGTGACTTTGCTCCGAATTTGGGAGTGTGGTTCCTGGGAGGTGGAAGCTGCGGGTGAGCTGGGAACAGACGGGCTGGGCTATAAATGAGTCGTTCCTCACACACGTGTGATTCCTCCTAATGGCTTTCACACGTTTGCTGTGAAAAAACCTAAAAATATACTGGGATGCTGCTAAACCCCCTCCTCTGAATGCGAAGTTTACACCAGGAGGGGAGGCAAAGGGGGATTAATAGAATAAAGGGCACTGCCCTCCCAGCAATTCAGGAAGGGAAAACAGCCAAATCCAGCTCAAAATTGGGATGCAGCCTCTGGCTGGGGGGAGATGGGACACAGAACACAGCAGAGCATCCCCCCCCACACTCCCCATTCCGGGAGCAGAGGGTGGGGGGGCTCTGCCTCGGGGTCCTGCTGCTTCTCTCCGTTTTAATGGCGTTTTAATTAGCAGGATCTAAATTATTAATAATCATTTTTTAAAGTGTATTGCTCTCACCAGCAAGAAGCTGGTGGTAAAACCCTGGGTGAAGTTTTGGGTGGAAAGACAGAGGGATGGATGAGGGTCCTGGGAGGAAGGGGAGGGGTGTCCCTAGGGCAGTGGGGGGTCTGTCGGGTAGGAGAGAGGGGTCTATGGGGCAGGAAAGAGGTTTCCAGGGCAGGGGGGGGGTTTCCATGGGGCAGAAAAGAGGCCGGTGGGGAGAGGGGGGGTTTCTAAAGCATGGGGGGGTTCCTGGGTCAGGGGAGGGGTCTGTGGGGCAGGAGAATGATCTGCTGGGCAGTGGGAGGGGGGGGTGTCTCTGGAGCATGGGGCAGGGAAGGGATCGTGGGGCAGGGGGGGTGCTGGGGGGTCCATGAAGCAGTGGAGGGGACCCTGGGGCACGGAGGGGACCGGAGAGGGTCCCGGGGGCTCCGCTCCGGAGCCATTTCTGGGGCTGCATCGCCCCCCCGTGGCCGCGGCCACAACTGCAGGGGCGGAGGCGGGAGCACCCACAAAGGGGGGGGACACCCCGCAAAGGGGGGGACGGAGGGGGCCCGGCTGCCACCGGGTCCTTGTCTGCTCGGTTGGAATTGGGAGGAGTTGTTGGGTGAAGGTGAGCGGGAGGGATCCCGGCTGATGGGCTGGACCCGGGGTGTCACGATGGACCCTGGGTGTCGTGATGGAACCTGGTGGGGTGATGGTTCCCAGCTGATGGGATGGACCCTGGGTGCCACGATGGACCCCGAGTGTCACGATGGACCCCGGGTGTCACGATGGACCCTGGATATTGTGATGGAACCTGTTTGTACTGATGGTTCCCAGCTGATGGGATGGACCCTGGGTGCCACGATGGACCCTGGGTGTCCAGAAGAAGAAACACAGACCTGAGCATACTCTCACCCCAGTTTCCAACCTCACACCTGAGATACATGCTCAACACTGAAATAAACTTAAACCACACCCCCCCAATATTATTATTATTATTACTATTATTATTATTACTATTATTACTATTATTACTATTATCCCTTGCTTTCACCATGTCCTGCCCCAAATCTGCAGCCACCATGGGTGAAACAAAGCCTTAAAATTGCTCCAAGAGCACCAGATGCTGCAGCAGGTGGGACCCAAGGGCTCCTGTAACCCCCAGGGCTCAGCGAGGCTTCAAACCCGGGGCAAAAGAAAAGGTGTCAGCAAGGACAGGGCAGCTCCCTCCTTGAATAGAACAACAGAGGGTGTGAAAAGTGATTAAAGGCACTGCTGTCACAGGGGTGTTGGGATTTGCTCATGAGTGAGAAGAACAAAGTGGCAGCATGGGCAGGAGAAGTCGTTTCACACACGCACCAAAATCGAACCTTTTAATGAGCTGAGACAAAAATCTGATTTCCTGCAAGATGAGGAAGCAGCTTCCCCTCCATCAATTTACCACCCATCCACCTGCTGGCACCAGGGCTCCAGCTTACTGGGATTTCCCAAAAGATTCAGAAAAGTCTTTAAAGCCAACAGCTGCCAAGGTGCAGGGTACACACACGGAGGTCTTGATTGAGCACAGGGAAATGGGGAAAGATGGGGTGTAAAACGAGGGTGATTTTTCTCCCCACACAAGGGAGTCTGGTCAGCAGCACAGGGGATGAATCCAGAGCTGGAGCTTCCCCCAGATGGGGAGTGGGGGACAGGAGGACAAAGGCAGACTGAGGAGATGCACAGGAATAGGGTCCAGACAAATATGAACATGGAGCAGGAGGTGACACGGGTGAGCAGTGTCCTAAATTTGGTCACAGCACCAGCTCAGAGCTGAACTTCACCTCTTGGGAAGGAGAGGAAAGGGCAAAGTCTCCATGGAAACACATGCTCAGTGCTTGCTCTCGCTTTTCCAGCAGTTCTCCTGGCACCAGGAAACATCCCAGCTCTCAAAATTGCTGGGACATCCCCACCAAGACTGATGGGTGCAGCTGCTCAGCCCCCACCCTGCCCTTTTCATAGAATCCTAGAATGGGCTGGGCTGGAAGGGACCTCAGGGATCATCAGCTCCAACCCTTGATCCACTCCCACTGCAGTTCCCAGCCCATGGCACTCAGTGCCACATCCAGGCTCTTTGGAAAGATCTCCAGACACGGAGAATCCACTACTTCCCTGGGCAGCCCATTCCAATGCCTGATCACCCTCTCCAGAAAGAAATTCTTTCTCATCTCCAACCTAAACCTCCCCTGGCACAACTTGAGACCTTTTGTGCCCTCTTGTCTTGCTGAGAGTTGCCTGGGAAAAGAGCCCAACCCCCCCCCTGGCTCCAACCTCCTTTCAGGGAGTTGGAGAGAGTGATGAGGTCTCTCTGCCTCCCCAGAACCCAAAACGCCCAGAGGAGGATGAGGACACAAACCAGGTTCTGCACAACCAGCAGCTCTGCAGCCCCCCAGGCCCCTTCTGCAGAGAGGGGACAGAGCAGCAGAGGAAAGCAGGAGCAGCTGAGAGGTCCCGGGGAAGTTCTTCCCCACCCCTCTCTGCAAGTGCTTAAAGGGACCCAGAGAGCCCTGGGGGTTGCTCAGCTCCAGCTCCCTGGCAGAGGATGAGAACGTGGTGCTACGAGTTTGGGCTCTGAAGAGGCTGAGATTGGGTGAACCCAACCCAGAGAAGCTGAACCCAGAATCCCCCTTTCAGTGTTCAGGTTGGACATAAGAAATTCTTTGGGGTGAGGGTGCTGAGCCCCAGGTTCCCCCAGAAGCTGTGGCTGCCCCATCCCTGGCAGTGTCCAAGGTTGGATGGGGCTTGGAGCACCCTGGGCTGGGGGAGGTGTCCCTGACCATGGCAGGGGGGGCACTGGTGGGGGCTTTAAGGTTTATTCCAACCCAAACCAGTCTGGGATTGTGATTTTATGTGTCCAAAGAGGAAACCCCCCCCCCAAATTCCCAGCACTGGGGTGCAGGTACCCATCCGTGGTCATTCTGCTCTATGCTGTCCTGGTGCAGCTGCTGCTCGATGAGGACAGGGCTGCTCGTGGCAAAGCTGCTTTCAAATAAAGAAAAAAGAGGTTAAAAGTTGCAGAAATGGTTCAAAAAAGGCCGAGGCAGATTCCAAAGTTCTGTATTTTTCAAAATAAAGATCACACGTTGTTTAGAGACAATCTACACAAGAGTTACAAAAAATAGTCGCCCAGGCATAAGCATACACAGGTTTGTTAATTATACACATATGGTTACAAGTGTGCTTGCAAAAAAGTTCATTGGAAATATACACAAGGCTCTGTAAATGTACACCGTGTAGTGTTACAATTCTATATTCAAACAAGGAAAATTGACAGTATGTTACATTCACTTACAAGTAGACAAAATGCAAAATACAGTTCATCTTCTGTACAAAAAGGGGAGGTGATTCACACTTTACAAGGTGAAAAGGGACTCTGATTGTAAGGAAAACTAGGGGAGTTCTGTACTTTTGCACTTTTTGTTTCTTACTGTCACAAAATAAGCAAAACATTACTTTTTAAGATTCAAAAAAACACTATTTTGAACTGAATCATCTTTGTATAACATTTAGAAAGGATTGCTACTGTTCAACTAGGTGACAAATAAAACCAAGCAATTATTTTTATTTTGTTTAAACATTAACTAGGCTGTATAAAGAGAACATTTCCTTCAAAAGAAAAAATTTACTTCTGGTTGAAATTACAATTTACAATATACAACACTATATGCTACGACCATAAAAGGTGTGAATATACACTGAAATGCACAGGTTTTGCTAATTCTTTTTTTTTTTTTCTTACCAAAAAACGGGTTTATGTCGATTCAAACTTCTCCACATTTACATTACAGAGGTTTACAAATGTACAATTGTACAGTCAGAAGTATGTTCCACTACTAGGGTACATTATAGATACAGATCAGACATCAAAACAAGAAAATACTACAAATTTTTATATATGTAAAGTCTACACCAAGTATACACTATATATTTATAGAAGCAAGACCAAAGCCGAGTTGGATTTTTTTTTTTCCTCATGCTAAATAATCAAATTGTGTCTCTGCATGTGAACAAAACCAACTGAGTAGGCAGTAAACAAGTCCACCCACCTCCCACCCCCTTGCTTTAAAATCTTTCCAGGTGTATACGTTTTTCTACCCCAAAAAAGGACAGGACAGCCAAGCCACCTTCTTTAGCATGTTAGACTAAAAAAAAAAAAAAAAGAAAAATAATTAAAAAAGCAATTAAAAAGTTTCAAAAACTTCTCTTTTTGTTGTTGTTGTTTTTTGAAACTGAAGCTTTAGCAAGTTGAATTTTGGGTTTAGGTTTCTAACCAGCATTCAGTGCCTCCTCTGTGCTCTTGAACTAAAATCCCAACTTCTCGCTGATTTTTTGGGCTAAAAGGAGAAGGAGCAGATTATTTGCAAAAGAAGTTGCCTGCGAGGCAAGATGAATTAAAAACAGGTTTTTGGGTTGTTTTTGTTTGTTTGTTTTCTTCAAACCAACCACCCTGAAAGTTTCCATACTTGGAATATAGATACAACAGTGAACAAAAATGTGGCCTTCCATGTACATTTGATACCTATGTACAAGTATTCTATACACCAGTAAAACAGCAGGGCAATTAGTTAATTAAAAAAAATAATTAGTACATGTTATGCATAATAAAATTAAAGAAATTTACAAAAGCTTTTCTGTTTTTTTTTCCTTTGTTTTGTTTTTGTCTTTTTGTTTGCTTCTCAGCTGCTCAGCAACCACAAAACCTTTTTGAGCTGTATACTGGGATTTTGTGGGTTGCTGGCTCTGGGTGCTGCTGGCCAGTGAGCTCCTCCCCAGCATGTGCCTCAAATGATACCATTTGGGGGGCCACAGATGGGCCCAAGGTCCACCCCATTCTTCATGTAGTACTTCTCCAGCTTGGCCAAGATGTGTTTGCCATAGGTGTATTTACGCAGGGTAGCGATGTGAGGCCGGATCTAGGAGAGAAAAAAACAAAACAAAACAGTGAGTGAAGCTCAGGAACCCAAATTTAAGGTCACAACCATCCTGAGGGAGCTCCTGGCATCGTGCAGTCAGTGGTGGCCACCAGCAGAAGAGCAGAAAATCACAAAAACACCTGAAATACCCAAAGTGCTGCTTGCGTAATCAGCTCAATTCCTGTGAATCAAGGTCAGGTTTTCATCCTTCCCTGATGGTATTTTTAGGAGGATCTGGTCAAGCAGGTGGCATCATCATCACCTTGAGCCCAACTACTGGAGTCCAGTTAGATCCAAGATTGTGGATGGTTACAAGGCTCTGTCTCACAAATACTCAAAGTACCCAAAATACCCAAAGTGCCGTTTGCATTATCACCTCAATTCCTGTGAATCAAGTTCAGGTTTCACCCTTCCCTGATGGTATTTTTAGGAGGAACTTCTGGTCAATCAGGTGGCATCATCACCTTGAGCCCTATTAGTGGAATCCAGTTGGATCCAAGACTGTGGATGGTTACAAGGCTCTGTCCCACAAGAGGAGGCTGGAAGACACGAGCCTGGGTGCTGGAGCTGCCCAGGGGTGCCCTGACTCTGCCCCCAGCTAGGGGTGAACACAGAGAAGGCATCAGAAGGGCCTCAAGGATCTGAGCTGAACACCAGCAGGATCTTCAGCCTCCCCCAGGCTTCAGGTGACCCTCAGGACTGCCAAAAGCCCCAAGAAGCTGCTGAATTTCATCAGGATCTTCTGAACAGCTACCAGGAGATGCAAGCAGTGTCCCCGGGCTGAACAGCAGTTTCATTTCTGAACCCGACCATTCAAATCTTTATTTTAAGCAGAGGAGAGAAGTCTGGAGGCCAACTTCACCCACTCACAACTATTTCAGTCTCACCACCCCTGTAGGGACTGTAGCCAAAGCTCCTGTTGCTGCTGTAACATCATTATGCTGCTGAAGTTCTCCCAGACAGCTTCAGAGGAACGAGACACAACTCATTTTCATTACCCCTGGCATCCAGAACACAAATCCAATGGATCTGTAGTGCTGTGGTGGGACAAACCAACCTGAAGATGCTGTCCAGCCTTCCCTGCTCCTCAGGAGATCCATCACCTGCCTCAGCCAGGAATGACCCTGACACCAAATCCATCCCAACCTCACCTGATGGCAGCAGCTCAGCCTCTAACCCTTTAAATCCCAATTGCACCCCAAGGATCAGCTCGTCAGGATCACAGAGTGATGCCTTGGCTCTCCACACACCCCTATCTCAGAAGGTCTGACTACTGCTCAGAGGCTAAGGAGAAATCCCAGCTCCAACACTTTGTTCTTTCTCCATTTTTAAGACTTTTTGATTTTTTTTCCCTAACAGAACTGTTAATATTCCTTTTTGTTATTCTATTTCTTTTAATTAAAAGTGCTGACTTCAGCAATCACACAAACTTTCCCAACCCAACCCAACTGTTGATACCCTCAGCTTTCCCAGGCTTCCATTCAGCTTGATAATAATGTAGCTGGGATCTTCATCTTCAGCCAGTCCTACTTAGCTCTCATCCCACTTCTGACAACCACACTGAAAAGCTGATCAGCATTTTATTATTATTTTAAAAACTTCACTTGACAAGAGAAAGAACAAGTCAGTAAAGATCATTCTTGATTTGCTTTTTTAAATATATATATATATATTTATATTAGCAAAGCTACAGATCATTCTGCTAAGGAGAAAGAACATGTCAGTAAAGATCATTCTTGATTTTTAATCTCTCTCTATACTTAGATTAGCAAAGCTCCAGGTCATTCTGCTACAGTTAAACTGCACACAGCCCTTGCCACACAGTTTTATTTAATCATCTTTATAATATATTTTGGACTAACGGAGATTTTGGTTTAAAAGAACTACTCTGAGTGATTCCTAAACCTGAGAATTCACCTCCCTGAAGATTATTTCAGCTGCAGGTGTATTGTTGGTAAACCACTCCACTGTCCTGTGTAGGTAAAAATCAGAACCTTTGCACAGACACCCACTTCTTTTTACAGAAAAATCAATTGCTCCATTTTACTCAAGGATTCTTAAATACACTTGATCTCATTGGGACTTCAATACCTGACACTTCACAGCTCCTCTTATAAAGAAAAAAAAAATAAAATCAGGTTTTCCAAGCCAGTGTGTGTCAGGATTTCATTTCCAGTAAGAGGTCTGGATCTAGCTGGTATTTTGCACAAACAGCCCCTAAACCCATGTGACTGAAGCAAATAATCTCAGTTCCACTCCACACTTAAAAGCCATTTTTCCCCATTCATTAGAGTTCTAAAGACTCACAAATGTGACCTCTGAAAGCAGGGAAATGGAGACATTGGCTGATCTTTAGAGTCTCCTTCCCCTGGGGCAGCAAGCATCCAGCCTGGTGAGGTAATATTGGCAGGAGCATGTATCTAATTCCAAAATGTCTTTATTTTCAATTCCAAAATGTCTTTATTTTTGACAAATATCACATCCTGAAATGGTTACAGACTCCAACACCACAGCTCAATGCTCTAAACCGTGGGAGCTTCTCAGCAAAACCACACTGAGAACTGAGAATTTGATTGATGCCTCCAGCAGCACAAGCCCTGTTGGCATGGTGTCACCTCTGCCACCTCTGCTGTCCTCCCCAGGGCTGTGAAGCAGGGACTTAGGTGACAAGAGAGGCAGCAGGGGGTGGGTGCTGGGGCTGCAGGTGTGTGGGGGGCTGGCTGGGATCCACTGAGCACATTTTGCTGCTCTCATCAGGGAACTCTGAGCTCAGTGAGGGCTCAGTGTGTTGTCACTGCCAGACCTTCAGGGGACCCTGGCACAGCACCCACCCCGTGGCACTGCTGCAGTCACAGCCCTGGTGCTTTTGCAGCAGTTTGCTATGCTACAAATGCAGAACTAGGTTACTAGGTCAGAAGAGATGGCTCAAAGCAATCAGCTTGTTTTAAGTCCAACTGGCATCTCATTATTTCACATTTTTCCTATTTCAGCTACTCCTGAAATACTCAACTTTGAAATACTTCTCTCACTAGGGAATTTTGATGGCAAAAATATCTGACTGAGGACAGTCAGCCACTGCAATGGTCTCCCAGGGGAAGTGGTGGATTCCCCCACTTTGGAAAGTTTTCAGTCTCAGCACAACGGGGTGCTGGGATGTCTCACATCACCAATAATATGAGAAGGTTTGGAACAATAATATCAGAGGGGTTGGACCAGACGACCCTTGAGGTCCCTTCCAGCCTGACATTCTGTGATTCTATGCAAACCAATCACCTCAGCCTTCTTTTTTTTTTTTCTCTCTGGGCTCGGTGTGGCTGTGACAAACCTCCCGTCTGCACCCACGGGTGGCAGCTGCTCTTACCTTGTGCATGACAATCTTCCTCTGCGCAGGCTCTGCCA
Source organism: Calypte anna (assembly GCF_003957555.1). Lineage (NCBI taxonomy): Eukaryota > Metazoa > Chordata > Aves > Apodiformes > Trochilidae > Calypte > Calypte anna. Next base: position 5,615,183 of record NC_044268.1, read on the forward strand.
CATCAATCATCTTCTGCACCACGTAGTTGGCATACTGATCCTTCATCATGGTGTATAAGGCACTGTGAGGGCCATCATTCATAGTGCACACCTCATCGATCAGCATGGCCCGCTCGGTGCGGGACGCGTGGGTCACACACTTCTCCACCACGTTGCTGCAACCAGAAAGGACAAGTTGTGAGCAGGCAACATCTGCTGGGCTTTGCCTTCAACCCTGAGGTCATCTCTGCTGCTTCTAGCAAGGGTAAGACCACTGAGGAGGGACATACAGGCTGGCAGAGTTCAGCGATGTGAAAATGAAGGGAGCTGGGAGTTGAGTGGGAATTCGGGTAAAGGTGCAGTGCAGGTTTTCTTTGGGATGACAATTTGAGCTGTGGCTGCTTCACCAGAGAAGCAGATGAGTTGTTCTTTGGTTTCCTCACTATTGGAGCTCACCAGAAGAAGGTCTGAGGTGACAACAACAGAGAAACAGGAAGGGAAAACCTCAAAACGTAGAGAGCTTCCAAAATTCCTGAATACACGAGCTGACCCCAGGCTCTGCTCTGCAGGGAGCCAAGTTAAGAGCTCTAAAAAGGAGATGGAGAATTCTGCTAGCCTTAATTTCTGCCTCCCTGACTGAATCAGAAAATCACCAAGTTTTCTTTGAGATGACAATTCAGAGCCTGCCCACTAGAGAAGCAGATGAGTTGTTCTTTGGTTTCCTCACTACTGGAGCTCACCAGAAGAAGGTCTGAGGTGACAACAACAGGGAAACATTTATTTAGGAAGGAAAAATCTTCTCAAACATAGAGAACTTCCAAAATTCCTGATTACATGAGCTGACCCCAGGCTCTGCTCTGCAGGGAGCCAAGTTAGACAGGAGCTCTAAAAAGGAGATGGAGAATTCTGCTAGCCTTAACTTCTGCCTCCCTGACTGAATCAGAAAATCACCAAGTGGTTTGCCACAGCTAGTGCTCAGCCCAGGGGACATCCCACACTAATTAACACTCCATCTGGAAAGAAGTTTGAAAAAAAAAAAAGAAAAAAGAGTAAGACAAGTCAGGAAAGAAGAATCTGAAATAACAACATTAAAGACCAGGCTCTTCTAATTCTTGTTAATGTTACACTCCCCTTGTGTCCAGAAGTATTAAAGCACTATTTTATTAATCATAAAAAGGAGAAATATTGAGCCTTTGAAGAGCTCAGCCTTCATGTTCAAATGGCTAAAAACCACACACAAAAGGAATTTACAAAGGTGGGAAATACAGCTTCATCTTGACAACCATTGAGGTGCCTGGATTTTACTTCCACCCATGCTCTGTAGCACCTGGGCTAACAGTCTGGGACTGCTGCAGCTTCCCTAAGAGGGTATCACTATGTACATGCCTCAAAAAGGACTGTCAGGTTTAGCATATAAAAAAATCACAGGTTTTTCTGTGAAAAGTGAGATGAAAAAGAATTTTGCCCCTAGATTTGATTCGCCCAGTATCCCAGAGGCAGTGGAATGCTCCTATGGCATGTTATTCATTAACCAAGGGATAGAAACCACTTAAAACCCCCAAAACACCCAATATATACAAAACCTCTTGGTCAAATTCAGGAATTTGGACCTTCCACATCTTCATTCTCCTTTATGACAAGGTAAACTTACCTTGCCAGTCACTCCTTCCAGGTTACAAGCAGTTATAAACAGCATTCTGGTGTTAAGCAAAAAGTTTTTCAGCTCTGGTCACCTGCCTACCCCCCACCCTTAACTCTACTGCAACTGAAGGAACAAATTCATACCTAGCAAATTTATGTTGACTCAACACCAGCACGTTGCCTCTGATTTCTGCTACAATCTTACTTTTATCCTCAGGTCGACCATGTTCTAGTACATGCTGGATAACATAGTTCCCATACTGATCCTGTTTGAGAGACAGCAGAAGTGGGTGACAAAACATGGACAGGAACCATTAATATCCAACTAGTTCCCAATGTGCATTATTAACACTCAAAGCTTGAACTGAACACTTAAGTAAAATACCTACTGAATACACCATGTAAATACTTTCCACTTCTACAGAAATGTGCATTCTGGAGTCTCACCAGGAGGTAAAATGCTACATTTTTGTACCAATCAGAAAACTCAAAGCAATTGCCTTGAACATGAAACAACAATATTCTGCTTATTTCAAGTTTCTTTGCTTTCTCCAGGTTCAAATGTACCAAATCACAAGTCCTCTAGGGCTCTGGGAGACAGCCTGTATGAATGCTCATATTCTGAATGTGTTTATATTTACAAGATACTTATTTTCCCAGTTCACAACATCAGAGGCATGACCCAAGGTCTCACCTCCATGGCCAACCTCTTCCCACTTTCCATGTGCTAAAAACAGGAGCACACAGGACAGGGTTTATTTGTGCCCCAGTCCCAGAGGCCTAGCAAAACAAGCCCTCAGAAGGACTCCAAGGAAGAGCAAAGGAAGCCAGGAAAGGGGTGTGCATAAAACCACCACATTTTAAGAACCCAAATTACTTGGCATTTTCTTTTCCTAGAAGTTAATCAGCTCTTTGCATCAACTCCTTTAAGATCTTACTTGGCAATGCTGGGTTAAAGGTTGGACTTGATGATCTTAAAGGTCTTTTCTAACCAAAATGATTCTGCAGTGAAATATTAGGATGTCCACCTACTCAGTCCTTAAAAGCCTTTTCAAAAAGGAAGTAACTACAGTTTTGATGTTTGCACATAGCCCAACCAATTAGTGGTGATGGGTTCTTGTCTGCATGCTTTTTCCCCATTCCTCCTCAAAAATGCAGTCCCTGTGTTCACAGGACCCCAGCAGCACTATAGCTGCAGTCCCACTTCCCAAAAGCTCTGCTAACACAAAGCAGTAACTGAGAAAGCACCACCCAGCACCCAAATTCCCCCTTCCCAGACAGACCTGAACCAGCTGCTCAGTGTGCTGGTGAAGTTCCTCCAAGATGGGAAGGGTCTGCTCAGGAAGACAGTGTTCAAGGATCCTCTGGATCACACGACAGCCATAGGGATGTGTAGACAATGCAAAAACCTGCACGTGACCAAGAGAGGAAAGCACAGGCAGCAAAAAATCTGTTAGTTAGCCTTTGGGAAACCCAGAAAACTTCTGGAACTCAATGAACACATGGTGGCTTTTCTCAGGCATGGCAGGGAATGTCAGGTTGCAGCACAGCAGCTCCAGAGAGCGTGAGGTGAAACTGGAACCATCTGCTCCCCACTGCCACAGGGGGTGGGAAGCACCTCACATCCCTGCTCAGGCTTCAGCTTCTCCATTCAGGAAAGAGGAAAAGAAATGGCAAAGCCAATTGATCAATAAAAAGAACACCAGGACAGCCAAGCCTTCTTAGAAAGCTGTTTTAAAAAACTGTTTCAAAAGAAAAAAAACCCAACCTCCTGTTTGCCAGCTCTGTTTGAAGCTGTGTAAGAAACAGTACAAACCAGGAAGGTTCAAAGTGCTCAGCAAAGGATTTTTCTCAACTATTTGGATTTGTTTCAAAGCCTTAACTGCACTCAGGAGAAGTGACAACAAAAGAAGCTTCTTGCTCATTTTTAACGCATTACCAAATCTGTTGCTAGGAACATGACACCTTTTTATTATTGCTGCACATTTTTCTCTCTAAAGCACAAAGTCCTATTTGGTTGCTTACAATTAACTAAGTAGCAAATCCCAGCACTGCAGTTTAATTGACAGCATACAAAATTTTAATAACTGTTGAGTAAACTGTGCAGGAAAACAAGACTTGAAGTGCAATTAAGTGCAGAAAAAACAGTCGAGGTGGTAAATTTAATCTTCTATATGAGAGTTCAGATGAAAGTGGGCTGGCTGGTCAAATACACATCAGTGTCACCACCCAAGTCCCTCAGAAGTATTTCTGCCCAGCCTAACTCCCTAGTGAAAGTTCCAAAGCAAAACTTGATCCAGCAGATCTGCTGAGTGAGTTTCCAGCTAGAATCCTGCATGTTTTGACACAGCCAAGCAAGTCCCCACTTTCAAAGCTGTTCCAGGAGCAGCCAAACTCCTGTAGCCTGGTTCCTGCTCTAATAACCCTGGGGCTATCCTCACATCCCTGTGGTAAACCCCTCAATACTTCAAAGTCCTCATCCAAAGCCAATTAAGTTGAAGCTGAAAATGCCCAAACCAGCACTGCTGAAATGGAAGACATGCTGACTATGGGCAGAATAAAGCCAGCTACACAATTAATATCCAGGACATCAATTCAGGAGGGGATACCAAGAAAAAAAAAAGAAAAAAAAGGTGGTGGTGGGGAATGAAGCACATGTAACTGCCCCCTTCTAAATGCAACTCAGGTTCTTCCCATGGTCTGAGGAAACCATCCTGACAGGCAGGGATGACAATCAAAGGTGACTACACCCATCACAGACCTGTGAAGATGGATTAGTGAGAGGCTTGGTTTTCCCTCCACCAGTCAAAAAATACTTGATGTTCCAGGAGAACACATCTGTAAGGATGCTTTACTGTGAAACACCTGCACAGACCCAGTACCAGAGACATGACCAGGGAGTCTCCCATTCAAGGCAACATACAAGAAGATGAAGAATGAGAGTCAGTATCTTGGTCAAGGACTTACCTGGCCCTTAAATGCATCAATGATGAACTGCAGGGACTGAGGCTGCACACACTCAATGCACTTCTGCACCACATGGTTCCCATTCTGGTCTTTCACACACTTGAGGACGTGGCCATCCAACTCCCTTACCATCTCATTCTATTAGGGGGAGAAAAAGACAAACAGAAAGCACCACCAGGCTCCATGGCTCACAAAGGCAAAGTTTTCACTGCTAAATGTGTTAAGGATATGAAAGAGATGAAGGATGCATCTCTGTATTCCAAACTGGGAGTTTTCCAGTGGCCAAGTGCAGAGAGGAAGCTTGCAGTGCTACAGAAACCAGCAAGAAAAATCTTACTGTGACAAAAAGCAGCACTCCTTACATTAAACCTGAGTGTCCTTTTACAACTATCCAAATTTAAGGAATTTTTGTGATCAGCAACATCACTGTGCATGCCCTATTTCTTCCTCTACTTCCCTCAAAGTGAAAGAAATCTAAAATGCCCAAACTTCACAAACATTTTGGGGCAGCAGCAGGACAGGAACTTGCTACTAATTTACAGAAGCAAGGTAAATACTGTGTGATAATTAAGGACCCCCAACAGACAAAGCTCAGATGTGAATCTTGTACCACATGGGCAGGATAAAAGCTTCACCACCAGAAAACAGAGAATGACAGTTTCAGGGATTTTAAGATTACTACAAAACTGGGTGAGTTCAGTTGTGGAATTGGTAGAAAAAACAGGCATTTCAGGATGAGAGTGTGCTGAAAAATGCCCTTCTGGAGGAAGACAATAAATGCTTGGAGCAGCAGTGCTGGAGCTTGGGCTCCACCCTGCTGACACACTGAGTCTGCAGCTCAGCTCAGGCTCAGCCTAAAGGGAACAAACATTCCTAAAGCCTCTCAGTTTTTTAATTTAATAACCTACATTGAGACTCTTGTATTCCAAGCACCTTTAATAGCTAGCCTGACGAGTGTATTTTTCATCTCAATTCATTGTTAATAAAACCCTTGAGAAAGTGCTTTATTAATGAGCTTTGTGTGGGACTCTGGCTATCATCCACATCTCCCCAGTGCCAGGCTTGGCTTTACTAGGAGGAAAGCAGAATATTGACCCACATATCAAAGCAATGATATCTTAGCAAATATTAAAGGCAAAACTCCAGCACTGCTTTGTTCCAGGGATTTAAAAATACCTTTTAATTCACCATCATTCTCAGTTTCCTTAACACAGACAACCTGATTTTAGGGAATTAACAAAGAACCAAGACCACTACCAATTAAGTGGAACAAAGAGAGGACAAGACCCAGCAATGGTGTTCACAGACTTATCATGCACATAAAACACAGCAGACATGCCATAAACCAAACCAAACCAAAAGAACAGCAGCCACAAGAGGAACAGAAGGTCGAAGTCCAGGTCACCAAACAGCAAGGAACGTTAAACATCAAGAAGAAAGTTAAAATTGAAACTTACAATTACCTGCTGGTCTGGGGGAATAAACTCAAGGGCCTTCTGGATCACCCTACAGCCATACATCTGCAGAGCCAGGGACAGAACATGGCCACGGATACGTTCTGCCAGAGCTAACTTCTGTTCCAGGCTGCCAAACTGGGAAGATAAAAACCAGTCACTACAAGCCCAAACCCCTCTCTGGTGGCCAAGTGACACAGCAGCTCTCCCACACCATCACACTGAGGTGGTAAACAAATTGTTAAAAAAGGTTCTGGTGGTTGGACATGATGTCCTAAATGTCTTTTCTGACCTTAATGATGATTCTACTGAAAATTACCAACCACACCTCAAGAGATGTGAAGAAGCAGAAGCCAGGTGTCTGCTCTCTGCCTGTCAGACACGTGTCCAAAACTTCAAAGGTGCTGGAGCCACCAGGGGCCCACATGCCCACTCACTGACCCTTGACAAGGTTGCTATAAAATTACCAGATACAAGAACCACCAAGGTTTGGTGGAGAAGGAACAGAGCAGGTTCAAGAGATGGGCATCTGCCCAGCCTCCTGGTATGAAAACACAACACTTGATTCCAGCAGATGCTGTTTACTGAAAAAGTTTCACTTTTGTTCCTAAATACATGAGTACTGTCAGCTCACACAGCATCCTAGAGAAGTCTGGTTGGACTTCCATCTCCTGGATATGCTGCTATTTATTCCTACACTTTTTCTAGCACTTTTTTACTTTTCAGATGAATCTTTACGAGTCCCACACCTCAGTCACTCCAACAGGAATAATGCAACAGCCTGTGGAGAGGAGATGACATCAGTGTTGACAGAAACCCAACATTCTAGCCAAAGAGCAGGGTTTCTACAAGCTCGTCCAACACTCCAGGAGAGCACAAGTTGTGGGGGAATGCAGACTTACTTCAAAGAACTTCTGGATGACATAATTTCCAAATACATCAACCATCAACTGATAGGCTGCCTGGAGGATCTCATTGAACACAAGCTGACGTTCTGCTGGGGTAGCACGTTCCAGTTTCAGCTGAATAAACCTGGAAAACAGGGCTGGTGTGATGGCACTGGCACATACCCCCACCCTCACCACATTTGTTAAAACAAATCCATTCAAAAGCCTCATACATTCCATTCTTATACATTTTTTGAGACACAGTTACCCTACCCAGTGATCTGAAACCTCAAGGTGGTTGTTGCCATGAGATCCATGGTCACACATCATTGTCAATATCCCAAAAATCTCCTCAATTCCAAACAAAGCAGAGAAATACAAAGTATTTCCAGAAGGCTCTTTACAATGAGTTAATCTACACCCATGGGACTGGCAAGCAAATTATGAGCAAGTTCCTTGTTACAGGAAGAACTCCTGTTCCCAGCACCTGTATCCCAATAATCTTCAAGAAGGTGGCTCAGAGTGATTGTTACAACTACACTGCTTGGCTTTTCCCTGTTCCCTCCTTTTCCCTATTCTACCTCTTTGCTTCAAGATGTTTCAGTACTTAAAGGGAGGCTACAAAGCAGATGGAGACTCCTGATTTCCAAGGAATCCCACAGACAAGACAAGAGGCAATGGGCACAAGGTGCTCCTGGGGAGATTCCCATTGGACACCAGAGGAAAACTTTTCACTCTGAGGACAGACCATGGGAATGGTCTCCCAGAGGAAGTGGTGGATTACCCCACCTGGGATAGCTGGAAGTCTCAGCTCAATGGGGTGCTGAGTCACCTCACATCAACAACAGTATGAGAAGGGTTGGACCAGATGATCCTTGAGACAGAATCCCATTCTATGATTCTAGGATGTGATGCTAACAACTGAAGCAGAGAACAGCTTTTGTCCCAAGGGCACGGGGTTGTTAGGTTGGTTTTTTTTTCATCCCACCTGGATCCGTGCTGATCTTGGGAGAACTCCATGATGTGCCCCGCGATCTCCCGCAGCTGCAGGTTGGGGTAGCGGTTGTTACGGAAATCCTCCAGCAGGCGGCTGCGGCCCGAGGGCATCACATCCGACATCCCATAGCGCAGGCGGGAGGAGGGGAAGAGGGTGCTGCTGGGGCTGAAGAGGCTGGAGGCACTGCTGGCACTGCGGTACTTGGCTTCAGCTCCAGGGGCAGCAGAGATGTACCGTCCACTCCCATTTGTGAGCCCTCCTGCCAGGCAGAACGAGAAAAGGTTATTAAAGGTTTCAGTGATGGCTTTGAACTAAACTAAACTAAATGAACTGCCTCCAAAATAATTTTGGTGGGGATGTGTTCAAGCATTGTTCCTTAGCATGGTGCTGTTGTACAGAGAGGGGAACAGCTCCAGACTTCAGTAAAGAACAGCCTGTAACAACTTCTGGTCCTCACTCTATCTCAGAGCTGTCTAAACCAGACAAACTGTCAAGCCCACTTGCTAACTTGCTGGTTGTAATTACTTTATCCTCTGGTTTTTTTTCCCCTATCCTGCTGCCACGTGAAGGACAGATTGAAAAGAAACACAGTGGGTGTGGGGACAGAATTAAGATGCTATTAGACAAGAAAAAGGCAGCAAGAAGCAAGTATACAGATTTTAAAAATATAAAATCACTATTAAATAATTAACAAGAAACTCAAAACTGCAAATATATATCTAAAAAAATGCTGTGCTTTCCCAGATTCTCTGGAGATTTTCATCTGCATTTGGGTTCTCCAGTAACAGGTAGTGCAGTTACCAAGCCATAAGCACTTAAAGCTTCATCCACTGTTTCCTTGTCTATAATTTTCTGACATTTGCTTCAGCTCTGCCAGAGGACTCTTCCCTCTCTTGCAGGGCTGGGGATCCCTCTGCTGGTGAGAGGCTGCACAATGAATGAGCAGAGGTTTTCCGGGGTGGGACAAAACCCTGTCCAGAAAAATGTTATTACACAGGAACCTGGCACCTGTAAGGCCAACATGAAGAAAGCACCTGAAAAAAAACCAACAAACCAGCTACAGGAAGTCTTTGGGAAGGAAGAAAACCTTGAAGGCAAACATCAGTAGGGCTGTCTGCAAAAAGAGCAGATTTTCTCCTGGCAGATGTGCAAATGACAGTGTCTGAAATAAAAACAATAAATGAAAGAAAAAAAGAGAGTGAACTGCACTCCTCTGCCATCAATGCCTGAAGGAAGCTCCCATGCAGGAAACCCTGAGAATTAAATAGCTGATAATTAAGTTCCCCTGTCTCTGTGCTGGGCAAACGTGTTCTGACTTCTCCAGAACCGGTGCCAAACCTTGAGGAGAGCTTCTTGCTCACATCTTTCTTCTGTTGCCTTGCCAATGGTGTGGGGCCAGCATCTCTATCTACCTGACTCCCTAATTGAGCAAGAGCTCCAAAGAGTGATGTTCCTTACTGCTGGAGGGATATTCAGGATATTCAAACAACAGTAATCACCTCTCAGGGAAAGCAAACTCAAAGAGCTCAGAATCACCAGCCTGGAGGAAATCAGAGTCACAGTTCCTGATCTGCAAGAAGAAAGGGCTGAGCACTCCCCCTGCTATCACTGCTGCCTTATCTCTTAGGTATGCAGGAAAGCACAGTTTGTGCAAGCTTCTCTGTCAGAGGTTTTCTGAGAAAAACTTTCTGATCTTTTGGGAATTTTCAAATAAACCACGAACTACTCCACATTCTTCTACCTTTCTGTCTGTCTGTCTGTCTGCCAATGGAGAAGCTGAGTGTAGGTCACCCTGAGATGTCCAACATCACACTGGGACTGAAAGGACCATGTAGGGGACAGATTTCTTAAGTCAAGCAACCACTTCTGCAACCCACCTGCCAACCAGCAAAGGCCTGAAACCTTGGAGCACCTCAAGCTCCTTCATGCCAATGGATGGCTGAGAAGACTTTGCCAAGTAGATTCCAAGTACATGGAGGCTGGAAGCTCCTGGATCTCTCAGAGACACTGGGCTAGAATACAAGGGCAAAAACTCCAAAGAAGGGACAGGACTGACAGTTTCTCCTGCATCCTCAGCCACAACAAACTTGAGAAGGGGTCTGCAAACCATGTGGTGGGTGCTAAACCCACCATGCTTCTAGGCAAAGCCCTCAGCACCCACACAACAACCAACCAGTGCTGCAGGACTGGAAGCTTTACAGAAGGGACAGCTGTGGTGTGGCTCTGTCACCAGAGAGTGACCATATTTTCTTAAAAGTGTCTGGGATATGTCAGGAAAAAATCTTTATCTGGGGTGGGCAAAGAGCACTGACTCTTCCCTGGGGACTCAGAGGCTGCTGAGTCACTCAGACTTCACACTGTGGTGTTTCCTACTTGGGAATGGTCAGGCATCTTCTTGGTGCTTGCTGAGACACTCGAGATGGACACTGACCTGAAAGAATTACTGATTCCAGGGGGAGGGGGAACAAGGACAATGAAATGATGAGTCAAAAAGAAACCTCAGGGGAAGAAAACACAAAGGATGCTGTCTGAAAACAAAGCACTTCTTTAGCAAGCTTCCAGGGGGCTTTTATAACGCACTCACATTGCTCCACAAAGTGGAGTTCCCAGTAGGAGAACTGCCAGAACAACTGGAAAGAAAGGAAGATGAAAAGCTGGCTCTGGGAGCAAGCAGGGGGAGGAGACATCCCCACTGCCCTGCCCTCCCCAGGGCTCCACACAGAGGCACTGGGCAGCACCCACCAGGGGACCCCCAAATTGCCAAGGGGACCCCCACACAGCACCTCCCCAGGGCTGGGAATGGCAGGAGTCAGCCACCTCTAAGACATCCCCAATATACCCCCAGTGTCACTCACCAACCTGTCACCTCATGCAGCCCAGTGCCACCAGTTGCACCCCACAGCCCTCCCAGTTGGTCACAGCCATTTGATTATCAACCCCTCTGGCAGTTTTGCCCCAAAAATCTCTAATAAATTCAATCCTCCCATGGCTGTATCAGCTTCCTGACACAGATCCTGCCTTTTAAACCACCAGCTGACACAGTATGGGGCAGCTCTTTCCCAAGCAGCTCATCTAAGTGTATTCTATAATTAAAATAATTACTCATCTGCTGCAAATCCTGATCCCCAGTCCAAACTGGGAAAACCCAGAGCTGGACACACTCAGCCCCAGGCTGCAGGGTGATAAATGTTTCTGTTAGGACCACACTAGCTGCACACAAGGGCTACCAAAACTGCTTGTGGGGCTTCATGAACTGATGGGAAATGCAGCTGGCTAAAGTTAAATTTTATAATGAAAAAAAAAAATAAAAGATGTATCTAAGTAATTTATAATTCTATCATTCTGATCAGTACTGGGGAAGAAGAGCCCCTGCTGCCTCTGGGCAGCTGCTTTTACAGTTGCTTTCTCCTTAATATGCACAGCTGCACATGTTCATACCCCCTGGAGTTTAAAGCATGTTTTAGATCAACCTTCCTCCTCCTGCAGCAATTTCTGTTAAGGACTGGCTGGGTGGTTATTTCAGGTATTTGTGATGGCCCAGACACTTCCCAAGGTCACTTTACAACACCAGGAAAAAAGCCCAGCTTGATAAATACACCCCATTTTTCACAGCAATGAGCTTTCAGCAAGCCAGAAGAGTCAGAGCTGGAGCTTTCCACACCACCAACCCAACCCAGGATTGACTTTTGTGCAGCCACAGGACGTGACAAAGTCAAACCCACAACTTACACTGCACCCAACCAGAGATTTGCTGACTCCAAGTCAGATTCAATGCCAACTTCTTATGTCATTGTGTAACCCTGAAAGCAAAATTACTTGATGTGACTCCCCCAGGTTGTGTCCCCCACACACACATAATGCAGGATGTGGCTCAAAACTCAGCAGCTTTAATTTCCCTTTTTGCAAACCCCACGTTTGGGTGTTCCCCTCTGGCCTTTACTTGTCAGATATGTAGAAATACTCCTTGTCCTCTTTATCCCAAAGCACTGATAACACTCCCAAACATAAAAGGAGTGTGCTTCAAGCTTCTCATAATGAAAAACACTGCCTGTGCTGGGTTTATAGCATTAAAACTTATTTGATAATCACAGGAAGCTACAGTTGTAAATTAATGCTGTCTTCCACCACACATGAAAGAGAAACTTAAAAAAAAAAAAAAAAAATTCAAGGATTTCAAGGTGAAAACCACACAAATGCAGAGCTATTCCATAAAAGATTTTTCTTCCAGGATTACCAAGCCTTTAGTCAGCCACAAAGGAAACCTGGCCACAAGGAGAGGAACATTTTGTCAAGATGGGGAGACCCATGCCAAGTGCTCTGGGACACAACCCAGTGATGTAAATGGTAACACTGCTTTCTTTCCAGAGTTTATTCTCAAACAGATTAGCCTTTCTCTGATGTAGTTTTTAAAGATTCATTCTTCTGTTTGCCTGTAGGCAACAGACCTTTTTCTAGTGTGGAATTTGGTTAGTCTTCAGCAGTTACTTATTGTAGCTATTTAACTGTCAGCTGCATAAATAGAGCTGAAAATCCATCCCATTCTATTACAGCTCTGAACCAAGAAAGCTGGTAAATCTTCATTTGGTCTTGAGAAATCAGTTATTATTATTTCATGCTAACTTTTAGCCACCATCAAATTTACCACACATGTATGTAATAACTATAATAAATACAGTATTTGAGGAGTGTTTATATGCATGGAAGGCTGTTCTCATAGCCAAAGGTTTTGTCAATCTAGTCAGACAGCTGACAACAGAAACAAAGTGGGTTTTTTGAGCAGGTACTAAATTACCTGGTATAGATACAATGAGTAACCTCTCTCCTTTGTTTGAGGCCTGGAAACCAACACTTCAGGAAGTTCAGATGACCATTGCATTTATTTATTTAATATTTGCTTAATTTTTAGGGTTTTTTTAAGATTTACTTTACTGTATTTAAGAGCTCTGGGCCAACTAAGAGGTCTTCCAGAAGATGTAGCTTGTATGAAGTAATGCATCTTATCAAAATGAAGAAAGCACTGATGTGCTTTTGATAAAGACACACTGATGGAAGTTTTCAAAAGCAAACAAAGTCCTCAGCTAAAAGCTAAGCAGTACTTTAGATAAGTTGCATGCTTTGGTTGAAAGAAACTGTGTTGTGAGATCATTAATTTATTATTTAAAACATAATGGGTATTTTAAAACCTTTGAGGAGTTTAAGGATTACCTTTATCTAACCATTTAACTCAAGGATACCAAACAACTGGTCTTGTTGCTGAGATGTGAGAAAACCAGTTTGTTTTTCAAACATTTGTGAATGTTACCCATAATTTAGATAAGGAAACAAAGAGGCAATACAGAAACCTTCCTGTCTGACAGCTGAAGTGCTGTGAGAGAGAAACACAGAACATGAAGTGCTACAGTTCCTGCCTCAGTGTTTCAGCTACGACTTCTGGAAAAGCTGAGATCCTGCCACAGGAGCCAGAGCAGCAAGGAGACAGCAGGTACCTCCCCCACCCACAGCTGGGTGTCCAGCTCTGCACCACGGGAGAGCAGAGCAGCAACCTGCACTTCAGGACAAGGGGAAAAAGCCTCAAGTTGTGCCAGGGGAGGTTAAGATTGGATACTAGGACCAAAATTCTTCACTGAGTTATCAAACACTGGCTCAGGCTGCCCAGGGAGGTGGCTGAATCACCACACCTGGAGGCGTTTCAAAGCCACGTAGATGTGGTGCTGAGGGACATGGTTTAGCACTGGACTTGGTAGAATTAGGTTACAGCTGTTAAAGTTAGGTTATCATTAGCCTTAATGATCTTAAAGGTCTTTTCCAACAAATTCTGTGATTCCCTGACAGTGCCACTGGGGCTCTTACCCAGGTTTAAACTTGAAGACGATCCATGTGAAGATAAGGAAGGTGGTGGAGTCTGGGAGTGGCCAGGTCCTTGGCTGGGCAGAGGCATTCCCACAGGTCCAGGAGAGGAGGAAAACCCAAGGCCATTATAAAAACTGTGTCCTATAGGTGTCAAACTGCTGGATGTCCTCTTGTACAGGTCACTGCTCCCTGTAAGGGAGTCTCGTCGGGAGCCGCTGCCCGTGTTGGAGTTAGCGACTGCAAAGGAAAAAGAGGAAAGTTGTGTGATGTCAACAAGCTGCCCAAGACAACCAGAGAGCTGGAGAGCCACTACAATGACACCTACAATGCAACTTCACTGCATCAGGTTGGTTTTTTTCTAAGGGTGTTGCATGTGCCCAAATTAAACGCATCTATTAATGCCATGCTGCTAATCGTCAGGCAGAAAACCCTGATGAAAAAAATTAGCTGGAATCCAGTGTTTGAATTTATGGTTCTGTAGTTTTTATACCAGCAGAACACATCAAGAAATACAGCTCCAGAAATCTATAAGCAGAGAAATCAAGAAGATAAAAATCTGTGTAGTTCTGATAGAAATCAAGAAGATAAAAAGCAAGTGAAAGATAAAAAGAAGGAAATCACAGTGACTGTGGTGGTGGCTTTTGGGCAGACCCAAAGCTTTGCTCCTGAACCTTCTCAAGAAGATTTGTGTTCTTCACAGCTTTTCCCCCAAGCACATAACTTTTAACAGAAGATATTACATCACCCTACAAGCATTGCCTCGTATGTACTCTTTGTCCATTAGGACTAAAACTAACCCAACATGAGATTTTCTCTGTTCTTGTTTACTTAGCAGCATGTGCAGCTCCGTGTACATTTACTTGAAATCCTTGTGCTCACTTTCATTATATTAGAAAACAGCTCCTGTTTGCACCAAGCTTTATAGAGATGGAAATCAGAAATTCAATTTAACACAAAACCCCAATGTTTTTAAGAGTTTTCTCAATAGTCAAATACAAACTCTTTAAAGGCACTGTCAACTTGAGGGGGGAAAAAATCAATTTTGCATTAAAATCTTGTTTAACAAATAGTGATATTGCTAACTGTATTGAACTAATCATTTTTCATGATAGTACACAAGTTCCAGCCCATTCCACAGTGAGGGAAAACATATTTGAGCATCTTGGCATTGAGCAAACTAGTAATTGAATTCAATTACTTAAATAAACAGAAGTGAAAGAAAAAAATGCTGTGTTTACCTGAATCCGAGATGGTTCAGATTCTGAGGCTGGGTTTAGAAAAAATATTTAGAATAACTTTTACTTCCCACTGTGATTTGACTCACTGAGTATGTCCCTCAGTCTTTTCTGATGGAGCAGGCTCAAAAGGCATGTTTTAACTTGCCCTTTGCACTGATGAAAGCAGGCAAGTACAGGACATAACTACTACCTCTGAGACTAAGCAGTAATTAAAATAATTGTTCTACTTCAAAAAAAAAAAAAACCCAAAACCTAAGGAAAAAAAAAGAGCCCACTAACATTTTCTAGTTTGGTTTTATTTTGCAAAAAAAAAAAAGAAAAAAATACTTGTGTCTCTAACTGCCTAACAAGCAAATGAAAGCAAACCAGGTAGGCAACATTTCTTGCAGCCACAGTAAACTACTTTTTTTGGTGTATTATAGAAACAGTTCCCAGAAAAAAAGGAAACCCTCCCTCAGATCAACTTTTTTTAAGATCACAGAAAGTTATTAAGGCTTTATTCTGAGGTAAGATCACACAGACAGACACCACTCTGGAGCCAGTTCCTGCTAGTGCACTACCTTACCTGAACACATGCAGGTAAAGGCAAGGGAATCCAAAGCTGTTTAAAAACTTCATCTGCAGCAACAAGGGGCTGACTGATAATTGGTGTAACAAGCCAGATTCATTACTCTGTTACTTCTAATGAAGCACTTAACTAGATTAATTTTCATCAGAAAGCACTGTAGCTTTTGAAAGCCACAGTCGTCCCTAAAGGACAATTTCCACTTAACCTGAGAGGGATGGAGAGGAGGGCTCAGCAGCTCAGTCACTAGAGCCAGCTCCAACCCCACCACCCTCATTCAGAGCCATCTGCTCCTCTCCTCTGTCCTCATCCAGCAGCTGCTGCTCTTACCTGCTGTCCCAAATCCTCCCAGTGCAGAGCCCAGCGTGGCACCGAGAGAGCTGCTGCTCCCGAACCCCAGGGAGGTGTTGGCAGGCTGGGCAGAGCCCTGAGAAAAGAGGGAGCTGCTCTGGGAATTGCTGCTGAGAGAGTTGCCATAAAACGAGCTGGATGCCAGGTTGTTGGTGGGCTGCTGCTGGGGCTGGGGTTGGGGCTGCTGAGTTCCTAGAGGGCGAAATGGTCCATTTGTGGTTCCTGCCAGGCCGCCCGCTGCGCCGTTGGCCGAAGCTGCAGCTGCTGCAACTGCTGGAGAGAGAGGAAGTGGAGGCACAGAGGGTAAGAAATGTGTTTCATAGCATAGTCAAAACTTAGCAGGTTCCTTTTATTTACCACAGATTACTTTTTCTTACAGGATGAAAATTTCTCTTTGCATCAAACTCTGCACAAAGTCCCTTCAGTCCCTTCGTATCCCAGCTCCAGTCCTGCACAGTCACTGAGCACCAACAGGGCTTAAGTTACTACTACTGCTTGTATTATTAGAGCTACATAGATCAGTCCCACAAACATGTTCCCTTTCTCCTAAGATGTGACTCAAATCAATACAGCCACACGCTCAGCAATGTCCCATTAAGAAACACAAGTTTTGAAACAAGTAAAATTGTCTTTTACTGCACGAGATGCAATCCTGTGCTGTGAACACCAAGTAAGTACTTGTTGGTTTTCATCCAGTTCCAAAGTAAAAGCAAAATAAACAGGAGCTACAAGGCAATAAGTAAATAGCCCATTTCATAATCTGTTACTAACACTGGCAAGGACTATGTACATGCACAGATTTTGGCTATAAAAAACCAAAAAAACCCCCCAAAAAACAAAAAAACCCTTTCAAAGCCTTGAACTACCAAAGAACCTCAATAAAAGCCAAAACAACTCCTAGCAGAGGCCAGGCATGTAACATTTTCTACAAGGTGATCAACTGGGAGTTCTTCACAGGCTAAAACCCCTTTATTACATGAGAAACTAGATGCCAGCAGCTAAATTTAAATAAAATGAAACCCTGTTAGAGAAGAAAGTTTGTGTAATGGTCCCTCTGTGAGGCTGCTCTGGAGGCTCAGCCCTATGAGCATATAGGGGATGTTCTCTACAACAATCCCTGCAATGGATCTCAGTGAGGGCAAGTGTGTCATCATTGCCAGCAGAGCCCAGAGGTTCTCAGCTCCACTTTCTGCTGGGGATGGAGCAGATTTTTCACTTGCCAGGACCAGGACTCACCTGCTTGAGCTGCAGAGGAGCTGATGATGACAGGAGCAGGAGCCACCAGGCGGACAGGAGCCCCCAGGCCATTCCTGGCCCCTGCATTCACCACCAGAGCACCAGTTTGGTCATAGTAAGCAGCAGGAGCCAGCACTGGGTAACCTGAAGAGGGAAAAATGATGGGTGAAGAGGTAAGGGAAACAAGAAACCCAGCACCCAGAGGATCAATCACCCTCAGTGCAGTGCAATAGGATTTTGAAAGGAAAATCTGAATGGGAAAAAGGAAACGCAGCAACAGCTCTGCCTCTCCTGAAGGAGAATTAAAACTCATTTTAACAGGCTATGAAAATCTTTAGCAAGACTTTCAGGTAGAGAAAATTTCTTTTTCCCAAACCTGCTATATGCACGTTGCCCTGAGTTAATTCAGTTATACTGATACAAAAAGGTCTTAGAATACAAAAGCACTATTTTTCTTTTCCATCCTGTTTGGTGTGCAGACTCATGCAAACAAGAAAAAACTTAAGGTTATGTATTTTTGAAGCTATGTACCATTAAGCATTCTTTAATATATATAAATAAAACCTCTTAAGCATGCTGGTGATACACAAAGCAACAAACTTTCAGCATCATAGTATCACTGTTTAGGTGAAATAAAACTTTCAGGAAAGAAGGGAAGTGATTCCCCATGTTGGGGTCACAAACAGAATGTTCCCTGTGAATACCTGCTTGGCAAATGTAGCTTTAAAATATAATACTTCTGCAAATCTAACCTCAAAGCATCAATAATGCTGATGGATTGCTTGGAAACACACATTATTTGTAACTTAAGCCATTAAAAACCCTACATAGCAACTGTGTGACACTTCTACTGGGGAGACCTGAGATCACAATAACCCTGTTACTGGACCAGTGAGAGATTCTTGCACATTATTAAAAAAATACTTCAGTTTGCCCTTTGCCATTGCAATAATATTCTGTACAACTGAATGTCAAAAGCATTTGTACTACACAGCCTTGTTTCTTATTTTTAAGCTCCTAGTATTTGCCTGGAAGAAGTCATGAAGGGGAAGTCTCTATCTGGTGGAGCCAAGCACGTGGCAGGGATAGAGAGCTAATGCTAATTAATGGGACTAAGATATCTCTGAGGTTTTAAATTAAAGATCACATAAGCCAGCATAATCCACAGAAAAATCTGAGGCAGTTTGCAAGCAGAGACATCACCTCTTTTGAGTAAACAAGCAACTAATGCATCTCTACAGCAATACAGGTAATAAAATTCCCTTTCACCCGTGGCACAGGGACCTAAACCCTGATTTAACTTAAATGCTGCACGGGCAGTTAGGTTCACATCTAATAGCTGAAAAGGCCTTGTACAGCCACAGACTAAAACTGCAAAACAATTAAACCACTGCTGAACACCAGGTAAATGTGACACCACACAGAGACACAGGGCAGACTTTCTGCAGACCTCCCTGGGCACTGGAGATGTTGCAGCTCCCCTGGAATCCCTACCTGGCATCCCTGCTGCCAGCCCTTGTCCAAAGGCAAGGGCAGAGTTGACAGCTGCAGCAGCCACCAGTGGATCAGTCTGCTGTCCCTGCTGGTTCTGGTTTGGGGTCAAAGGACGCTGACTGGCTCCTCCACGGAGAACCTGGAAGAGAGAAGAAGATGGATCTGTTTATTTTTGGGACCCAGGAGCAAGCCACGAGCATCAGACACCTGCAGGAGAATCAGCAGTGATTCAGCTGCAGTTCTTGCATCACTGGTGTGTGACATCCTCACCTCTTAACCCAGGGCAGAGCTGCCTCTGCCACCACAAGCCTCACACTGCTACCACAAACAAATGCAGAAGACTGCATTTAATCAATACATCTCAGGCCTCCTGAGCATGATCTGGAAGCCCTTCATCACCTGAACTCTCTCATTTCTTGATGTTCCTTCAGTACTCATCCTCTGTAAGGAGTGCTGGCAAACCACCTGCTCCATCCCAGCTAACACTTGGTCACAGCCTCAAAAACATCACTGAAATCCCACTTGACCAGAAGCCTTAAAAACCCACCTAGGGAGCTGGGGGCTGAAGACACAAGGTGATGTAGGTTTTTCCAAGCCAGCCCTCATAGAAAACAGTGACCCAGTGACATGACACTGACTCACTGGAAATAATGACCCAAGATCACACATCTCCTTTAACATGGGACTCTTGTGGTTTAAACATGCCTTGGTTGCTCTGCAAAGGGAAGATGGCAGCCTGACCTTTCCTGTAATTACCTGTGATGGGCTTTGTTTGCAAAAGCCTTTTTACTCCAAGTGGTGATGCAAGAGCCTGCACCCAGGAGAGAGGTCAGCTAATTAAACAAGCTGTCCTTTGGTACCCAGCATGCCTGGTGACCAAAAGCACCAGTGTGTGTGTGTGTGTCAGCTGAGAAAGTCAGTACAAGGCAATAATGGCTCTGAGCACCGAGAGATTGGGTTAGGATCCTGAAGTTAAAAAAATGAGATTTGCATCCCTGAGTTTGCTGTCACTGCCAACACCTCAATGTGAACTCTGCAGCCCAGGGAGTGTCTGAGCCTGGGGCTGCTCAGGAGTGGTCACTGAAACAAAAAGAAAAAAAAAAACACCAAATCCCAAGCTTCCCTGTAAATGATCTGATGTACAAAGGATCCTCTCCCTTACCTGCTGCTGGCCCTGCTGGGTTTGCTGAGTTGTCTGCTGATTTGCAGAATTTGTTGCAGCGGCAGCGGCGGCCGCTTGCTGCTGGAAGAGGCTGGCAGGATAAACTCCCCAGGGAGTAACTCCATAGTACTGGTGAGGAACCACTGCTGGGCCTGAAATGCAAAGGGGATCAGGCAGTCAGCTGCTGGAGCAGGACACGAGTTACACAGCACACAGTCACCAAAAGTACCTGCTCCTCAGGGTTGGTTTGGCAAATCCTATCACAAGGTGATCTGCTTTGAGTCTTTTGCAAACACAAAGGGGTTCTGGCATTTGTGCTCTTCATTTTATAAAAGCTTTGAAGTCAGACCTGAAGTATCCTCTTGAGTTGCTTTTGCCTTATTGGAGGAGGTAAATTTCTTTTATTGCTGTGTCCTAATTTTATTGTGAAGGACTGAAACTTTAACTAAAGAGAAGAAGGTAACTTGGTTTAAACAGAGCAAACCAGGTCCCTTCTAATCTAGACATCCACAGCTCAGTAACAGCTGTGATTTATCTCTATCATTAAAACCTCTTTGCATCTGCAAAGCATCAATTCTCAAGTGTTTAATGTTATTTTTCTAGCCACTCAGTCCTGTTTTGTCACCAGAAGAGGCTGTATGATCCTGTGTCTTTTCACACTCCCTCCCCCTCCAACTTGAGGCTTTAAAAAGAAAAAAAAAAAAAGCAAATCTTGGAGAGCACCAGGAAAAAAAAAAAAAAAAAAAGCTTTCCATTTGAGGATCCATTGTGTTTTATCAAGTCTCAGGACACCACACATTTAATCTGGTGCTAGCAGAATGGCAGCCCACATCCTGAGAGAATTCCAGCTGGCATAATGCTGAGGAAGCAGCAAGTGCTCTGCACTGACTGGGGGAGTCCCTCCCACCCAGCAATACCTAGGTGAATTCAATAATATTTTTAATATGCCTGTTCTATATCTTGTGGAAAGGTCAGAAGAAAAGGAGAAATATTTCCTTTGCCTTTCAAATCCATCACCTATCACAGTGGGCTCCTCCCCACAGTAACTCGTGGCTTTTTTCAGGTAAAGTGCCCCAGCCATGTGTGGGGAATAAACAGGGCTTGAATTAATTTGAACCACACCCTTGTTCTTAAAATAGAAGTTATTTTTACTTCCTACTCAAGAGATGGTATTTCTAACCAAGTCACTTCAGAACTGACGTGAGTTACATCTCAGTGAGACACTAAAAAGAGAAGAAGTGCCATGCACAGGAAGGACATGAGTGTTTGTCCCAAGAGACTTAAAAACTATTCCCCCAAAACTGAGGGATGACAGTAAAAAAGGGAGCTGCAAAAAGACACTGCTGAGCATGAGCTTGGGTATGACAAAGAGGGAAAAATTCAGAAGTGTTTGTTTCTTTGGGGTTTTGGTTGGTTTTTTGGTTTTGTTTTTTTGTTGTTGGTTAGTTTGGTTTTTAGGGGGTTTTTTTGGGTGTTTTTTTTGTTTGGTTGTGGGGTTTTGGTTTGGTTTGGTTTTTATACAGTAACACGTGTCTGCCTCAGATGAAGTCAAACACAACAATTCACTGTGCACCAGGTCTGCACTTCAGCCTGGCTGAGACTCCCACAAGCAATACTGAGGACTCAGGAGATTCAGCAGCACTTAGGAGATTAATTTAGTATTTAATTCATATTTCAAAAGTGTAATCATTACTCTCCTTTATTATTTCCTGTAACCACTGCATTCTCTCCAAACGTTGTGTTTCACCATTACCCCACCTGCCCAGTTCAGCAGGAGATGATCCCAGCAGCCTGGTGTCTCCCAGCATGGATTTGAGCAATAAATGCTGAGCAGCTGGATTTCCATCTCCCACTCAAGCTCTGCCACCTCCAGCCTTGCAGGATTTCCTCTGTGCCATCCATCAGAGCAGGTACCTTGTCTGTCTTGGCTCAGATTAGCCTTGGAGCACCAACCACTTGTTTGTTTCTTACCTTCCAACCTGGAAACTCATGAGCAGCTGTAGGTAATATTTAAAACCCTGCAGAAGATTAAGCAGTGCCACAGTGGTACTGCCTGCCCTGGACTAACTGGTTACAGACACAAAGCTAACTGGGGCATTAAAACCTCTTCATATGCAGTCAGTGCAGACCAGATGCCAACTGTGAGACTGCTCCTGCACCCAACAGGAAAATAGTTGCAACTGCTCCATTTTATGCAAGTAATTAGTCAGTGTTTGCCCTCAGCCTATCAGGAAGTTGCTGCAACCCCCTTTATCCAGGCAAAAATTTGGGTATTTCTCTGGGTTATTTTAATCTCCGTGCTAATTATCAAACAAGCATAGTCTAGATGGTTGGTTTGTTGGGTTTTTTTCCTAGTTAGGGGTTGCTCATGAGATCTGCAAGAAGCCTAAGGTATTTGAAAGAAGAGACACAAAGCCTTTGAAGTTAGCAGGCAGCTGGGTTTAAAAGAGCTGCGAGTCTGGCTCAGCTCATTGCGCACATGGTGAGGCTCATTATTGAGCTGTGCTCTCAGTGAGGGCAAGTGTGTCATCATTGCCAGACTCAGAAAGAAAGAGGCAGAGTGTTTCTTTACTTCAGGAGATATTGCACCTGCTTTTACACTTATTAACTTACACACCAGAAAATAAATTCACTCCACTGCCTTTGAAATCAAGTATTCCCACGACTGTGTCTCACACATTGGCCACAGACACCCCCAAACCTTCCTTTCAAGAAATATTAGGAAGACCACGTGTAAGTGTGTTCAGAACCAAGTTTTTTGGGTTTAATCTCAGCGTTCAGACTCAAATCTCTGTAAGCAGAAGCTGGGCCAGCTCTCTGCAGGGAGAGCCACTCCCTCCTGCCAAGGATGAGGGCTCAGTGACCAGTGGGTTAGCCAACCTCCAGAAGCTCAGCTCTGACCAGCACTGCAAAC
Source organism: Calypte anna (assembly GCF_003957555.1). Taxonomy (NCBI): domain Eukaryota; kingdom Metazoa; phylum Chordata; class Aves; order Apodiformes; family Trochilidae; genus Calypte; species Calypte anna. The sequence goes on from NC_044268.1 coordinate 5,637,918, forward strand.
AGCAGCTTCACCAGTTACCAGCTCCTGGTGAGCTGACCCCTTCCCAGCAGCCTCATGGGAACTGCAGATACCTGAGAAGTGCTGATTTGTAAGGATGAGGGTGAGAAACATCTGAACTGAACCAGCTCTGCTGCAAACCCCATGCAAAAACCCTGCTGCAGAGCACAGCACAGGGGGGAGCACAGGGAGGGGGCAGCCCTGCCCAGCATCCTGCCCCTGGCTGGGGTACAGCCAGCCCCAGGGGCTCCCCACAGCCAGGCCTGGGGATGATGTGCATGTACCCATACCTGCTGCCAGCTCTGAGCCCACTCTGCACAGGACACAAGGCAGCACCCAGTGAAAGAGGCTTCTAAGAACCCCAGGCTTGAGAAGCAGAGTGCAAACACAGCCAAACCTGTTCCACCTTCAGTGCAGGAGCACTGTGTTCCTCCTTCCTGCAGATTATTCCAGTATCCACTTCTCTACAAGGAACAAAACCACATTTCTACCTGAAACACAGGACCTCAGAGGGCATCAACACGTCCCAACTTGTCCCTTCTTGAGTCTCAGAAACCCTTCCCATTGCGTTCAGATTTGTTCTTCAAATCCCTACTGTTGCTGGGTAGAAGAGAGGACCATCACAGGGCTGGCAGGCTTACAGTCATGAAAAAGCTGCCAGAATGGCAGAATATTAACTGACAGAATTATCGCCACTGAAACACACAAAGTTTCCTCTCCATTCCAAGAGTAACTGCAAGGAATAAACTGGCAACAACTCTAAGCTCATTTCTTCCATCTCATACATTTCTCCAAGCCCTCCCCATACTCCCATACACATCAGGGAGGACTTTCTGACTTTATACAGAACTCTGAACATCTGAACTGCCCCACACCCCTTCACTGCTACAGTCACTGAAGAGACAAAACCACTCAGGTCTAGACAGAAAAGGTGCTTTTCCTAAAGCAAACATCAGCAAGGAGTGAAGTTTGTTGTATTGCCATTTCTAGGGTCCAAAGCCCAATGAGACAGATGAAGTGACTCCTGGTTCTCAGTGGTGTAACACTACACTGCAGCACATTACACCTTCTGCTGTTTTGCTTTCAAGAGCCAAAGTTTAAAAATTTTCTGAAGTCAAGACCTTGATGCCAATTTTGGGATGCTTTGAGGTATCCTGGGGTGTGTTATTTCCTACTTCAAACCATAAGGTTCAAATATTCAAGCAGCTGCAGCTTCAATATTGCTTAGAAAAAGTAAAGCTGTGGCAAACAGGTTTGCTGTTTCCTCAGAACGTGGCAGCAGTTGCATCTTTCTACAAAACCAAGACACTGACCTCCTGCTCCACTAAATATCAGTGTTACTGAAGAATGAGCACTGGGTGTAGAAGCACTGAGGTGATACAAAAAGGCCAACCAGAATCCTCTTTGTGTAGCATTTGTTTACAAAGCCCCTCTCCTGACTGGACTTGCTAATCTTCCCCAACTAAGTCCTGCCTGAAGCTTCCTACTTCTATCTGCCAGCAAGAGTTCAGGTCATTCATTCACTGCCACACATTCATCATCACATGATAGTTTATCAACTTCTGGACTATTAGAAATATCCTTGTACTCTAGCTCTTGGCTGTCTTCCATTTAATCACAGCATCATTTGTTTGCCAACAATATGCTGTTACCTTAATCTTGCCTTGTTCTTATGCAATCAGTGCACAAAATTCACAAAAAGCCACTAAATCCAAAGCCCATATAATCTTGATTCTTTACATATTTCCATATGATCCACAAAAAACACCATCCAACTGGGTAACAGTTGCTGAAATCTCATTTCAGACCTTGACCTGATACTGGCCTCAAAGCTTAAAAGCTAAGCAGGAGTTATGCAAGAGCTGTTCAACATGCCATAAAGCCATGTACCAAACCACAGCAGCCTCTGGCAGAGCTCTGTATTCACCTACAACCAATGTTTTATGGTTTTGATTTGGTACAAACTATCCCACAATGAAAGAGATCTTCAATGGGTATCCCAGTTGGAAGTGGAGTGTGGAAACAGCACGCAGGCTCCACTAAAAATCAGTTTTTATTTCAAATGGAGGTGGTTTCCTCTCCTGGTGGCTTCCAGAAAGAAGAGGATGGCTATAAAAATATTATAAAAGTACATTCTTCTTTTGCCCTCAATGCTTAGGCATGGACTTCATGGCACACACAGCAGAAGTTCAATGTACAATGTGTTCTTCACACTGCCTGATAAGCTGTTGTACCAAGCTGGCATGTCAAGAAACAACAGTTTTGGCTAGGACAGTCAGGGCAGGGTCTCAAGTTGTGCCAGGGGAGGTTTAGGTTGGAGATTAGAAAGAATTTCTTTCTGGAGAGGATGATCAGGCATTGGAATGGGCTGCCCAGGGAAGTAGTGGATTCTCCGTGTCTGGAGATCTTTCCAAAGAGCCTGGATGTGGCACTGAGTGCCATGGGCTGGGAACTGCAGCAGGAGTGGATCAAGGGTTGGACTTGATGATCTCTGAGCTCCCTTACAACCCAGCCAGTTCTATGATTCCATGATATGAACATCCAGAGAAAGGCCTTGCATGGCTTGTCAGAGTCACCATCCTTGTTTGCCATCTGGAAAACTGCAGGTTCATAATCCAAGCCTCACAGCAGGCCTAGTGGCAGTGGTTTTACCTAGAGAACCTAAAAAGCATCAGTTCCTAACAGGCTCTAGCAAAAGGGCAAGTGCTCTGGTGCACTACAGAAAATCAAGCTAAATCAGCAAAGAGATACAACTGTCCTGGCAGGAAAACACATCTCACATCTAAGTAGTTTAATTTCAGAGTTCTCTAGCTACTGTCAGTTATCAAAAAAAACCCCAAAGGTATCAACTTTTACATCTGCAAGTGTTTCATTTCAGATTTGTTCCTGTTGTTTATCCTCCAAAGAGAGGGAGCCCAAGTGTTAGACACTAATTATCACATTTCATCCACAGAAAATCACATTTCCAAGACAAATCCTCTCCCAACTCAATGACACCCCAGTCTCTCTCTCCAGAAATGACAATGTACTGCTATTTAGTTTCACCAGGCACAAGGTAAAGAGCAGTTTTGATACAGAAAATGGTCACAAATGCAATGCAGACAACTGAAGTATCTCACCTAACGTGGCAGCGGCCGCGAGTCCAGCTGCGTAGGGATCCGTTCCTGGAGGTGCAGCACTGATGATGTATGGGTTGGGGACAAAGGCAGCAGGAGCTAAACCTGCTGAAAACATACCTGTCAGTAAGAACAAACTTCACTAGAACTCAAGCCCTACCAAAAACACCTCTGGCTACCCAGGGGGTGAACACAAAAGTATTTTTTGAGCTTTTTGCAGGTTGGTTTCTCCCAGCAGTGAGCAACCACTTCATTTCCCAGCCTCTTAAGAGAACAATCTACAGGGTTGTAGATTGTAGAACCTACAGGATGTATCCTCCAGAGAAGAAAGCTAATTCCAAGGGAAGTTGAAGTGGTAAAATTGTCTGTACACAACACCCAGACTGGCTCAGGTATCTCTGCAGTGCAGATACACCCTTGCTGTTTAGGTGACCAGCTAGATATTAACATTATTTTATCACTTGTTACTATTCCATATTTCCTATGGGAAGTTAATCAAGAACTAGTTTATCCTACTCTCTGAGTTCATGCCCACTACACAACACTAACACTTCAATTCATTAGTTTGGAAGGAGCTCAGGAGTGTAGAGGCAACATGGCAGGGCACTCCCACTGCCCTGTGTGGGCAGCAGGGGAGGTGGAGAGGAGTTAGTGAAAAAGCTAAATAATTTTAATTCAAGTCCATTGCTGAACTCCAGTAAGGACACAAGTGCACTGCACAGAGCTGGGAGAGTCTCAGAATGTTGGTGGTGGGCTTTGGGTAGGCAGAACTACAACTCAAAGTGCTCATTGTGCTAAAAATGTTTAAAATAGTTTAACTCCAGTCATCCCCAAGTAGCCCTTCTACAGATCTGGTTTTGTACACACAGGATAAAGTATCCTTCCAAGTTAATCTACACTGGTTCAATAATATGAACCATGGGTTTGCATAAATTACATCTTTAACTTAGTCAGACTTCAGGCAGCTGAACCCCAGGAGGCACGTTCAGCTGTATACACAACTGTGCATTTTTCCCTCCCTTCACCGTGCTGCTCACCTCAATTCATGCCTCACTCAGAGCAAGTACTTCAAAATGCTTTCATTACTGAACAGCACTCTCAAGAAGGGGAGAAATGTCATTCCTGCCAGACATGAGAGCTCTAGAGCTTTGAAAGTGTGCAACTGATACCTCCAAAGTTTTTCAAGCAGATCTTCACACACCACACTTCTGCTTACGTGTCGATTGCCAGTTGCAAACACACAATTTAGGATTCTCTAAAACCTACCAAGCCTTTCTCCCTGCTGTTTTCCCCAATGTATTTCTGAGGGCTAACAGAAGACCAGTAAAATCTAAGGTATTAAATTCCAGTAAATCTAAGGTATTAAATGCAAGACTTACCTATGTGAGGCTGGTGGGCAGCTGCCAGGGCATACTGCTGCTGCTGGGCTGCTGTCAGCTGTTGCACAGCAAGTGCATTGGGTCTTTGGAACAGCTAAAAGGGACAAAAGCACAAATATGGGCCTTTACTCATGCAGAAAAAGCATTCTCTTACTTCCTTTTAAAGCAATTCCTTTACACTAGGTTTATTTTCAGACACTAGATCCATGTTACAGACACTCCTCTTTCAAGGGAAGCGTTTCAAAAGGAACTGAAAAAAAAAACCCCTAAACCTCCACAGAATCAATTGCCTGAGATAATCCACCTATTACAGGGAAAAAAAAAAACTATTTCTGAAACACAGCTAAACCCCAGCCAGGGTTTTCTCTGAACAATGCCTGGATGCCATTGTCTCCTCCACAAACAGCCCCAAACTGCAGCCTGTGGATCACCAGGAGCTGCCACAAGCACTCCCAACTCTTGACCACCACTGTGTCCAGTGAAATCCCAGTTGCACCAGTGAACAACCTGTGTGGCTCTCCCAGATGGACTGCAGGGGTGAAGGGGGGTGGCAGGCAGGCTGCAGAGCAAGGCACGGGGAAATGATGCTCCTGAGATGGCTCCAAGAGTCATCAGATGGGCAGCCAGGCTCTGGAGTTCCCCAACCCCTGGATAAAATGCTTCCCTTCCACCTCCAGCATCCCCTGTGTGAGACAGAGGATCATCAGACAAGGAGTGTGAACTCTTCTTTGACCCCAGACAGAAAGCAGAGCTGGGGATGTTTTGGTTAAGTCATCCAAAGTATGTACCAGTGCTTAGGGAGCAATGGGCAATGCCACTGAGAAGTCCTTCTCAATAAATAATTAATTTGTGAAGAAAAAGTATTTTTGCTTTTTTTCTTTCCATTCATCCAGGTCCTTCTCAAGTTTCCTTCCCCAGCTTCTTATGCCACAGCAGAGGCTTCTACCTGAGTGAAACCCTCCCTGAGTCAATCCATTATCTGCCCATCCCTCATTCCAATTAAAACCTTTAGGGGTACCCAAGCTGAGCAGCCACTCTGAAACTATGCAGGAGCAATGTTCACCCTGCTGAATTCCAAAAGTGATCATTTCTGAGGTGTGAACTACTCCACAAGCCACTGTGATAAAGGTTTTCTCTCTCCACTCACTTGGAAAAAGAATTGGTCCTAAATGCTATACAATTTTCACACCTATTATCTCTGCCCTCCTTTCAGGCAAGACAAGGGAGCCACTTGGAGCTGTCAGAAGCAGCAATAATAATTCTGTCCAAATTTTTGGCAGAAACTCCCAACCATCATGAAGCATGGAATCATTTAGAAAATGAGGGGTGATTTTTATAGGCAAAAATTGGAATCAGTTCTCCTGAGAGCAGACAAGCAACTGCACTATTTAGACAGAAAATAGGAAAAAAGGCAGGTAGCCTACCTCTATTTTCTTGTCTTTTCACAAGTTCAAAAGGAGGAGGAAAAAAACATGTCAGGGCTCAGTATCAGATTTGAAATGTGGAACTCAGCACTTAGAGGATCCAGAATTGATCCTCCATGTGCCAGCAACCTGCCCACAACTGCTTTTCCCAAAGTCTGCTCCCCCCTTTGAGGCCCCTCCATCTATCCAAGGTGTATCATAACACTGCTTATGGAGCAACAGTCACACACACAGTAATGTTATCACCTCCCTGGACCTAACATCAGGAGGGCCCTACAACATTCCTGGCAGTCTTTATGCAGACCACACCTTCTGTTACTTTTTTTGACCAGGTCACTCAACAATACTTGATGCTTACACAAAGCTCAGTGTTTATAATGGGTGTAATCTTTGTTAATATCCCATCTGTCATTAGGAGCTGGATCAAATCCTCTACTGACATCTTCTAGTTTAAAAAAAGCAAGGGCACCGTGGACAAGGTGACCTACAGAAAATGGAATGAGGAATACTGGCTCTGTAGGAGGCTCCAGCAGCATCTTGTTCACTCATCAGCAGATATGGCCAAAAGAAATTCTATAACCCCTAAACTGCTGGATAGAAACACCTCTAGAACAGCTCTGTTTGGGTTTGTGGTCTGCTTTTGCATTGAGTTCAGCAACCCAATAGTTTCTCTTTCTTCAGCTGCAAATACTTCACCAAAACCTTTAATTTTCACACTGTTTTGCATCCCTGGGATCTGTTTTTCCAGTCTGTTAATGTGTATTCTGTCAAGCTGAAGAGCAGAGGAAAAGGCTAGATTATTAGTTGCCTGTCTTGAGGGCAAAAAAGCACTTATCTTCTCTGAAAATATTTTTTCCTTGTGCCCAGTTCACATGTGTGATGACTTCCACACCTCCCAAACGTATCCCAATGATTCATTTCTAAATTAGAAGTACTATCAAAAGATACACAGCTACTCAAAGCATGAATATTTCACCTGCTGCTGTTGTATTTTTTCTTGTCTGCTCACTCTCTCTTGTGAGCACAGCTGATGACTGCTAAATTTGACTTTCAGACACACAAGGACCCACACTAGCTTTGTGCATTTTGCTTTTGCTGAAATCAAGCCATGCTACCAAAACCACTCTGCAAATGGCTGCTGTCAGCAGCTGCCAGACCTCACCTCCAGACTCAGAGGGAGACTGAAAAGATGCTCCCTTCCCTAATACTCCTGGTATGACAGAAGGGAGGAATAAAGAGCAGGCTAGGCAAAGTCCTTTCATCTCCTCCAGATGAGTATATCTGCATCCTCAAGTCAAAGACTCCTGAAGACTTAGCCCCAGCTCACTCCCTCAGTCAATATTCCTGAGCTGCTTCCCAAGCACACGCCAGCAGCTCCCACCTGCAGCTGATCTCCTCTCACACCTCTATGGAGTTTCCCCTCCAAAGAAAGCTCAGGAAAAGGCTGATACCTAAAGCCAGGCAGCAATTCAAACCACCAGCCTCACCCTCTGCCAGCTTTCAGTGACAGTTTCTGCAAGGCTGCAAACCCAAGCTCTAGACTCAACTTACAGAGAAGAAATTGCAAGCAGGAAGGATTTTGTGCAGCTGCTGCTTTCATACTCCCTGTAGCATATAAAAGGAAGTAGAGCCAATAAAAATGATTACAACTTCAGGCTTTACTTAGCCAGATTACCCCCTATGCCACAGGAGCTCTGGGAATCATCATTTCTGTGTATTTAATAACTCTGCATTAATAAAGCCCCAACACACTGTCCCCATCTACTGACAGCAAAGGCCTGGGTTCCAGGAAACAAAAGGCAAAAATGTTCCATTATAGCTTTCAGTCATCTTATCTGGAACCCTCCTGCATATGCAAAGAAGGTTAAACTGTCTATCAGTACTGAACTGTGGGCTCCAGTGAGTGGGAAAAGGAAAAGAAACCTCTTTAATGGAAATATGAACTGGAATTTACAAAGTGAGGCTGAAATGACAGAAATCTATGCCTGGAGCAATTTAAACTGTTAGGAAACACATCCAGAATGAAAACCTAGGAACTACTGACATAGTTTCAGAGGAGTTCAGTAGGATCACCCCACATGACAGAAAAACAAACCTCTTTCCACACATGCCCACAACTAAAGCATCATTTGCAGCACCCAGGCTTGACTGAGAGAACTCGAAGCACCCAGAGCATCCCCTCTGTGCCCTGCAGTTATGGGACCATCCTAAGATGACATCTCCATAAGCCAGTTTTTCCCTGCAATATAAACATCTGACATCTCTAATCAGATTACACATCCCTTCTTAATATTGCTTTTAGCTGCAGTAATCCCTCCCCAGCCCACATTGCTTCCCAACAGGCTGAGAAAGGCACTTGTCCAGATGAGATCCTTTGGTTCAGGGCCTCTTTCCTTCTGACAGATGACTGGAGAGGGCTCTTTAGTTTAATCATTAAAAAACTGTCCATCATTAACCTCCCTAACATACAACATAACTACCAATTAAGCTATAACACAGATATTTACACTGCTTTTAGGACTATCATAACTCTGACTGTGGGCTTTTAGCACCAACCTAGCAACAGCCTTTCCTCAACACAGAGTGCCAGCAGGCTACCTTGCTAAAAACAGATCAGGTATTTCAGGAAGCCCAGGGCTAGTTCTATACTCCTGCAATCAGCTCCAACAAAGGATTTTATTCTTCTTTCAGGGATATCATAGTTACAAAAGGAAGGCAATAAAAGTTTACAATCACTGCCCAAACTAGAAGGAACAAGAGTGGATTACAAGTTGATGGCTGGATCTGGGCCCAGCATTCAGCAGGAGCCAAGAGCAGAGCAAGGATTTGCCTGGCTTGTCCAGGAGGAGAAACTTGGGCTGCTTGTGTGGGGAAAAAAGGTCAAACCCACTGGGCTGAGATCAAGTTCTGTAGTGTTGGACTCTGACCTCAGGTCTGAAATCATGCACAAGTCTGTGTTTAAACTCATGATTCTTGCTCCAGCTGGGTAAGGCAGAGATCCCAAAGCAGGGCTGCAACACTGAGGCTGGAAAGTCCTTTGACCTTTAAATCATTTTAAGGGCTCAAGGATGGGTTGCTCTTTGGATGGCTGGTTTTTTGTTTAGCAGTTTTACTGGTTTTAAAGCTCTTCTCCAATGCAAATTTACTCAAGCTAAAGAGGATCACTACCCAGAAACCTGCTGTTAATTACAGGTCCCCAAGACTGCTGTTAAGTGTGGCCATGTGGAGCAGATCTGCTGCCTCGAGCTCACGAGATGGACACATGCAGCACTCTAGAGATGGCAGAGAGATGAGAAAACTGTTCCAAAGCCTTCATCCCCCTCCCCAAAAGGAGCCTGAGCTCAGGCTAACCCCAAAAAGACTCTCCTGGACACAGCAGAGCAGTGAGGTAGGAGCAAGGGCTGACACTTTACCTGCTGTTGGGAATTGTAATCAAAGAGCCCCACGGTGGCTGCGGCTGAGTCCACGGGTACCTGAGTGCCAGAATAATCAAACTGAAGAGGCTCCATGCCCACGTGCTCCATGGGATCCAGGGGGACACTCTGGGATTCAATGTTGGAGAAATCCTCCACTGGTTTGGCACCGTTAGTACTCGCCAGCTGGGCTAAGCCCTCTGAACCATTCTGGTTTGGACCCAGAAGATCCACTTCACTGGCAGAGTTCTGGCAGTTACCAGGGGTACGGCTGTGGAGAAAGAAAAAGACATTTGTCACCAAGAATGTCCCCTCAGCACTGTGTCACACAGCACTGCTTAGCACCAGCAGCCACCAGCACACACCAGAACTGCTGCTAGATGTCATTGTAAAGGAAGACAAAAAAAAAAAATAAAAAATGGTCTGAAATAGTTCCTTAAATGAATTGTACTCAATGCTGTGTGTTTAACACACAAAAAAAAAACCCACACCAAATAATCCACAAAACCCTCAGTCCCCTCACCTCAAAGACCTGTTACAATAGCAGTATGTCACGGTCCATTTTTATTTTCTATTTATATTTTTTCTCCTCAGCTGAGCAGAGTCAACCATAACAAGACAGGATTTCAGTAATTTTATTTATTCATAAAGCTATTTGGTAATTATTAACCAGGTAACACTCTGACACTGCATCTCACTTGAAACCTTCCTAAAATAGCTGCCATAATGTCCTAATTCAGGACTGGACTCAAGTGGGAAATGGTTCCTTTCACTGCAAGGGCCAGGACAGGCCCCACAGCACATTTGTTTTGCTTTTACAGTCTTCCTGCATGTCAGCAGGATGAGCAGGTAAACTACCAAGAAACACAAATACATTGATTATATCAATAATCACAATTTCAGAAAGCTTTCATCTCTTGAGAGCTACAAGAAAACTCCAAAAGCCCAACTAAAATTGGACGTGTGCATAAGCAGAGCCCATATCTTCAGGAGGTATTTCCATAGGAATCCCAAAGAGTAATTAAAACCAGGTATGAAAATAAAACAAGATTACAATCTACAGAGCTAGAGCTGCACAGATGAGAGCTGTCAGATGTCACCCTTCACCTTCTCTCAACAGTTCTTCCCTGGCCACATTACAACCTCCTTGTGACACTGCTGCAATGAGTCAAGGGTTTTTTCATAACAGCATGGAATATCTTTCCAAAACTGTTAAGTGTGGCACTGATTAATTATTAACTAATCATGCACATACCTGAAGTCTTTGACATCTGCATCGATTCCATTCTGCACTGGCAAACCATTTGTTTTATCCATCACATCCCCCTCCTCCTTCAGATCTCCTAATTTATCACCATCAAATGTGCCCTTGTTTTTCTTGTCCCCTTTGTCATTCTCATCATTCTCAGCATCCCTTGGCCCCTAGGCAAAAAGAGACATTATTTTAACAAGCTTAGCTCCCAGATCCCTTTTGCTTTTATTCCCAGATGGTAACAGACCAAAGAAACATGGCACAATCAAGTGACTCACTTGCAAACATTAGTGCTTACAAATAAAAATGTAAAAAAGCAAAACAGTCAATCCTAACCAAAGAAATGAGTTCTCACTCTTCCAAGGGAGGTTTTATCTACTTACTCACTTTTCTTCCACTTAGTAATTCAGGCTCTGCTTCTACAGGCTCTTTAGAAATCCCACCCCAAAATCATTTTATAGAATACTTAATTCAAATCCTCTTTCTAGACAAGGCTTAAGCCCTTCAAAATTAACTCAGGAACTTTTAAATAAGACAGCATGTACTGAAGAGGTCTAAAATGAACCTCCTAAGGCCTCTGTCTCAGTGTCAAAGATGCAGTAATTGATGAGACAAGTGGATGCATTTGAGCAGAACAGAATCACCTCAGTTTTGGGGGGCACTGCTGAGATTTGTACAGCAAATTCCAAGGTCCAGCTCATTTCAGAGCACTCAGAACCATCACTGTCTCAATCACTGGTTCATATAATCCTAAAGAGCATTTTAAGGGGAGGGGGGGGGGTGAAATGAAAGAAAAGATAAAAAAGAGTTTCTGTTCTGCTGAGCATTTTACAAGTGGTATTACATCTGCAGCATTCCTGCCCTTAATGTTTTCATTTTACTTCATTTGGGAGAAGAATAAAGGGTGATTATGCCAGGGGCAGAGTTTTGAACAACAAAAGGGAGAGGAAAAACAACTTAATTTATGATAAAAAACAGCAAGGGGCATATAAACACATTTATCAGACAGCTTTGGTGCTGTCACAAAGAGAGACATTCAGACCCTGTCTGCTGCTTCATTTGAGAGAAAAGTGCTCTGCACAAAACAGGGCATTTGGACCCTCTATCAACTAAATTGTTTTTCCATTCTCCCTATTTGGAGGGAGGGGATTTTCCCCCATATTTAGATTAAAATACATAGTCGTGAAAGCAATAATTTTCTGATGCTTCTTGTTAAGTCATGCTTCCTTAATACTGAAGAGCAGACTTGGAAATGCTAATTCTAAACACAAATTTGGAGCCCAATCCTCAGCCAAAGAATGTGCTATTCACCAGCAAGCCCCTTCGTTTCACAACTGGCATCCTGATGATGAATTCTGCAGAGCAGACACCTCTCTAACCCCCAATTTGGATGATAAATTGGACCCTTCCACAGATTGTTCATTCCTCAAAAATCATCTTTCTCAGGGTTCAACAAGGTTATCCCATGCCCACTAATGAGGTACAAAAATAAGAGGATGGATCAAGGAAAGCACAAATCAGCTCCCTGAAGAGATGAGCACAGCAGCTGTACAGTAACAAACCTGCTCTACACTTTTATGCTTTTCAACAATCCCTGACCCAGCACATGGCTGATGAGGTAGAGCTGAGATGCAGCCCCCTTTTCCCCCCCACTACAGGGAGAGGTTTTGATTATGCCCCTCACACCACATCCTCAGAGCTGAGGCAGCAGCAACTCTGCTCCCCACCCCACAAAGCATTCCCCAGCTGGAGTGGCTTTTGGAGCTATGGTAGGTTCCTAGCATCATTCCATGGAGCTTTTTCTTCTTAGCCAGCAATAAAGCAGCCACAAAAAACCCTGAGGTGTATCTGTAATACTTCTGCAAAGTCAAGCTCAGATGGGGGTGAAGGACCAGGGACTGGCAGCTGCCTTTACAGAACCTCCCAGACTGCATCCCCTAAATCAAGAAGTGTTGAACTGCTAGCTGACCCATTTTAAAGGTAGCTTTAATAAAATAAAAATAAATAAAAAGAATAAGAAACAGTTGCCTCTAATGGATTAACAAACAAACCAACCAAGCAGCAAATGAAGAAAAGAACATAATGGGAACTCAAATGGTCAGAATTGGGCACACTTACAAATCCTCCTTTCCTTAGGCAGGAATCTCCAGGAGATGAGCTCAACACATACTCCACCATGCTAACTCCAAGTCCTCCACTCTCTGACCGTGGTGAAAGCACTGAGTTGACTTCACTATTCACATGAAACCCCTGACCAGGTCTTCTCTGAACCATAATTGGTTGGGAAACAGAGTGATCTGGAACAAAAACATGGGTAATTCTTACAAATAGATCCAACTGATCAAAGGAAGGAAGCCATTAAATACATAATCTCTAAGGTCTCAATTGTACTAAGTGACAACTTCTTGACTCTGATGATGTCTTCCTCATTTTTTAAATACTACACTATAATATTAGCAGAAATGACAACTATATTTTAAATCTAAAATAATAAAATTCCAGAAATTTAAGTCTCTAGGTAAGGGTTAACATTTTAAAAACCCAAAAGTTCTGCTTTTGGTTTTACTAAAACTCTTGCATTAGTACAGTGGCAAAACAATCAGTCGGGGTTTGTCATTTAAAACACCATCCTGCTGTTGTACCAACCTACATTTTATTGGTCTCATGAAATGCCATTTTCATGTCATGATCAGAGTTTCTCTTGGCTGGTATTTCCTCTAGAAAAGTTCATGAGAACTTCATTTCTTCTTCCTGATGCCCTGTCCTCCTCCATCAGCCCCAGTGCTTCATCATCCCTGCAGCCTGAGGGTTTGAGATCCAACCAGAACAGACCAGGGATGAATGTCTGCAAAAGGCTCTGGAAAAACCACTGGCTGGGCAGCAGCAGACCTTACATCCCCAGCAAGGGAAGAAGTTCTCCACTCCTGCCTGCTCTGAAGAGCCAGTGAGACACCAACAACAGGCAGCAGAAAGAGCAGGGGATGCTGGAAGGGACAGGCAATGATATTGCTGCTGTAGGTTCCTTAGAAAGAAGGCATAAGCTGTCCAAGCTCCTGTCATTCTCCTGTCATTCTGGCATTGCTCCTGGCTGCATTTTCCTGCCTTCTCCTTCAAGCCAGCACAAGCATCTTTGTAGCCACAAAGTGATGTGGACTGGGGAGCCTTTTCTGGGGATAAAGTTAACAAAGCAAAGAGAAAAACTGGTTTTGACTCAGCTCAGTTCCCTAGCAGGTATCACTGCACTGCTGTGTAACTGCTTGTATCAGCAGGAGGGGAAGAAAGCAGCAGTGGCTTGTGGCAGACAGGACTGGTTGTTTTAGTGGTAGTGGCTTTAAATGCTTTAAAACTACAACTTGAAGGCAGAGCAGTGAAGAGCCAAGGCCATCCAGGAGGGTGCTGCATAGAGTGGACACAGAGAGAAAGGGAAATGGATGGAGCAAAGGATAGCTTACAAAAACCAGGCTTTATTAGCTCCCCAGTTTGTGGAACAAACCAGTCTTCCGGCCAAGGACACTTCCACACCCCACCTCCAAGTTGTGCTCCTTGCCCTGGGGCAGCCACCTTGTGCAAACTGCTTAAATCATTGCTCTGCTCTTCATTTTAGATGAGCAAAAGGGAAAAGTGTGCCTCCCCTTAGTCCCAGGGAGCAGTGCAGGCCATGCTGAGGAATAAAGGCTGTAAGGTGCACAGGAATAATTGAGAATAAACAAAGGAAGAGATGAGGCAAAGAGCTTTGACTCATGGAGATAGATCTGTGATCAGGCAGAGGAGGAGATTACCTCCCCCAGATGTCTGCCCTGCCTGTCTGCTGGATGTAACCAGCCCAACAACAGAGGCAGAGGAGGAGAAAGTTTCCTCAGCTGCTGCTATTCAGAGGCTCAGCCCTTTAATCCACCCTCAGCTTCAGTTTATACCAGTAAAACCAGCACTAACTGCTGCTGAGGACTGGATGTGGGCACTGCTGCTAACAGACAGCTGGAGCCTCCCCAAAAATCTCCCCAGTACCCAGCCAGACTCAGCAAGGTTCAGCCCATCAGATTTTGAGAAGCTTTATTCCCTTTTTTTTTTTTCACAGCTGTTTTGACATTTAAATCATAAAAAATGCCCTTACCATTATCTCAGTACCTTCACTCTAATAATGGATATTTTTGGCAGGGGGAAAAAACCAAAATGAAACAAAACACAGGAGCAAGTGCTCTGGATCACAGCTCCCCTGGAGCTGGAGTTCTCTGCAGTTGTTTGGAAGCTGCAGGAGATACTCAAGTGTTCAAGGCCCATATTCAGTACACGTAGAAAGCACAGAAAATAAAAAGTAAAAGGTTAGCATTTCAAATTCAGCACATGCATGTGATTTTCTTTTGACATTTAACTAAAAATCAACCTGAACACTCTCCCCTCAAATTCCAAGTAAGGGATGGTCTCTGATAAGGAGCAATATTCTTGACAGATAAACTTCAACACTACTAACCCAAAACTTCATATTTTTTTCCTTTCTTTAAACTGAATGTGGCTGTGTTTTGCTTGGTTGGTTTAGTATTTAAAAATAGTGGGGTGGGTTTTTTGTTTGGTTTGGGTTGTTTTTATTAATAATTTTGTTCTCTAGTATTTGTCCAAACTTCAAGAAATCCATCCCAAGACAGAAAAGACATCAGAAAGCTTAAACTGAAATTTTAATGGAAATCAACATTTTTTAAGCAGATAAACACAAGGGTACACCTGTTCCCATTAGACAATCTTTTTCTAACTATGGACATCTTTTAGCTCTACCACAAAGCAGTGTGAGGTTTTCTATTAGTCTGCTATTAATAACCCAGATGGTTTTCAAAACCTTTTACAAGCTGTGTCAGCCAGAGCAGCCAGCGATGTTGAGCAGGTAAGTTGCACAATTCTGTATTCAACCCCCAACTAAATTAAGTAAATAATTGAGCTACCTGATGTTCCCCAAGCACTGTCTCTCCACTGATCTCCCAGAAATATCCCTTTTGGTCCATCTTTGCTGGAATCATCAGATTCCCAAAACTTTTTACCCGGCAACAGCTGCTGCAATTAAAAAAAACACAACAAAAAGAAAACAAAACAAACAAAAATACAAAGCATGATTAAAATAAGTATAAAATGCAAACATAAACCATAAGCTCTTTTCTAAACGTGAATCAATCATTAAAAACAAACTGATACACATGCTCCATAATCAACATATTTATACACTGCTAGGGTGAAAGCCACACAGCAACCCAGATAATGACTCAGGCTCTGCAATCCTCTTACACTCTTAACTGCTTTAGGAACCCCACACACGTCACCACACACACACAGACCTGGCATCCTCCAGCCTCTCAGCACGAGGGCTACCTGCAAAGAAAAATCCTAGCAGAAAAACCCCTGTTCTGATCAGAACATTATCATCACTTCCACCTCAGCCCTGAGGATACCTCGAAAACCACGGGCAGCACAAACCCTTGCCTTCAAATACTGAGGTGGTGATGCCAGCAGGGACAAAACAGAGCAGAGAGGTGCCAAGAGCTCTGGTTTCTTACTTTTTAATGACTGCTGAGGGCAGGACTCCCCATGCCACCCAGGTTATTTGTAAACATCAACAAGAGTCAAGGGCTTTGGGCCACTGCACCTGCCACACGTGTGCTGCTCCTGCAGGACTGAAGAAAAAAAGGCTTTGCACTTACTGAGAAGGAGACAAAGTTATCCCTGGCTTGGATCAATCCAAGGAAGATTGTTCTGAAGTTGAGAACACAGCAGAAAGAACAGTCTGCCCTATTTAGATGGGGTTTGGAACCACCAGCTTCACCCAGGCAACACCTGCAGCGTGGCATGGGGAGCTGGAAGGGGAATTTGGAGCCCTGCTCAAGTGCCTCAGAGGTCAAGCAGCCAATCTTCAAATGAAAATCTTCAGGCTGAACAAGAGAGATGCAATCCAGACAGGAAACAACAACACATTCAGAGCAAATTAACAAAATAAATGAGCCTTGCCTGCTGAAGTTGGAATAAAACTAAAAGAAGAGGAAGATTAGTAAGTACTTTCATCTGTTTTGAAATTACCATGGAGGAAGCAAGAACCATCAGCTTAGCAGTGTCTCCTCTACACCACAAGTGCTGATAACTCTGTACTCCAGCATTAGACATGCATATTTAAGGCTATGGCATAACAGAGTAAATAGGCTACTCCTTTACAGGATGATTTAAGAGCTCCCAGCCTGCAGTGTACTCTGCTTGAGGACAAGAAACTTAAGCTCACCATTTGCTTTTTGTGTTGACACAAATGTATTGCAAAGCAGGTCTGGAGGTATGAGGTTAAACCTGAGGTTTAACTGGATGTGGATAACTGGAGAGATTACAGAGAAGACAGGTATTCTGAAAAGCAGAATTCCTTCCAAATTCTAATAAAAATAAATAAATAATGGAGAAAATAAATAAAAACCCCTCAACAGGAAAAGCAACCCAAACACAACAGGTAAGGGAGCAATTACATTCATCTACTTCACTAACACCCAAGTTGCTGTTGATGAAAAATAATCATGTTTTTGCATGGAGATCAGTAGAGCAGGAGATCAATAGGACTTCAACAGGCTGTCAGGCTACATGGGAAAATAAATAAAAGAATGCAATCCCTTTGGGAAAAACAATCCTGTACAGGCAGGAGATGGAAGGCAGGCCTGGGAGCAGCAGAAGTCTCTCGAGGGGCTCCCAGGCAGACCTGGGGCTGTACAAGTGCAAGGTTGAGAGCAGCAGAAACACAGTTCCAGCTCCTCCAAGAGCCCTGCACGTTGTCTGTACAAGCACAGAGGAATGTAAAACAAAGCAATCCTTGCCTACAGAGGTTGATTCAACATCTCAAACTAACACAGAACAGGTCCAATTTAAGGATAACATGTGCCAGGAATGCTCCTCTTGGGGCCAATCCTCTTGCTTACCTGCACTGCAGTTTTCCTCCAGATCAAAGAACACACTTGTGTAACTTGCTTCCCCACCTTAACCTCCTCTTCCAACTCCTAAGATCCTTCTGCTAAGCTAAAAGCAGAACTCTTCTGACTGATTTTCAAACTAAGGATGAGATGAACCTTCTATGCCCAAGCTCAGTGCAGTTTACTCCAAAGCCCTGCAAAGGCAGATGCACTTCAACCCTAGGCAGAGGGATGGACATCAGGACCTGGGCTGGCCCCAGGGCAGGTGAAAGAGCTGTAGAGAAAGTGTCAGGGACACCCAGGACCCTGCTCACAAGTCATTACAGAGGCAGAGTCTAGAATTACCAAATGGTTTGGGTTGGAAGGGACTTTCAAAGATCACCTAATCCACCTCCTCCAGTGATGAGCAGGGACATCATCTCAGCATCTTTCAGGTTGCTCCAAGCCCCATCCAACCTGGGCTGAGACTGCCAGGGATGGGGCAGCCACAGCTCCTCCAGACAACCTGGGTCAGGGGCTCAGCATCCTCACACCAAAGAATCTTTTCCTTAAGTCCAAGAAGTTTCTCCTTCCTTTCCTTAGTCAAATATTCATTCAAAGCACTGTCTTGGAGTATCAAAACTTTTCAGCACAGAAACACCAAGCTTTTGTTTTCCCCAATTCTTCAGTAATAGGCACATCATCCACACCTCCAACCTCTGCACCCTGCACACAGTCTGTCCATGTAAGGCCATTTAATTGCCTATTTTCTCTATAAGGTACCCCATTCTACTTCAATCTTTTTCAGCAAGTCATTTCCACCCAAACCTCTCAAGGTTAAACTTTGAAGTCAGTATTTTAATCCCAGTGCTAAGCTATCTCTGGAGTTTTATTGTCTTCTTCCTACTGAGAGAACAGGACTCAACTTGTTCTTTTAACTCTCAAACCACTGAATAGAAAACTCAAGTGTTTTCCCCAGCTGCTGCTTTTCTGCACCCAGAAGAAACACGGTGAGATGCTGCTACACCACTTGCTTTGTGGTAATGTGCCTGTGACTTGAGGATTTCTCCTGGCATCATAAATAAAACACAGGATTGCTCAGGAGTCTCCCAACTGAAGGATTAATGCAGGGAGACTCACACTGCACTCCAAAAACAACTGAAGGAAATTGTCAGGACATCAGCAAAACTTATTTCAGAACACACAGTTTAACCTGTTCCTCCATCTGCACCATGGGGTGACTTTAAGGAGATAAAAGTCAAACCAGTACTCTCTGGTATTTATAAACATAAACACATCAGGTGTGTGACAATTTTTTCAAGCTTCTGTCATTCCCATGTTACTTTTATTGCAGCTTTACCCCCCTGCTGCTGCTACCCCAGGAAAATCACTACTTTCCTCCTCACTCCACTTAAAGGATTTTGAATAAGGAAGGAATAATGAACGCCTTAAACAGGATTCTATCTGCAACTAAACACTTCTTATTTCCTATGACAATACCTTAGTGTGTCCTGCAGTCACACCTCAAATAAAGGAGATTATAAAGGCTTGAGAAAATACAGATAATAAAGGCTTGATAAAAGGAGATGGGTTAAGAGCAAGCAGAATAATTTTCTTTTCAAGGAGAGCAATCTTTAGCCTACAGGAAAATTCAACTCCTTTCATAAGATCTTGAGTTTCCAAAATGCTAAAAAGTTTTCCTGATATATGCAAGAAGGCAACAGTGAATTCTACACTTATGACATTTTCTACTTCAAGGTATTAGGTAAAATGGAAATTAAGCAAAAAAATAATGCAAACCTATGGGAAAATCTGCATCTGGAAGGCAGGAGAGAGCCCAGCAACTGCCTGGCAAGTATGGTCACAGCAATAGGTAACCTCAACATTTTTAAAGCAACCCTAAAACCTGAAGCAAACATGCATAAAGGCTCAGGAGTTACTTCTCCTGAGGAAATCTGCACACCCAGCCTCCCTGCTTGGTTTTAGTACTTGGAGGTACTCACTTTCTCATGCAATATAAACAGCAGCAACAGAGTAAGATTTGTTTCCAGCTTTTTACAATTTTAATGACATTTCCAAACCAGCAGCACCAGAAAGATTCCTCAACTAAAACCCTGCTTGGATTCAACAGCAACCCCAGGCAAAGATATTTCCCCCCCCCGTGTCACCAGTGCTGCCAGCTGCATCCCACAAAACCCTTTCAGCTCCCAATTACAACAAAATTCTACAAAGATGTGGAAAGGATCATCCCCAGACACGAGGCACCAGGTTCAGACACTTGGTCCAGGTGTACACTCCTAACCCAAAGATAAGGAAAATAAACACTTCACCCCAGTATGTGTTTATAAACCACAGCATAAAGCTGTGTTATGAAGGGGAATTCACAGACCAAGCTCTTATTTGTAATCTGGTTGCTCATTTAAACAAATATTTCAGTTTTCCTGACCATACAAATTAGGTCACTACTGCAAGAGGTGGCAAGACCATTTCCTCTGGCTGGAGGGCAACTGGAGACTGATTCAGTTTCTTCTTCTTTCACCTTTTTCTTGAGGGTCAAAGCACACCCACTTTCCAGCAAGATCCTGAAGAACTGCACCCAAATAGCTTCCTATGGTTTAACAGTCACAGAGAAGGGTTAAAAACAACTTCTAATACTATCTCATGCACACACACACCCTTACTGTACAAACAACTGCAGCTTTGTCTCCCAGAGTCTAATCTCTTCCTTCCCAAAAGAAGAAAGTTTCCAATCAGCAGCTTTGTACCATGAGCAAAAAGAAACAGAACTGTTCATTTTACAGACAGATTCTGGATGTATTTACAGATATTAGGGAGGAGAATACCCAAAACAGTATGAAGAGATGGCAATGGGGGGGCCTTGTTCTTTCAAGCACTGCTTCAACCTGAACTAGAGGTTTATCAAGCAGGAATCATCTGTCCTGAATTATGCAACAGACTGCCAAGACAACAAGCATTTCTTCAGGGGAAGTCATTTGTTGCAATAGGAAAAAAATATACAAACAACTGTTATCTTAATTATCTTAAGTGAGCATCACCCATTCCTTCAGGTTGGAAATTAAAAACGAACACGCAGTGGTTTATAACCAGACTTGTTTATTTGTTCCCCAGTTTTTATTAAAATTGACCCTATCCAGTATGAAAATAATCCTGCTAGGCCCTCTTACAGAGGACTTAGAGACTCAGGCCAATATCCAATTTAGCAGAGCAGGGAGGAGGAGAGGGGACAACTTACACATCAACAAAAGCAATTCTACAACCAGCAAGTCCAGAGCCTGCACTTCCAGATCCCACTGAGATGAGATTAGGAATTAGACAAATTAAGTAAACTGATCCCCTTCAGACAAAGTAAATATGAAGATAGAAGAAGCCATCTGTGCAGCTGGAGAATTGAGTTTATCTGCCCCAACAGGTAGGAGAAGGCAGAGCCTGTATTTACAAGTCACAGTGGGGCAGCACTGCAAGTTTACAAACACTAAGATGTTATCTACCCTAAAAAAAAAAAAAAAAAGTTGCCATCTAAAAAACAAACCAGATAAGGAGACTGAGCACACAACAAGCAATCCAAGCTTGGATTGCTGAAGCAAGGACAGCTTTCTGCTGCCTCAGGGAGCTAGGAGGGTCTGAGAGCACAAAATAAAGGAGCAGGACAGGTTAATAAATTAGTAAATCTCCATCCTGCAAAGACAACAAGCTGCTGAGCTGTCTAGCTGCATTTCACTGACTCTGCAGCCCTTCTGAAGCTGCCAGTGACCACTGAACAATCCCTGGTGTGTTCCTACCCAGCTCCTGCCCAGCTTCAGCTCATCCTGGCACCATCCTGATGTGCAGTGTAGCTGCTCTGCCACCATCAAGCTCCACAAACACAGCTTCAATCCTCCCATTTCTAATCCTGCTAGCACTAGATGAATTGAAGGGGGAAAAACAAACAGACAACTAAACCAAAAAACACTGAACAGAAGCATTATTCAAAACTGTCAATGCTGCCCAGCCCAGCAGCCAACGAATCATAAATTTATGAGGAGACAGTAAAGATATCATTAGCAGGGCAAGCAGTCATGTGGAGCTTTTATAAGTTGGTTTGGGAGGTTTTTTGGTTGCTTTTTGTTTGGGTTTTTTTAATTCAGATAGAGGAACGTCCAGACCCAGTGTCACAACCACTCTGCATTAAAAGCAGGGCTGGGCAGGGGAGAGGCAGGGGTTTATCTAGGACCCAACCCATTGCATCAAGGGGACAAAACCATGGAAAAGTTGAATACCTATTGCTTCAGGCTGGGATGGCTCGGGGTTCTGAGAGAAAAAGACATGGGGGCTGTAGGAATTTCACTTTTGGGCCAGAGTTGGGAGCTACACTACACTAACATTATTTCCTTCATTGCAGCTAACAGCCTGGACAAAGTGCTAAAAAAAGGGGGAGAACCCTTTTAGAAGGCTACTTCCAACATCATCAGCCATGCTTCTATCAACAGCCCTCATCTTTCCATTTGAGAGAAGAGAAAAAGGGTTTCTGTGGCTTTTGTCACATCTCACACTTGAGGAAGTATTGCACTTCCACTCAGACTGAAATTTAGGGACTTAGAGGGCTGCTTGCAGTGAGGAAGGGAGGGATGTCAAAGATGAAAATAGCCATAAGGAAGATGTAAATGTGTTGGGGTTTTTTTCCAAGCTACTCCTAATTTTCCTAGATTAGGGTATCTGCTCAACACCAAATATTATCTCTCATGCTGTCAAAACACAGATGAGGTTTAATTGCTTGACAGCACCCTCTAAAAAAAAAGCTCTGATGTGTTCAGAGGCACAAACTCCTTAAATCATTGAAATTGTGACAATGCTGCTTATTCAGAAGCAAGAAAACAGGAAGAGAGAGATACATTAAATGCATACAGACTCATCCTCATCTTTCTCCTCCAGGTTTTTCACTATCAACTCCAAGTGTGAAATTACTGACCCTTTCTGCAGGTAAGGCTCAGAAGACACAAAATCAAGCAATACAAATCAAATTTGCTTTTTTCCTGATTTATTTCAGACTCTTTTTTTTTTCTTAGTAAACTGACTTTCTCCCTCAGTTTCCTTCACATTCCAGGAGCAGGAGAGGGGGAGGATTGGGCATGCTGCACAAAATCAGTCTGTAGTTGAAGAACAGGGTCTTAAAAGCCAACACACACATTATCCCTCGGGGATCTCAATTTACATAGTTCCTTAGATCAGCCAGCTGGATCTGTGTTGAAAAATACCTTGGGGAAGTACAGAGATAATTCAGTGGATAAAGAAAGGAAATGGTGGAACTGAGGGAGAAAAACCCCAGGAGAAACAACAAACAGTGGCTTAACTTAAAGTGAAGGGTGAAACCTCACCTTTCCTGGAAGAACATGCATGTTCTAGTAAGAAGAAAAGGCCAGTGACAAAAGGGTGCCAGCTCCAAAACTACCTGCATCCCAGTTACAAGAAAGAGGGGTGGGGGTTATGATAAGTTATTACTGGAAGGCAAACCTCACATCCTCCAAAAAACAAACCTGGATTCACTTCTCTCAGGAGACAGGTAAGTAGGGCTGGTAAAAATCAGCATATTTAGGAATGCCTTGAGGCACTGCAGCTAAGATGACCTAATGGCACGTTAAGTACAAACAAGTGATGTGCTTCCTCCTACCAGGCTTTCAAAAAGTTTGAATGCTCTGTGTCTGAAAATGAAGTCTTGCCCCAGTGAGGTGTTAAAAATAATATTCAGAGAACATCCACACCCCCACCACTCCACTGGCATGCTCCACATGGAGGCACACTGTTCAGCAGCTTCAGATGGATTGTTTTATGGCATGTTTTCTCCACTGTGCAGCATTTTCATCAACTTAGTCAACAAGCTCAATGTAGATTAATATAACCCAGAGAAACAGAGATTTGCCTCTCAAGCTCTGTCAAATCAAAATGCAACTCAATATTGCCATCATCCCAGAGAAGTAAGGAAAGAAGGTGAGAAGGGAAGCTAGGTCTTCCACCTGACAGAGCACCTGCTTATGAATCCCACCACACAATAGTTTGCTGTTGTCTACAAAACAATCATTTTCGGGTTCTAGGGATTTATTTTTGTTTTTTTAACTTGTCTCATAAACTAGGTAACAGAGATAGATGGACTAAAGGTGAAGAAAATAAACTAGCTTGGAACTTGACAGACAGGAATGCAAACAGGAAGGCTCTCCAAAACAACAGACCTGTATCAAGCTGTGCCTTACATTAACATCCACCTACAAGACATGATGTTTTCACCTCTGTTCTTCCACAGCCTCTAAAGGGAATGACTACAAAGGAAAAGGGAAGAGGCAAAGAAAAAAAGGGTCTCCTATCCCAACTTTCAGGAACCTAACAGAATAATTTGCTATCCTTTCAAGTCACTCTAAAAATAAGTAAGTTCTCTTTTTTTCAAAGCAGCCCACTGACCATTTCCACCATTTCCACAAATCTGGCACATCCTTACTACCCTATGAGATCAAAATAACCCTCCCTCAGGTTTTTATCAAGCTAGAATTGAAGGACCTGTTATCTGGCAACTTCTGTGGGGTCCTTTTGACCTGTCCAAAGCACTTGTCACTTCTGCAGCCCTGGATTACATTGCCCAGCTCCTTTATACATTAAACACACTCCTGTGCTTTCTGACAAAAGCCCAAAGGTGGCCAGGAGTGGAAACAGGGCAGCAGGCAATGCCAAACAGCTAAACCCACAATACTATGGGGTCTGAGATCACTGGATCCCAAAATAAACACACTACAAGTATTGTAACACTTGTCACAAGATGGATTTCTAACCCTTCTTTTACAACCACCATTTTACTGTTTGGTGATACAACAGGTGGAGGGCTTAGCTGTTCCTCCTACTAAGATGTATTCCAGCCTGGCAAGTTTTGATTTTGTTAAAGCACACACACACACACACACACACTTCACAGTCATAATGGAGAACACTCAAGCCCAAAATCACTCCAGCAGCCACAAAACCTTTTATTTTCCTCCTCCCCCCCCAAATACACAGATTTATTTTTCTATAGGCCTTTCCCTTACCTCTCCCATAGCCCGTCCTTCCAGAGCAAGTGCTTGAAAATCATGATTCAGTTCATCCATGGAACGCACCTGTTTACAGATGGGCAAGAAGAACACATGAGGAAATGCTTGGATTTCTCTTAATAATACTTTATAGCATTTATTCTGATAGCAGCTGAGAGCTACATTCCATATTACAGCATATAACAAGGTCACTGAGCTCCAAAAGATGACTTACCTTTAAGAGTCCCAGAAGCTAAAACATTCATAGTGTTAGATTTACACATGCATAAAAAAGGAAAAACTAGCAATTACTTTTAAGACACACAAAATCTAATGCAACTGCCTTTGCTAAGCACATTGCAGAGACCAATATTTCACAGCGAGGTGCATGATTTCTAGTGAGGAAGTCAATAAATAAGCAAGCACATCAACATCATTTCCATTCAGGTGAAAATCAAGTTAAAATCCTAGCATAAAACCAGGAAAAGTTAAATTCAAGTTACATTGATATGGAAGAGAAAAACCCAGTGGTAGAAACAAAAGCAAATTACATTTAAAACTGCCACTTGAAGTTGGGGGGAAGAGGATGAAGAAAAGGGAGAAAGCAATGCCTTGAGATCAGCTGCCTATTTTAGTTACTGTCCCCACAACAATGTCTGGAAGTGGGAACCCAGAATCACAAACACCTTCAGAAAAGCCACACAGGGCAGGGGAGCAGCCCCTGGAGGTGACAGTGGCCTTGCATGACAGCACAGGATGGAATTCAGAGCTGTGCCTTTTGCTGTTTGGATCATGGTTTGATGAAAACAGATTCAATTAGAACATCAAAAGCAGCAATTTAAAACTGGGTGTTGAAAATGCAAGAAAACACTTGAGTCTCATTTCTGTATCTCATCCAGGCAAGTCCTTACAGCTGCAGCCACTGAGCACGTGAGCAGAAGCAAAGAATAAAACCACAACTATGGACTTGAGGACAAAGCACAGAGGTTGAACCACGTGCTGGGATTCAGAGTGAATTCTTGCCCTGTATTCTAACACCTGTACCAGAGCAGGACTTATTCCAGCAGCCACAAACACTTAGGATAGCACATAGGCAATACTACACACCTCCTACTCAATGTTTACACAAAACCCAACAGCTCTCACACACCTTTCTGCTAGAGCAGAACCAAAAACTGGTTTGGATGCTAATGCACTACTATGCTGCCAGGAACTGGTGCTGTAAAGCACTGACCACCCTGGTTTCTGATACACCACTCCCAGCAGAACTAAGACTTTGTTATGTTTACAATTTATTTCTACTTAAAGAGAAGATTCAATAGATCCCACTGAAGGATGTCAGATGTAAGCAAAGCACCACACATAACCTCCAGAAGTCCTCTCCAGTCTGAAGTCATAAAATCACAGAATGGTTCAGGTTGGCAGGGGCCTTAAAGATCATTCTTCTGCTATTCTGTGACAACACTACTCTGCAAAAGATTGGTAACAAACTGCTAACTTATCTAACACATGTTTATCTAACTCACAAATCCTCAGTGGCCAGTCACACAGTTTAAAAATAAGGTATCCTCTCATTACTGTATCTCAGCTCCAAGTAATTTGCAGTTATGCCTCAGCCTTGCCACCTCCTATGGTGACACTTCTCACAGAGAGTGAAAGCAGGATCCCACCTTCCAGACACTACAGCACCAGAGACTTTCCTTTAGTGTCAACTCCATCACTGCCCTGCCAGCCAAAATCTCTCAGTTGACTCATGTGGGACAAGAAGTTAAATACACCAAATTCTTCCGTGAAGCATTTCAAGCTGAACTCATGGAAAGTGCTGCAGCCCTGACACATTCTAAGCCACAAAAGCTAAACAGCAGCAAATTATTATTTTTAGTGAGACATCTGCAGAATAAAGAAGATACAGCAAGAGATTCAGAAGGTGATGTTCATGACTCTAACTGCTAAAGCCATATCCCAGCAAGCTACAGCCATGGTGGCACTGAGCCAGCACAGTGCTGGTGCAGAAACAGAGGCTGCTGCTTCAGTGTGTGCCCCCCAACAAATGAGCTCCAAAAAATGTGATTTACATCCTGGTGTGAAGCTGTGCTGTCATGCTGACCTGAATTCTTGGTGGAGAAGCTAGAGCTGGAGCAACTACTAACAAGGGTATAATTTCCAACATGGCCAAAGCCTTCAATGCAAGTTCATGGTGCTCCACCAGAAACCAAACTGAGCAATTCCTGCACTGCTTTCCCCAGGCTGGACCAGTTGTCCATTGCCAGCACAGAAAAGCTTGTTTGTCTTCAGACAATGCCATGAGAGTTGATTACCACAGAGGTGATACAGACCAAGAGAAGATGAATGGTAAAAAAGCAAAAAAAAAACAGGATAAACATGAAAACAAAACACACTCCAGCTCTTTCAGACCTGGCTGGTTTAACTGCACACCAAACACAGCATTATTATCTTTACTCCTCTCAAGGGTCTAAAGGAAGCTGTTCTTCAAACATGTCTTGGATTGCAAATTGTCATCCTAACCTCCCAGTTAAATCACACACAGTAGAAATGGGCAGCCTCCAGCTCCTTCTCAAATACACTACTCCAGTCACTATCAAAAGCAGAAAAAAATACTGGCTCCTCTATCCACTAGCAGAGGTCAGATAACAAGAAATTATTCATTACAGATCTTTAAGTCACAACCCTAATCATCTCCTTTTCATCTATCCTACCAATGATGGGTAAAAACATTTCCTGTTTCAGGTTTTCATGCCTGACTTTCAGGCACTGTACAGACTTTACAGAACCACCAATTCTGAGCTCCCCTCTCTTAGTTGCATAATTCCTTTCTCCACTGATCACTGCATATTTATTTGTAACACAGGTCAGTTATTATTCAGTTTTCAAAGACTGTACCCAGAAGGTCCTCTTCTCATTTCCCCACTCCATAACATTAAATCACAACACCTCTTCACCTCATTTTCTTACGTGGGATTGCACAAACATCACAGAGCTCCTTCATTTCCCTGGGCAAGAAGAACAAATAGTTTCTGAGAGAACAGAACATGGAGTCAAAGTCCTTACTTCCTACACTTTTGTATTCCAAAAGGCAGGCAGTACTCTCAGATGGTTATTCCCTGATACAGATGATCCACCACGTGATGAGGATCTATTCCTGTTAAGTAGCTCTGACCTAGAACCAACCCAGAGACACAGAGCAGAGTCTCAGTGGTGTAAACACTAGAAACAAGAAGTCCACAAAGAGAGAGAACTTCTTCACAGATGAATGCTCATGTCAATGAGATTTGATTCCCATAAAATCTGGTTCACCACTGAACCCAAGGTTTGAAAAAAATCCAGAAAACAACAACAAGATAAATTGGGTGCAGGAGGAAGTGATGTCCTGACATCTGGATAGGACATGACAACCTGGCTGCTTGGAGGAAGAGGTGATCTCAAGAAACCTCAGGAACCTCATGGAGAGAGGTCAGTTCTAGTCCCAAACACCTCCTAAATGACCCAACAAAACTTGACTCCTGCTCTCAGCCAGCAGCACCATGTCAGCCTCTTCCAGGTGTGCTGCCACTGCAAAGCAAAACGCAGCATGGACACCCCCACCAACCACCAAGAGCAAACCTTCATCTCCAGAGAGCAGAAAACCTACATGCTTGCTTTTCAAGTCTATTTAACACAATTAAGGCTCTGTGCATCAGCAACACCACTACTGCATGAGTTCCACAGGAATTCCACTGCATAAGAATGTTCTTCCCCTTCACGTTTAACACTGCATGCACTCAGAAATTCTGTAAATCCCAGCAAAACTGATGAGAACCTCATTCAAGAAGAGTAATATCCAAGCACAAGGTGCTTTCTGCTCTCCCCTGCTGCAGACTGCATCAGCACCAACAAATCTCTCTCCAGGTCAATGGCCACTTTCAGAACTCCTCTTCCCATGCAGCAGAAGAGCTCCTCAGTGACTTCACATCTAACATATTCACTGTGGATTTTCTAGCCCCATGAGAAGCTCAGTGTCAGGTAGCCAGTCACAGTTATTTTTTTTATTATTTTATTTTTATTACTTTATTATTTATTTATTATATTTATTTATTATTTTTAGATAATGTTAGAGGGCCTCACCACTGCAAAATCCAATGGCAGCAACTCAGAAGCAAATGCTCTCCTGGTCTCAAATTCACATACACTACCATGTCCATATACCAGCTCTTTCACAGAATCACAGGACTGTCATGGTTGGAACAGAGCTCTAAGATCACCACATCCAGCCATCCTTGTCTGTATCTAGAACACTTTTGAATCTATACAGCTGTACCAGAAACAGAAAGAACAATACTCAGCAGCTACAGATGTTCTATACACTGGTACCATTTGGTACTGGATCTGCTGCTCCCCTATCACACCACAAACCCAGGCAAGACACTTTTCCCTGCCTCCCCAAAACATCTTCTGTTGCAGATACAGCCAGTATTCAGAAGTTTCAGAAGGTTTTTCTCATAGAAGAGCAAAGCAGACTCAGACAATCATCCCAGGCACCAAAGACCCAAAGGTCTGAATCCCCCATCAGAGGACAAGAGCAGAGAACCAACTTCCAGACAGAGCAGGACCAAACCTCTGCTGTTACCCCTCCAACAAGCCATCCCCAGCCAGGCTCTGATGTCCCCAGAGCTAAAAAGCTGCAGGGCAGCAAAGGATGAACAGGGAAACAGCAAAAGCATCAGCATGCCCAGAGAAAGAAGCACCAAACCCAAGCACCTGGCAGGAAACACTGCACTGCAAACTCCAGTTAATTTAACCCAGCAAACCAGGCCCACAGGGCTAAGTGGCACTTGTCAAAAGGAATTCTGCAGTCAGTGAAATGACCAGGAACTGGGGCCCTGAGCTGTCCTGATGGTTACTGAACAGGGATTAAAAGGATCTAACAAATTAACATGAGAGCTCCAGCGTATTTACCTTTTGGATTTCCAGTACCATATTTTGTTCTAGAATAATCCAAGGTGGTTTTTTTTTTCCTACCAAACTGATAGCCAGCAGCAAAGTGGCTGAACTGTAGTTTTAAGTAAACATGAATGTCAACAATCAGTGTTATTACTGCACCTTACATTAAGCAAATACTGTTGCTAATATGACCTTTACCTATAAAGTCAAAGTGTAATGCTGTATCACATTTCATGATCTGCAGGGATCTCAGGGGATTGTACACTAGCCTTATACATTGAGGAATCCTCCTTTATGTAGAATTTATATTCACCTAGACAGACACACAGCAAAAGTATCAAAGGTTTTCTTAATCACAAAGGATTTTTTGCTTCCTCCTTATACAAGTGATGCTTCTTGATAAAAAAGGACAGGCAGAATTAAACAGAGGAAAGAAACAAAACAAAAAAAAAGACAGACACAGGAGAAAAAGCAATCAAAGAAACAAACTAGAAGGTCCCTTGGAGAAAAAAAAAAAAAAGCTGAGAAATAACCATCTGAGAAATACTGTAGCTGATGATCCAAAGAAAGTCCCTAAAAAGCACACCAAGAAGCCTGAGGGTTTATGATTCTTATTTTATTTGTTGATGTTGGACAATATTAAACAGATCAAATACCTGCACTTATTAGTGGTAACAGCAACTGAAGAGAAGTTAAACTCTTCCTATCAAGCTAGTTATGTCAAACAGGGTAACCAAAGCAAACTAGAGGGCTGCCTCTGTAACCCTCAGCTCTCCACTATCTTTGTTTCCCCTTTTTCTAACAGAGGCCTCATTCCAAAAGCTGCTTTTTTCCTTCCCCAGCATCCACCCAGCCCCCAGCTGACCCTCCATACATGAGGGCATTTACTTTCCCACTACCTCTTTCCCCCAGTTCAACTCCTGACCAGGAGGCAAAACCCCCAGGACAGCATCTGCCCCACCCAAGGCAGGAGGAGCCCTGCAAAGCCAGGATTTGGGGAAGCTGGAACATGTAAACAGCCCATTTCAGAATTTCTTTCATCTACAGTAAAGTAAAGGGCCAACTGCAGCCTTCAGTCCTGCCAGCCAGGCAAATGAACTCCAGGGTATCCCACGGAGGAATTCTGGCCAAAGCCCCCTGAACTTATTTGCCAGCCTGGCAAACCAAAGCCCAGACAGGAGCTGGGTGCTGGGACCACAAATCCACAGGGAGAGCTCAATCCTCTGGCATTGCTGATGCTGCCTGAGCTCCTGATCCTGCTGACAGGGATCCTGCTGACAATTCCAGCCCTGCACAGCATGATGGGACCACCCTGCTACCAGGTGCTTTCCTACTCATGCAGAGCCCTGCAGGAAACTGTGTTAATGTTCTACATGTTGGGAGAGATTGAAATGTTCTGACTTCCCAGCTCCTTGAACAGCATTTGTTTGTTTCTCTGAGAAGACAAGAGATAGGATGGAACAACCTCTCCTTGGCTGCACAGGTACATTAGAAGTGCTTAACTAGAGAACATGGTTATTACTTGGATATTTGTTTATTTTTAACTCTTGCACCCTGCAAGTGTGAAAAGGCAAGTGATGTGTAAAGTTTCCATCCATTCATTCTCCACATTTTAATACTTGATCAGTTTGAAGTGGAAAAAGAGAAAATAAAATCTTTTTATCCTCTAGTAAAATATTCCTTAAAAAAAGAAAAGTCAGCATTACTATAAGACCAGTCATCAAGCAATAAAACACAAATACAAAAAACCTAAATAAAACAACCTTAGAACGGAGAGGAGAAAAAATTAAAAGGGCTGGATCATTTATATACAAGTTGTTAAGGCTTTTTAAATTAACCAAAGGTTTATAAACTTCAGCTCCTTGGCTGTGGGAGACTGCCTGCCTTTGTCTGCCTTGGAGCAGCTCAAACAGAATGTAACTTACAAAGGATCCACACACATGTAGTATCCAGGAGAGCAAATAAAGTATTTACCAGCTGAGAGTAAAAAAAGCAGTGCACACTGTCAGCAACAGGCTGGCCACCAACAACGAGATCCAGGGTTAAAATACCTTGTTCCACCACCTGATTACAGCACCATTTTTAGTGCCTTCCTATAACAATAGTCAGGAAAGAAAGAATGTGAAGTCACAAGTATTAGACAGGATTAGGTGGTTTAGCCACTATTTTAGTAGTAAAGGATTCATCAGTAGAATTGCTACTACCATTTGGATTCTAAGCAAAAAGCTATTGAACTTGCAGATTGGCTAATGCTTTCTGTGGCATTTAGCCAAGATAATTAATGATTCAGGGTACAGAAATAAACCCAAGAAAGGCAGCCTTTCAGAAGGACTCAGATCACTTTGCTAATTATGTTTTCCTTTAGATTTCCTTCACCGAGGGAAGTGCTTCATTACTGCAGAATTTAGGTTACTCTGCTATGCCTTGGGCACATATTGTTGGGGTACAGCCTTCCCAAAATACTGGCTTACAGAAGAAGCAACCTGAATTTTGCCTCACTGGAGCTTGTAATGCCTTGGGAAAACCATCCTCTGCTTCCCAGCAGCATGTATGTGGATCACTGCTTTGCTGCAGGCACTCAGGGACACACTAAGATCTGGCTCGCCTGACCCCTGGGAAAGCTCTTCCTGTCACTACC
This sequence comes from Calypte anna, assembly GCF_003957555.1. Lineage (NCBI taxonomy): Eukaryota > Metazoa > Chordata > Aves > Apodiformes > Trochilidae > Calypte > Calypte anna. Next base: position 5,670,017 of record NC_044268.1, read on the forward strand.
ACCTCTCCTCTGATACTCTGAGGTTTAAACTCAGAGGGAAAATGGTGTAAGAAGGGCTGCACAATGTCCCACTCCAGTGCCAAGCTCAGTACTCCTGTCAGGAACAGATGCAAGTGGCCCCAAGCAGGGCCAAAGGCTCATTTGAGGGTTAAATACCAGTCAAGTTTCACCCCAGAGAAGCATCAAGGTCTAAACCACAGCTTCAGTGCAGGGTCAGCAATGTGTCCAGATGCTCCCAATAACAACAACTGCCCCAGAACAAAAGTTACCCAGAACAAAGCCAGAGCAGGAACAGGACACCTGAGAGCAGATCAGCTGATGGGAGGAGCACAGCACCAGAGGATATCTGCACACAAAGGTGGGTTTGTTCATCATTCAGAGACAAGAGCTTTGAAGTTGCCACAGCACACACTTACAAGCAAGTTTTTGGACACAGCAACACTAAATTCAGTGCTCTGGAAGAGCTTTGTTGAGGATTTCCAACCAGCAGTGGAAATGAACTGAGGTGCCACTTCGCAAGGAAGAGGCTACTGGGGGTGGGTGATTTGTATCTTCTGGGAAATTTCAGCCATTTACAGAAATGCTGTGAGCATCACAACCTGCTCTGAACAGCACAGATAGGTCACACCAACTCAGCAGGCCACAAAAGAGCTGATAAAGGGGAAAGCATAGTTGGGGAGAGGCAAGGAAGAAAACAAGCAGAAGCTACACTCCAATAATCTATGCAAACCACACCTGGGGACAGTGAAATACTTGGAAGTCTTCTTGAAGCACTGAAAATCACAAACTCAATGGTGTGGAAACATCTTTGCTGTCCTGAACAAGCACCAGAACAAGGAAGTAGTATGTCCACCGAGGACATACACCACAGAGAAGTTCCAAAGCCAGTACATCAAGTAGCTTGTGCAATCCCAACTAAGGCCAGATATCTTGCAAGAGTCTGTGAGGGACAGCAAAACCCCAGATTCAGAGGAAGCAGAGTTAAGCTGACTTTCTGAGGATTTCAAAGTGTTTGGGTTTTTTTCCCCTGTACAAGAAAAGGATTTTCCAATACACAACCTTAAACATCCAGCTTGGCCAATCTATTTGTGGTCCTTCTATCTCAGGAGGTATTTTCAAGGGGCAACACAAAGCAGAGAAACTAAATTAAATGTTCCAATTCCCCTTGCCCAAAATACTGCCTTATTATAGAGAAATTCTCTGCAAAACAAATCAGCCAAACTAGACATTTCAGCTTGGTATTATGTTCTAAATTATGAGGATATCATATTAGCACAGCCATTTCAGTGTCAACGTGAGAAAAGCCCTAACCAGTTCCCTGTGACACAAGGAAATACCCATGAAAATTCAACAGATTTAATGAAAGCTGCATCAGAAAATGCTCTCCAGGAACAGAGCCACGGGTTGTATCAGGTGGTGTATGTGATTAAGGACTTGCTCCATGCCTTCAGCTCTAGCCCAGGCAACAAGTCAGATGATTTAGACCACAGTGGCTCTCATACACCAGGTGCTTTCCACAGACAGATCATGAAATCTCTGTCCTGAAGAGTGAGCTGTCACTTAACTGGGAATGCACTTTGGAATAACAAATGTTAGGGCTTCTGCTCCATCACCTTCCAGGATCTTTATAGAGGCCCCTGCCATGACTGCAAGGCAAGCCTTGGTCACAGTGCTTGCCAGCAGGCACCAAACACTGTCAAACAACCTCAAATCCAGACACTTTCCCAGCATCAAGCAGCACAGTTTGAGTGGCAGTGCTCTGAAAGGGCAGCTGCCAGGAAAATTACCTTCTGTCTCCAGTTAAATCCAAGTTCCCAGTTAAGAAGCAACATGGTCTCATTGCCAAAAGGCAAAATCAAAGCACAAAACACAGCCTCAGCCCTGTTGCTCTCACTATTCTTCACCAGCTATATGTGAAAAATCCCCCACATTCAACAAGACAATCCCCACAGAGTTCTATTGTCTCTGATTATTAATTAAACATGCTCTCAAAGAAAGTAAATGCCTAAAATCATTTGGTTCTACTAAGTAACTCCCATATTACCCTAACTGCAATCCAGACAGTCTAAGTATATGCATGCAGTGTGATTCAGGAGGGACCACCACCAGAGAAACTCCCTTCACTCTAGTTCAAGAACATACTTGCATGCACAAGCCACAGGAGACCAAATCCAAGAGAACCCAGCCAATTTTCCTAAAAGCCTGCTCAGTGCTGATAATTTCCCCCAGCTGAATATCTCAACTGTCTTTTCACTCCTCTCAGGAGCAGTAGATGGCTGTGTGGATCTGTAATCAGATACACAACCTTTCACAACCAAGACAAATCCAACCTAGGCCATTACACTCCACAGCAGCCATCTCAGACCTCCTCACTCACCTACTTCAAGTAAGGCTCTGATCTCTACCTATATTCTTCAGGAAAAACAGCAAAAATTCCCTCTAGTACAGCTGGCATGACTGTGTGCCCCAACAGCTTTAAGAGTTATCAAGCACCAGAGATGAACAACAGCCTAAACCTCTTCAGTTTTAACCTTTAAATTACTGGTGGTGAGTAATTTAACCTCATCTTGCTGCCTTTGTGAATAAAGAGAAGACTGTTTTGCAGTCAAACCTGACTGATGGAAGTGTCTTCCCTGTAGCAGGAAGTTTGGTGATTAAGTATTTGTAGCTGCAAACAGCTGAAAGTTGCTTAGGAGTTCCATGATTCCAGTCTAGGAAAAAAATGTCTGATTTCACCATTACTTCAGTGTCTGCAAGAACAAAGAGAAATCTATAATATGCACTATTTGTGGGGATGGTTTATCTTTGACACCTAAATATGCAAAATGACAGTAGCATCTTTCATTACTTGATTTTAAACAAAAACATATTTTACCCCATCTTCTGGAAAAGGGGGAAATGCCAAGGGAAGAGAAAATTCCTAGGTAATATATAAAGAGAACCAGCATCTTCCTCCCCTTCACAACAAGAGGACATTATCCATTTCCTTGGGAGCACAGAAACTTTGTCCTAAGTCACCCCTACTAAAGCCATTCAACAATTCAGAGCTGCTGTCCATGAACCATCAGCAGGGAGGAACAGCCAGTATGATAAAAAATGAAAAGCAAGGATCCCATAAATAAGTTTGGACTCACAGCACTCCCAGGTATTAAGTAACACATGAAAAAATGCTCTCATTTGGTAAAAATCACTGGAGCATTATCAGCAGAGATAGATGCCTGTCTGTATATTTATATCAAAGAAGAAACTGGGATTCAACAATTTAAAAAAATCCCTCTACCTTTAATTACGACCTCCCAAGCTCTAGGCAGGCATTAACCTGGATTACCCTATAATTATTTTGTCTGACTTTCCATGATCTTACAGCTACTGAGTTTCCTAACCAGTCTTCAAGGCAACAAAGCAAGGGCCCCTCTGTAATGTCTCTGAAAGTCTAAACCCAAAAGTACAGCAACATAAAGCTAGCTGTAAGAAACAGGGAATTAGCAGCCATCCATAATGATTCCGCACCTCTCTGCATGTACCAGCACTTTGTACCACTTTTACTCCTGCAGGACAAATTCTGTTCTATTCCATCTATGCCCTAACTGAATTAAATCATTTTGCATCATCTTGCACCAAAGAATTTATAAGTGAAGAAGCAGATGCAGAAGTGACCAGAAAGTCAAAAGGAATGGCAGTATTAGGATTACATACATCCTGCATTCTGCTTCCCAGGAGTAAAAGCCCAAGGCAAACAGAGCACCATGGAAAAAGAGGCACTCAAGAAAGGCTGGAGCAAGAAATACACAGATAAAACTGCCCAGCCACCACTGGAGTCTGCAGTAGCAAATAAAACACATAAAAACAGAAGGGTTTCTTGCTCCATCTCAAAGTTGGCTTGGAAGGAATGAAACAAATACTGGTTTCCAGCAGCACACTGAATACAACACCAGGACTGCATGACACACCACAGCTGATGTACAAACTACCAGGAGGTAGAGCAGAGAAGGTTCCAACATGAATTACATTACAGTGGGTACTTCTTGAGCCTCAAATCACAGAACACAAAGAAAACAACAGAGAAAGCAACACACAGAACCTAACAAGCTGAATCCTGAGAGTGCATTTTGTCCATCCAGCTTCAGAAGTGCCCTGACTCCAAAGAGTGCATGCATTATTTTTTTTACATTTAATTCAAGCTAATATAAGTTAATGAGTTTTTCTTTCATTAAGTGGTACAACCATTAATAGTAGCTTTCAAGGAGTTACTGAAGCTGGGGAAGAGCAACATGGCTACTGCCATGAGGGCAAGCCTCTCCATCAGGCAGGATTCTTTAGTTTGAATGAAAGTTTAAGTCTTCTGGTTAATAGAGAACGTGGTTAAAAATGGTCAAAAAGCAGCATCATTTGTAATGACTGCAGGGTTTGGTTGTCCAGGCCCTTGCCTCCTCAGTCTGCAGTGGATTTTGTTGTCTTTGCCTTTAGGGATTTTCAGAAAAAGAATGATGAAAGTATGAGTTGGAGGAAATAGGGATGAATAATTTTATGATGTTCATTTTAATTCATGAAGTCATCTTGCCACAAAATGTCTACAAAAAAAAGTCCCTGCCCAACTAGCTCTGCACCAGACCACAGCTTTTTATTTGAAAAACCTAGAAGTTGCAGCCTTTCAGTAAGAAATAGTTACTTTGTTTCTTACCCAACTCAGCACTAAAATCTCTTTCATCCACGTCCCCTGAAACAAGTGACTGAAATTTAGTGATTGAAAACTTGGGTAATAGAAAAATTTCATCTAATTTCAACACAGTTATTGCTTTTAAACTAAATAGTGTGTTTCCACATAAGGAAACCACTACAATATTATTCTAGCTGCTCAGTACACACCACAGTGCTTTACGTGATTTCTTTCGCAGTAGTTCACAGGGAACTTGTGTTTACTTCTTTGTTGATTACATACTAACAGAGTGAGGTTGCAAAACCCACTGCACTGTTTGCTTTTAAATGGTCTGGGTGGGCAGAGCAAAAGAACAAGGGTTTGTCCACTTTATTGGAAAAACCAAGAGGCAGGAGATCTCCATAAAGGCTTCAAATGCTTTGTGTCTGCTGCCCTGACAGTATCTGTGGTAATCATTTGAATTAAAAATGTGCTTACAAGCTCTGCTCCTTTAGCAGAGGAAGCACTTCTCTGTCAAGTTACTTACAGGTCAGAGGCAGAAAGCTGGGGTGAGTCATGCACTCATTTAACTCCCAGAATCTCTGAAAATGCAACTCCTAAAAAGACTTCTAGTAAACACTACTACCAAGATATATTTTGGCCCAACAGCCTTTTAAAAATGTTTAAGTCACTGTAAGAAGTTTATAAAAGCACTGTTTCATGACATTCTTAAGGCTGTTTTTCCCTCAGCTCAGCTAAGCACATGAATAGCACCTTCCCCTCCCAATTACAATGAAAAACAAAACCAAAAAAACCCCACCACCCAAACCAAACAAGCAAAGAAACCCAGTTAAAAGCATTACCAGCAACTTCCTGACCTGTGTTTTTCAATATTGGGAATGGTGAAAGCCCAACCTACATGCATTGGCAGTTTTGTAATACCATTACATAAGAATTATTTAACTACAGCAACAGATTTGAAAAGCAGCAGCAGACACTGCTACACTGATCCAGGCATTAAAAAAAAAAATTAATAAATCAATAGAGGGAATAATGAATTTCACAAACATGCATTGACTGTCACAGAGAGTGGACTGGGATTTCAATACTCCCAAGAGCAGAAATATTTCAGCTTATAGCAACCAAGGCATGGCAGTCCTGAAAAAGAGAAAACACAAAGCAGGGCTGCTGCCCTTCCAACCCCACAAGCAGCAGTTTAAGCCTTCAAAAAGCATCATTCAAAGCATCCATCATAAAGCCAACGCATTCACGTGTGGAGTTTGGAAAACATTGAACTTGTTTGGTTTTTGTTTTTTTTTTACCTGATGTTCTGCATGAATGTTATCCCCAGTAGGCCAGCGATGTTTGCTGTTATTATAGCCGCCTCCACCACTTCCTCCTCCCCCAAGCTGCTCACCATGCTGCCTCTGGAAGAAGTAATCCACCATAGCGTCGTCCTGGGAGCGGCCTGCAACTCCTATGGATCCAGGGACAGGACTGGAGTGTGTCCCTGCTGCAAGGGTTTGGTTTGCAGCTGGCTGGGGCTGAGCCTGGGACCCTGTTCCAGATGTCAGTACAACAGGCATGGTGGGATTAGCTGTATCTTGAGTGTGCTGTTTCAGGTGGGGGCTGAAGGAGTCCTGCCAGAGTACTGCTTTTCTCTTCAACACACACGCAACGCTCATTCCACCAACACCTGGGGGGGGTGAGGGGAAAAGGGGAGAGATGGGGAGAAAGAGAGAAGGGAAACATTAAATCCTTGCAGCTTCGGCTTTATATAGTAAATAACACACCCCTCTCGTGACTGGCAGGGAAGCATCACCATGCCAGATCTAACTCCTGTCAGCATGGGTATTTGCTCTGCTAACCTACCACTTAAATATCATTTAACAAGCCACACTAGCTAAAAAACAAAAAGAACCCAAAAAAACCCATATTTTGTGCTGTAAAGTGTTATTAGCATATGCAATAACATATTAGCATATGCAAGACTCCTGTCGGGTGCCCCTTACACTGAAATCAGAATGACAATTTAGGTGATGGACAAAACCCCAACTGGAGTGCTGCCACAGAAAACTGCTAGAAAAAAAAAAAAAAAAAGTCCTCCCAAAACCCCAGTGGAACACAAATAACACCACGAGTGCCTGCTGTGCTTGTTCACACCTTACAAACTACAGGCAGATCTTCCATCAAGACTCGAGTCCCGTTGCACCACGATGTGTTCACTCAGTCATGCAAAACATCAAGGCAACAGTTGTTTGGGGTTTGGGTTTGGTTATTTTTTTTTTTTAAATTGCTAACTTAAAATACTGAGTTTCATCTTGTACAGTTAAGGAAGTCACAAACACAAGGTGCACTTTCTGCTAACTCAAAAGCTGGCTCTGGTCATGAGATGATAAAGCACAGCAGTATGTTCTGTACGAGGTTCCCTGGAGGAAGAACAGTTTGGTGTCTGGGAGCTCAGCAGAACCTTCCAGAGCCAGACCAGCCAGCAGCACCAGTCCCACTGCCAACAGCACCAGGGGAAACCTCCACAAGTCACAGAAACTGCCCAACACTGAAGATGCTTTGCATACACCCAAAATCATCTACACACAGGAGGACAACCCACAGACTAGGCTGGCAAACTCACTGTCCCCCCAGATATCCTGACAGGAGCCCAGCAGCACAAGCCCAAACCCTGTTTGTTGTTTTAAGACAACACCATGAGCTGCTCCTGGGGGCACCAGAGCCATCACACAGAACAACACCTTCCCCCATTACACAGTGCTCAGACCAAATCTGGTTTTAAGGGCACAGTAAAGTCAGAATTATTCTTTCTCTTAAAAGATTGCTAGTTGATGACTTCAGTCACCCCCATGGCTCCCCACAAACAGCACAGAGCTGCAAGGATGGAACTGGGGTGGCTGTTCAGCCCGTGCAGACTCACAGCACAGCTGCACACCAGCACTGGAATGCTTTTTACTGGTGTACCTTGGTGGCTGTAAACCTTGGCCCTAATCCTGCCAGCAGCTCTGACAGCCTGAAAGGCAGCTGCCTCTCTGCTCATCACAGGAGTTTTGAACAAGTCAACTACTCCAAGTAACTTCCAAGAACAATTTTCTAACAGTGGAAAGAGTTGACATTGCAAAAATTCAAATCCTGTCTTTGAAACTTACTCAAGTTTGTCCCAGTAATTAAGAACAGTGCTGAGATTCAGAAGAGAACAGCAAAGATAAGATTTTACTTGCACCTACAAGATGCATTTGTTGACTCACACAGCCTCCATGGCCAGGAAACAAGCAGCTCTACAAGGCTTTTTATACATTCAAACACCTTCACAACTTAAAGAACCAGTAAGATTCAGCAGAGCTAACTTCTCTGCCTTTTAAAAAGTCTGGAAATCCCAACCTTCCCCAACTACTCATAAAATACTGTGACAATAGCTGATATTTCTAAACCTCTATTGATATTTATGAATACAATGCTACAATTTAATGGCATTTTCCCATTACATTCCCTGTAATAAACATTATCCAGCTCCTTCAGCAACATGAAATAAAGCAATAAAGCTCCTCTATGCAATAAGAAAACCAAATAATCAGTAATTACGGGCAAGAAATTCACAGATCACCGAGTTGAGGTGTACACTGATTGCAGACAATGCAATTGGAGCAGCCTCTATTGAAAGAGATGTTCCAAGCTCTCAGACGCCAAGCTTTGAAAAAACTTGACCAAGATACTATGAATCCACAGAAAGTTTCCAGTATCCTTTAGGCAGTGACAGGTCTGGGCTCCAGTAAACAGCACAAGGTACAACGTTGCAAGTGGAGGTCTGCACAGACACCTTGCTCACAAAAGCGGGGACACACACACACACACACACACACAATTCCAAATCCATTTCTGGTTTAATTTGCTGTCAGATTGTTAATAACTGCATTTCTATAAAAGCTGAGAGGGTGCAGAAAACCTCAGTCAAGGTACTAGGAAGATCCACACAAGTGCCTCCTGCTCCCAGCAGCTTCCTCTTTCATCTCAGAGCTGAGGCAGCTCTGAAAAACTTGGCAAAGGCGACATTTTGAAAGGGTGCAAAGGGGAAAGGAGCATTCTGGGTAGTTCAAGTTTAGTTCCAAGATGTGTTTTTATAGAAATGCCATGTTAAATGTAGCAGACAGCTGAATCCTGTCATTCAAAGCACACAGAGCATCAGAAATATGTGAAGTCACCTACACAAGGCACATTCATTACCCAAGAGGCAGCTGCCAGGCTCCTCATGGCTACTCCAACCCTTTCCATTCCCAAACTCTTAGTAAATACACATCATCAACTCTTCCCAGGGCAACCCTTGGCTGGGAAGAGTTACATATTTACAAAGGCTTCCAGACTGCTACAATGCGCTCACAGTGGACCATTTTCTTTTTCCCATCCTAAAAAGTCAGATGTAAATAAACTGCTCTGTGTTGTCAGTACAAGCAAAACGCTTTAGATTATGGGGCGTTCCACAAGCAACACAAAAATAAAACTTCGTGAGAGCCATCCCCGAGCAAGTTTTAAGCAGAAGTGTGGACAACGCTGAAGAAAGCAGCTTTAATCCACTTCCAGCACAGCCCCACGGCCCCAGCTTCCCTGCTCTGGTTCAATATAACCTCTAAAAACAACAGGCAATATTAAAAAATAATGCCCAGACAAGATGAGCGTTTCCAAAAGTTCAGTCAGGAACTGTAACAGAGCTTGGGTTGGTTTGGGAAACGGCTTGGGTTTCTGGTTTGGTTTGGTTTGTTTTTTTTCTGAAAGTTAATACTGGAAAATAAAGCACAGCCATTGTTCCAGAGCTGTGTGGCCTACAAGAACTTTTCACGTTAAACCTTGTGTTTTCCTGAAAAACCTGGGGAGATGCAGCAGGAAGGGGGTGATTGGATCAGGGAGCAGATTGCTTAAACCAGCGTTAAAAGATCGTAAGATAAATAAATGCTGTCCCGTACCCCACCTCCCCTGCTCTTAATAAAGGAAATTCCTTACTCATGATCTGTCGAATAAAATCTCCGTTCAGAGCAAAGTTATTAAACATTGACCAAAAAGAAGGGGGAAAAAAAAAAATCAATATTTCTCAGGTAGGGGCAAGAGAGTCTCTGAAAATTACAAGTTTGCCATTAAAATGGGCCGAACGTTGTTATTACGTGAAAACGAGATAAAAACAAGGGGAAAACCCACACAAACACAAAACCCCGAGGGGGTCACGCAGCACATCTAAAAGTATTGTCTCCTTTTTCCTCCCCTCCGCCAAGCACCGTCCCCTCCCCTGCCAGAGACACCGAACCCCCCCCACACCACCACCTCGAGCCGCGCCGGAGACCCCCCAAAAAACAGGGGTGGGGGGCACCCAACCACCCCCCCACCACGGCCAGCCAGGGCCGGGCTCCCCGGGGCAACAAAGCGGAGCCTCGACGACCCTCCCCGGCGGGCCGGGCTGTGCCCCCGCGGGAGAAGGGAGAGCCCCGGGGGGTCCCCCCGCGCCGGGCCGGGCTCGGGGGGTGCAGGCGGGGGGCGCAGCCACCGCCCGACCGGGATGGGCCAAGGCCCCCCCTCACAACAACACAACCTCCCTACCCGGCGGCGAGGGGGGGGAGAGAAAGCAGCCGGGGAGCCCCTCACGGGAAGGGGGATCCGCCGCACGCCCCCTCCCCGGTAACAATAGACGCCAGGCCCCGGCACCCGAGCGCCGACAAGGAGCCGGGCGGGAGAGCCGAGCGCAGCGCCCCGCCGCCGCTGGCCTTCAGGGCGGCCTAACGCCGCTCCGCCCGCTCCCCCTACCAATATGGCCCCATCGGTGGCTCCGCTGAGGTGCGCGGCACGCCTGGGGCCCGGTCCGGTGGCGATACTCACGGGCGGAGCGGTAGGATGAAGACGGATCTCGGCCCCCCCCAGGCCGCTCGCCGCCTGCCTCTCCCCCTGCCTTTCACTCCGACAACATGGCGGCCCGGCGGGGACGGCGCCGCGCTGCACGCCGGGAAGGCGAGGCCGCTCCAAGCCGCGCCGGGGCCGCGTTCCCCGGGTCGGGCCGGGCCTTCCCTTCCCTTCCCTTCCCTTCCCCCACGACCCCGCACCGCGGCGGCGAGAGGCCGTGCCCGGTATCACCGATCCGCAGCCTGCATCGGGCTGAGTCGCAGTCTGACCCAAGCAGCCCCGCACCCCACCTGCAGCCCCCCTGCCCCGGGGGCCCGCACCAGAGCGCGGTGGAAGCGGCTCTGCCTCCCCCCCGCCTCCTTTCCCAGCCCTGCACAGTTTGGGGGGGTTTTACCCTTCATGTTGTCCCCCCCCTCGCCTTTTCCACTCCCCTTCCCCACGAAGCCGTGAGGGAACTACAGCCCCCGGCGTGCTCCGCTCTGGCGCCGGCGGTGCGGGCTGGGAGCGGTAGTTCTGAGGGGAAGCCTCCATGTTAAAGGGACAGCCCGCTGGGGAACGGCCTTGGGCTCCCTCCTTCCAGGGGGGTGTTGGGCTCCGGGGTGTTTCGAGGGCTGAGGATGAGGTGTAAATTTTATCCCGTCTGCCTCAAAAGAACCCAGAGGTGACGGGCAGCGGCTCAGTGCGGCCACACATGTAGGCAGGGAGCAAAAGAGCAAAAAAACCCCAGTGCTGCTGTGGTTGGCACTCCCTGGGACAGAGCTCGGTGGAGAAGACACATGCACAGGACAGAGGATTCAACTGGAAAAGAAAATTGATTGCTGTGAGTCCATAAATCACAGAGGAGTGGCTTCAGTCTTGTCCCCAGATGGATCTGGCTGTCCCCAGCCTTGGGGAAGTGTTGGGAGGTCCAGCATTTTTATTTCAGTGACAACTTTGTCTCTGAAATGACAAGCCAGATGGAAAAAAAGAGTGTCTCCTCCCAGAGTGCTGGGTTCTTCAGTGGGGGAGCAAAATTTTGTTGGCTACCAGAAAAAAACTCAATCCACTGCAAGACTTGGCTTTTTTTTTTCTAAACCAAGCCAAAACCTGCTGAGATATTCATGTGGGATACTTTCAAAATGTGCTAGCTTCACTGAAAAGCTTTACAAGCCAATTACAGCACTCAGCTTGGTCGCTGGGACAGTGTTTCATCAAACCATGTTGCCTTGAGACAAAAAGCAAGGACCAGCCAGTCAGCTGGGCAAGTTCAGCCTTGCTCATGAGCACAGGCTGCGTGCTGACCCATCCACCTCTCCATCAGCTGCTCCACAAGGATGGCCACAGACCTCAAATCCAGCACCTTCCCCAAGGAACCTTCCCCATGAGAGCCTTGTCCCACACCAGTGAAGATGCATGGAGCACACAGAAGCTTTTTCCAAGCTAGATTTGTTGTCATCATCAGGACTAGATGAGGAAAGGGCCCTTCTTTCCTGCAGCAGCTTCCAGGGCTCAGATCAACCTGTGGTTTTCACCACCACTTTTCGCCCCCAGTTTTCCACACTCATGGCTGAGAAACCCAGCACAGAGGTTTGCAGGAGTCAGCAGCCAAGTGGCTCAGAGCAGCTGCTGAGATGTTGTGGGTACAGCAAGCTGAAGGCAATTCTGGCTGCAGACCCAGCTGTCAAGTCAGAAAGTTTCATTTTGCCTGGAAAGTTGCTTTTTTCTTGCAAAAATATACACACCCACCCCCCCAAAAAAAAAAAGAAATTAAAAAAAAAAAAAGTTTTTAAGCAGCTCCCAACCATTGGCTGTGCTCAGGGTGGGAGCCTGCCACAGAATCCCCAGTCCTGGGTGCAAGGACAACAAGCACCCAGCTCTGGGTGGTGTTCTGAGGGTCATTATCAACAAATCCCACTCTTGACTCTGGGTGCAGGAAGGCAGAGGGTAAAGCCATGCCACACATCCTGTGGTTAGAAAACAGCCTTTGTAATGCCTTCCTCTGCATCCTGGGGATGGCTCCTCCTGTCCTCCCTCCAGTTTGCCCCAGCTCACAGAGCTGCCACAGAAGAAGACAGCCAGAGGCAGGCAGCAAAAAATGCCCTGAAGAAGTGAAAATAAAGTCAGGATGGGTTTATGGGATCCAGAGTGAGGTAAATCCAGGATGGAAAGAGACACATAGGGTTTCTTCTCACTCTAAAGGGGTCAAGGAGGTATTGTCCCCAGCAAGAAATATTTTTGGCAGGGTCTGAGAGGCATTGGGAAGGATTCCTGGGTGGCCCTCAGCCACCCCACTGATATAATCTGTTAAAAAAATAAGTGATTGAGAAACCTACAGAGAAACATCCACCCAAACAACTGATAGCAGCTATAAACCAGGAAAAAGGAAACTCTTGTTTGTTTGGTTTTTAAGCTGTGTGGGTTTACCCCCTGGACCTTTACTGCTGGGATGTGTCAGCAGCAAGGGGCAGGGCTGAGCCTCCTCCAGATTCTTACTCCAGCCTTCTTAACCAGCCAGCAAACTCTGTAGGGACCAGGAAACCAGAGCTGCAGGGAAAACAGGAGCCTCTACAGCCTCTGCTAGAGGCTGATGGATAAAATAAATGAGTTCTTGGGCTATGAACAGCCATTGCCTCCAGAGAGCTTTGCAGGCAGGTAGGGCTGTGCTAGGGGATGGCTGGGTTGGGACAGCAGGCTCAGGAGCTGATGGGATCCCAAAACTCCTACAGCTTAGCAAAGCAGCTGCAGACAAGAGAGTTCAGGTGGTGACACCTTTCTCCTAAGAGGGAGATGGTGGTGACATCCCTGTTGAGTGGGGGCTGCTAGCCAAGGCTGGTTTGATACCCAGCTGGAAAGGAGCTGGCAAACTCCAGGGCTGCTCTTGGCCAACCCTTTCCAAGTCACAGTGGAGATTTCTCCCTGCTCAGGGCATCCCACCCACAGCAGCTCTCACTCCAAACGTGTCCCAGGCCAGCTGCAGCCTGGGACAAGGGATTGTACCTATGTATGGTCTAGCTAGATCACCCCGAGATCCAAATCAGATCCTTACAGCTACCCCCTTCCTTGCTTCAGGAGCTCCAGGAGGGTACAGACACCCCCCAGGAGCAAGGAGAGGGGACACAAGGGTCCCTGTGATAAGTGCTACCTGGGGACATTTCACACCCAGTGGTGGCATGTTGTCCCCATGCTCTGCCACCAGTAGGAGCAACACCACCTCCTCAGTGACTACTGGAGAGGCTTCTCTGCTTGGGGATCATCCCCCACACCATACCTCATCCCCAGTTCTGATCATCCCAGCTCTGAGGCAGGATGAAGCTTTCCAGCTTGTTTGTTATCATTAAATATATCAGCACCAGGCTTTCTTGACAGGCAATTACATGACTAAGCCCTCTGGAATCTTGCTGCCTTCTCAGCCCATGTGACTCCTTTCCACAGGCCCATAGCCTGATGGTGTTTCGTGGGGAGCAATTTCCAGCTGCCAGCTCTGGTGCTGTTGCCCACATCACATCAGCTCTTCCCAGTGCTGGGCCACAAGCTGGAGGGATGCTCTGACCTTCTCCTGCCTCTCCAGCATCTCCTGAGCTGAGTCAGGATGGAGCAGGGCATTGGGAGAGGTGGATCCTTCCCCTGGAGACAGAGCTATTTATTAGAAAATAGAAACAACTATAAATATTATTACTGGAAACCTTCAGCCTGTGTGTAGGGCAGCAACACTAACAAGAGCAAGGGGATGAGCAGTGGCTTTGCAAGATCTCTGTCAGCCAGAAGGTTTCACCAGTCTCCAACCCCACTTCTTGGCTCCTAACTTTCCAAGCCCTTATCTCCTGGGGTTTCAGATGTCCCGTTTGCTCTTGTCCCTCACCTGAACACTGGTCAGTCACAATGGCTTCCCAGATCCTCCCCAGGACACAGCTCTCTGCACACCCCACACTCAAGATGTGTTTCCTGTTACATTCCCAGTAAAGAAAACAAAACAACAGCCCAGGAAATTGTCAGGTTTGGAAGAACATCCTCCCAGCTGTGGACTCAAGCACTCAGATTTAGGAAATGCCAGCATTACATTTGCCTGTGCAACCTTCCTCCACCCCCCTTGGGCACATGCTTTGTGATCCAGTCTTTAATTACAGCTCATAGATGAGGCTTTTCCCACAGCACCCATGGCCCAGTTACAACTGGTTCTGCCTGGGGCAGAGCACTGGGGGAGATGTGGCTCTGGGACCCTCATGTCCCATCCTGCCCAAGCTGGAAGGAGTGTGCAGGGTGAAGGGCAAAGGGTTTGATGCTTAAAATGATTTTGCTTTTCTGCTCCCTCCTAACCTGAGTGATTTTGCTACAATCCAGGAGGGTTTGCTGAGGAAGAAAGGGTGAAGGGTAAGAAGGAGCCTCACAACTCCCACCTCCAAACCCCTCTGCCACCACCAGCCTGGCCAGCACCCCTCCCTGCCATCTCCCCAGTGGGCTGCTTCCTCCCACCCTCCTCTTCATCACCCAGAGCCCTTCTGGCAGCCCAGCTCCACACCATCCCTCTGCCCACACACCCCTTGCTGTGGAGCCTGCCATGTGCCTGGCTGAGAGCTCCTTTTGTCCCCACACCCCCCTGGCAGCCCATCCTCCTGCAGCTCTGCCCAAAGCAGGCAGCTGCTCCAGGGTGACAGCTCCAGACACCTCCTGCCTCTGCTTCCACATCCCCACAAGCTCAGGAACCACTCAGCTGAAGGCAAAGGTGCTTTGGGTGCTCTGCCTGGGGAGTGCTCAGGAGTCCTGGCACCAAACCCTCTGCAAACCCCACCCTTGGCAGCCTTGGCTTTCCCCAGTGTGTTTGCAGCTCCAGTGCTGGCTCCCAGGCACACTCCAGCCCATCCTCAACCTTTCCTGATGCTCTGGAGTTAAATGCCAGCTGGCTCGGGGCTGACTGGGATGCAGGACTGGAGTGTGATGTTGAAAGGTGTCCCAGCTGCTCTCCTGGGGAGTGGTGGGGCCACTGGTCCCTATAGATATCCATATATGCAATATGGATATAAATACACTCTGTATCAGTGCAGCATCTTTCAGGAGAAGGCAGCTCCTGGTGGGAGCAGACAGGGAACTTGTCACATGCTCCAGGCTGAGCCATGTGCTGTGCAATCCCAGCCAAAAATCCTGCATGGCCCCGTGGATGCACTGCAGCCAGCAGGGAAAGCCCTGGAGTTCCCACCATGGCATCCACCACGTCCATCCCGTGTTCATCTGGGCTGTGGATCACCTTCCAGCTGGGTCTGGAGGTGATGGGAGCACCCAAAGGAGCATCTTTTTTGGGATGTGAGCCCAGGGATTTCGGGGCTCTGGCACCCATCCAGCTGATCTGAGCAATGTGATGCCAGGAGGAGGGTGCCCTGAGGGGCTGCTGCAGCATCTTCCACCTGGCAGGAACCACTGGAGAACCTAAGAAATCAAAGGGGAAAAAAATGAGGCCCAGGATATGTTCCTTTATCAATTTAGCAACAAAACCAAGCTGCCAGCTTTAGCAGCAAAACCAGCTGCAAGCAAGCTGCCCTCCAAGCACAACATCCTGATTCCCTGATTCCCAGCATCCCACCGCATCCCACCGGCCCCGCCCCTCTTTCCCTGCCCCGTTTATCTCTGCACACCTGGGGTCACCCCAGCCGGATCTCCAGATCTCCTCGAGTCCCTGAAAAGCCTCTCTATGCCTTTGTCTGAGGTCCTGAAAGCGGCTTTTTTACTCCTTAACATCTGTGACTCGCTGGGGTCCCGCGGCTGCGGGAGGGAGGCGGCGGTTTTGTGCGGGGTAAATTCATCCTTTGTTGCTCCTCGGCCATTTCTTTCCTGGGGATGGGATGGAAGAAAATCAACTCGTTTTGCTTCCTGCCCTTCCTGTTTACGGCGACACAGGGGCTCCTCACATGGTAGCAGGGTGAGATGCTTGGACTCTGTAATTCCATCTCAGCCAGAGGCAGGCAGGGGACAAGTGGCTGAGGGAGGGACCAGATTGGGGCTCAAAGTGAAGTTCCCTCAACCCCCCTGGGATGGGGGTAGCTGTGCCTTCTGAAATTCTTCACATTCTTCTGAAATTTCCCAGAATGTCAGCTTGGAAGGATCCTCAAGGATCCCACCCTCCACATTTGAGGTGCCTTGGTAGGTTTAGGGACAGCGAGAGCATCTCTGCTGGGGATGCTGCCCCGTGTCTTCCAGCCCCATCATGGAATGAATTCCCATGGCAATTGTTATCCAGCCAACACGTGCACCCCATGGGGCTGATGTCCCTTACCTGGGTGACACCTCCCAGCTGCCTCCATAGGGACCTGATCCGTGACAGATAAAGCACAATGAATTTCATGGCTACAGACACTGTGTGATGAACCAAAAGAAGCCTCCTTCAATTAAAGATTTTAAGTGGAAACCATTTGAAGAACTTGAATTAAATCTCCAGTTGGGTGTTCTCCTCCCTTGCCTGGCCTCTTACAGGGCACAGGAGGCAGAACCTGGGGAATGGGGAGGCTGAAGGCTGGAGCCCCAGTTCCACCCAAGGCTTTCCTGGCGTGCCCGAGCAGGCTGCTGGGGCCAGGGCCAGGCTGGGTGGCAGGAGGTGGTTTTGCAAGAGGTGGATCCATGGGTGTGGGCTGGGAAACAGGTTTCCTCCTTCCTCCTTACCTGGGGAAGAGGAGTGTGGCCATGGGGATGCTCCAGAGGTGTGGCCATGGGATGCTCTGGTAGGACCATGGGGATGCTGACCCTCTGCTTCCCTGGTCCACAGCCGTGGGGTCTCTTTGCCTGCACTGTTGCCATAGAAACAGACCTCCAGCCCTTCTGACACCACTCCCTGTAGTGAAATGAGGCAACCAGGTGCCACTCATTGCCAGGGAGTGGGCAGGAGCTTGTGTTCAGCCCACCTGGGCCTGATTAGGATGGGTTTATTGGCCCCCTAATCCTGCTCATGGGCAGTGGGGTCCACCCTAATCAGGCCCAGGTGGGCTGAACACAAGCTCATGCCCACTGCCTGGCAATGAGTGGCACCTGGTTGTCTCATTTCACTACAACCCCCACCCCCTCTCCCAATTAAAAAACCTTATTTCCCCCACTCTTGGTGCCTCCTGCTCTTGTTGGCTCAGGCCTCACCCACACACACACCTCACTACCCACAGGGACACCAGGGGGTCCTTTGGGTCCCCTCCCTGGGGACTCAGGGCTGGTGACAGCTCATCTTCCCCCCATGCAGAAGGAAGGCCCCAGCAAGGGCCACTGTCTGCCCTGCACCCACTGCTCTGGGGCACCCCAAGGGTGTTGGGACACCCCACTGTACCCATGGCCAGGGCAAACTCTGGGGTTCTCCCATCCTTACATCCACAGATTTTAGGTCTGGAAACCAGCTCTTCCTCTTTTCTATCAATCACCACACCCTGGGATGGTGAGCTGAGCCAGCAGGACCTGCAGGTGACCTGGTGACATCCACTCAGGGCCACCCAAGCCCAGCCCAGGGACACCCAAGGGTGCTCAGGACAGCACTGCCACACCACAGGGTCTGTCCTCTGGCTGGGGACAGGAGGACCCTTACCAGGATAAAGGCTTCCATCCTTCAGGGACAGAGATTTGGGAACAAGAGGAAACAACTCAACACAGGCATTTTGTCCCCAAAAAGCTGGTGACAAAACTCCACAGGAGGGGGTGGCTGAACAGAAGCATTAGAGGGAGCTCAGCCCAGGGTAGAAGGTTGTTCTGGTACTGATATCACCACAGACACCATAATTGCTCTCCTGGCCTCACCACATTTCCATTTTGATTGAAAAATATCAGATTTAATTCCCTGTCATCACCTCCCTCCTTCTCCTGGAAAGGCAGCGACAGGGAGAAGCCCAAGGCAGAGGATGGGAGCAGGAGGTGACCACAGAAGGTGAAACAGCTTTGGGTACTTCCAAAGAAATTTTCCCTTTCCATCCAGGGAAAACATCACCCTCAAGGGTTGGCACTGAACTAAACTAAAAACTGCTGCTTTGGTGAGGGAAAACTGTGAATATTGGGGCAGAAAAGGAAACTTTCCCTACGAGGCTGCAACTTCAACCAGCTGGGGCATCCCTACTCTCACCCCTCCTGGGGCTGGAAAACTTTCTTTCAGGAGCTCAAACTAGAAAAATACCCCCCGGGGTGTTGCTAATATTATCTGGGGGGGGTCAGGGGTGGGTTAAGAATGTTTGTTTTGGGGTTTATTAATATTCCTTTGCAGGGAAGGGAAGCTGCAGACCCCCAAGCACAGGGGTGGGAGGCACCAGCCCCTGATCTTGCCCCATGGGTGGATGGAATGGGGGATGCTGTTTTTTTGGCATTTATCCTTTTTTTTTTTTTTTTAATCCTGTTATTAGAAGAGGAATATTATTTCTTATTTCTGTTATCAGAGAGGAAACTACCTGTGCAGAGGCAGTGAGGATGGAGGCAGAATCTCACCTGAGCATCATTCAAAAGCAGCACTGAGTTACCAGGCAGGGGGGAGTTGGGGGATGCAGAACCAGCAAGTGAGCAACATGAACAAGTAGGGGGGAAGCAAACAGTTTAAAAAAACCCCAAAACCCAGCAAGTTTTAATCAATTCAGCTGCAGAAGGGAGGGAAATGCCCCCAAACCAGAACAGCCATTGGGTGAAACTTTTCCTTCGACTTTTATAGTTACAGAATAGAAAAGAAATCCTGGGTTCACATTACAAATACAGTCTTGTATAAAAACAAGCCAATGGAAAAGAAAACTGGAAAAGGTCACGGAGCACCGGTGCTTGGCTCCTGCTGAGCTCCAGGGGGGAGGGAAGCTCTTTCCAATGGGTTTTAAATGATGGGAAGCTTTTCCTTCTGCTTCCCGCTGGGTGTGAGCAGGGCTGTGAGCAGACGGGTGTCTTCCCAGCCCATCTCAGGGCAGCGAGAGCATCCTTGGTCCTGGAGAGGAAAATAAAACCCTGGAGATGCTGCTGTCCCCAGGGCTGGGCAGAGCTTGGGGGTGGGGATGTGTTTTGGGGGGCTGGAGAAGGGTCTGTTGCCTGAAAAATGCTATTTTCCTTGGGAAAAAAAGTCCCAAACAAACAAAACAAAACAGAAAAAAAAAAAAAAACAAACAGAAGGGGAAAAGGTGGAAAAATTATTGCCTGTAAAGTCTGCAGCTTGGCTGGAGGGGGTGGAGAAGCCCCAGCCCATGCCCAGGGTTTGGCCTGGGGCACCTTGGGTTGTTGGCACTTCATGGCTGCTTGTTGGGAGGGAACACAAAAAGGAAAAGACAAATCGCTCCAGGGTACACAAATGATCCCCAAGTAACCCCCAGGATGGGAGGAAAAACTCCTGGGAGGCAGAATTTGTGTGACCTTGCTCCCAGATGCAGAGGGTGGGCTTGGGGCCAGCTCCAGGGATCCAGGAGAAACGAGGGAGAAAAAAGAGGAGGGAGCTGGGATGCTTCAGGAAATCATCTTCTTCCTCCCAGCTCCTTCCAAGGGTTTTAATCCCCAGCCAAGTGATTGCTGCCCAACCAACCTTGTACAACCCCCCCTCCAAAAAACCAAACCAAAACAAAAAACCACCCCCATATGGACTGACATCTCCCCCCTTCTGCCACCAAACCTGATGGATGGGTTTGTCACCAAGACCCCAAAGGGATGGAGGGGTCAGAGAGCTGAGCAAGGGGTTGGGGGGCACCAGGCAGCCCAGGGTGGGGGGCAGAGCATTGCTGATGTCAGCCAGGGGGGGTGGAAGCCTGGTACAGACTTGCCTGGGGGGAGATGGGGATTTTGTGCTCAGTCAGAGTCTACTCAGGCACTTTAAAATAAAAAGAATAATTAAAAATTTTTTTTAAAAGCCCAAAACAAAAAGAAAAAGAAAAAGAAAAACAAAACAAAAAAACCCACCACCAAAACCCAGCCTCAATAATTAAACTAAAAAATAACAAAACCAACCCAAAACATTCATTAGATCCATTAGAACAGCCAGGCAGGGGCTGTGTGGAAGCAGTGTCAGTATTGCCAAGCTGGAGCAAGACCCCCTCCTCAAAACACAGCAGAAATAGGGGGGGGATTTTGGGGTGCTGTGCCCCCAGCTCCAGGTTTAGGGGCGGGGGGGTTGAGGCAAGATGCTCCCAGTAGGATCCAGCTCCTCAGGGCTGGGGGGGCAGCCTGGGCTGAGCCCTTCCCCACTGTTTCAGCCAACTGGGGGGGTTGAGGGGGCTGGAAAATTCCTTCTGGGAGCAAAACCCCCCATTTTTGGGGCCATCCCAAGCCCTCAGAGGATGAAGCTGTCCTGTGTGCCCTGCTGTCCTCAAAGCCATATTTACCCCCTCTGCCCGGTTTCAGTTTGCTCCAAACCAGTTGATTTTCACCCCAAATCTGCCCCAGCTCCCTCACCCCCCTCAGTCCCACCCCTCCTGCTCAGAACGGCCCCACTGCTCCAAGGAAAAACCAGGAGAAACAGAAGAAAAGAATGTCCGTGAGTGATGCCACCTTCCCAGTTGTCCCCATGTGTCCCCATGTCCCCATCCTGGGCAGGGTGGGGGAGCCCAAGGGGGCAGCAGGGCTTGGAGGGGACCCCCCCATAACCAGGCCCCCCCCCATCTCGCTGTGGTTTGGGCTGGGCTGGACCTGCAGCTCCTGGCTGTGATTTCGGGGGTCCTGGGGGTGTGGGGAGGCAGGAGGGGGGGCGGGTGGCTCAGGGTCGTGTCAGGACCCCCCCTTGCCGGGGGTCGTGTCACCGGGTGTGGGACAGTTCACTCCAGGGGGGGTCCTGTGGCCGCTGGGTCCCACGCCGGGCCAAGAGGAGGTTACCCAGACCTGGAGGAGGAAGGGAGAGGGGGGGTCAGGGCTGGCACCGGGGTCTCCAAAATCACCGTGTCTGTCCCCACATGGGGACAAGGAGTCACAGCCAGGGGCCACTGCCAGCTGGGGTGACCCAAGGGGGCCCCCGCCCTCCTGTCACCCCCCCCTAAAAATATACGAGAGCCAGGCTGGGGTCCCCCAAAGAGGTGATGTCCTCCCCACGGGTGGTGACACCGGGACTGCCAGGGCCTGACCCCCTCTCGCATCCCCGGCTTCTTGAGGGCAGCGAGGGGACATCGAGGGGACATCGAGGGGACATCGAGGGGACATCGAGGGGACACGGAGGGCCCCGGGAGCCCTGACCACAGCGGGACAGATGCTGCCCGTCCCCCCCACTTTGCTGCCAGCCCCCCCACACCCCCACCCCTGTCACAACTGCCCAGGTCTCAGCTGGTCTCAGGGTCCCCATCCCGCTGTGCCATGGGAGAGGCTGGGGAGTCACAGGACCCCCGCACACACACGCACGTCCGCGGGGTGGAGGGGACACGCGGTGCCCGAGTGTGACACGGCGGGTGGGGTCCTGGCGTCACCCTGGAGGGAGCCAAGGGGACTGAGAGCTGGCGTGTCACCTCCTCCTCCTTCCGCTGGGTGGAAACCCTCCCCCGCGCCCGGCTGCTGCCTATTCCCGTTAATTAGGGGATTAGCTTTAATTAATTACTCAGGCCTGGCCTGCAGCCCCGCCTCCCCCCTGCCCGGCTGGCCTTGGGGACAAAAGTGACCACGTCGGGAAAGCACCTTGTGCCTTCTGTCACCAGGGAGACCCCCGGTGTCCTGTCCCCCCCCAGATGGGATCCCCCATCCCTGTGTCCCTGACGGGCTCCCTGTGACCCGGCATCTCCCACCTTGGGGACAAGGTGAGACCCCCCCCCCCCGTGTCCCTGGCACCACTGTCAGGGTAAGGGTGGCAACTTGATAGGAATTAGAGCTCATTAATTAGGTGATGGTTGATTAATGAGCTGCTGGGGTAGGATGGAAGGGACTGGGACAGAGGGGGAGGTGGCAGGGGTCTGAGTGTGAGTTTCCCCCCACCCAAGCCCTGCCTGTAGAGCTGCCCCAAGCCTGAGCAAGCTTGATTAATTAGGAAGCAATCTCATTAGAGGGAGGGGGTGCTGAGAGCCCCAAATGCTGCATTTAAGGGGTGCTGGGCCCACAGCTCCCCCTGTGCTGCTGGGGGCTGCAGGCAGGAGAGCCTCAGGCAGGGTTCCCCCCCCCTTTCTTCCCTCCTCACTGCCCATCTTTGCTCCCCCTGGCTTTGCAGGGTCCCTACATGGCAGTGCTGAAGGGCTTCCCCTGGGGACACCATCCCTGGGACATGTCCCATCCCTGGGACAACGCTCTCCTGCATCCCCCAAAGCTGAAAGGAAGGCAGGACACCCACATCCATCCCCAGGGTGACACCAGTGCCATCACCCATGTCCCCATCCCGGGAAGGTCCCACCCCACCATGCCCCACTCACCCCAAAAGGGCTGGGGGGCTCCCAGGCAAGGACCAGCTCGATGCAAGGCACCCATGGGTGCTCACCCACACCCACACATGAGAGACCCTCTATGCCCAAACACCCAAGGAGGGCTGAGCAGTATCACAAGAGCTTTTGTTCCGCCCCAGCCCTCTTCTTGCAGCTCTGATGTGTGGTGTGCCCTTGAATTTGCATACAGGGCTTAAAATATAATTACTTTTTGGCACCCGCAGAAGCCCACACGAGGCAAATCCCTTCAGACTTTGCAGCCTTATCTCATTTGAGTGTTTATCTAGTTAAGCTTAATGGAGAAGGGAGAGGGGGAAAAAAGAAAAAAAAAAAAACCAAAATTCAGCTGCATTTATCTGAAGAGCTGCTGCTCCCCTGGGCAGCCCCAGGGTGGGGAAGCTCAGCAGCCAAAAAGCAGCCAAAATACAAACCAAGGGCACAAATCCCCTACCCCTGCCCAGGCCTGAGCAACCCTCTGGATTCTGGGTGAGGCAGAACAGACCCATAGACCTTCATCTTTTGGGCTGTGATGGGGTGATGGGCACCTTGGAGGGGTTTCTGCATCCCTAAGTGTCCCTGAGCATCTCTGAGCACCCCTAAGCATCTGAGTGTCCCTGAGCATCCCTAAGAATTCCTGAGCACCCCTGAGCATGTCCAAGCACCCCTGAGGGTCCCCACAGTCCCCCCCCAGCCCAGACTCACGTGTAGAGTGGCTGTAGCTGTAGGTGTGAGGTCTTCTGTGGTGCCTGGTAGCCGTAGGAGTCGAAGCCACCGATGAAGTCGACTGAGGAGAGGGGGGGACAGCAGTGGAGGGTGAGCTGGGGAGGGCAGCAGGGACACTTTCCTGCCATCCCCCCCACCCCAATGGCACCCGGGGGCTGTGAGGCATCCCGGGTCAGCCCAGCATCCCAAGGGAATGCAGGATGCAGTGCTGGGTCATCACAGCACCCTGGGGACAGGTAGCACCCCAGGGACATCCCCAGGGTCACCGCAGCACCCAGGGCAGGGCAGCATCCCAGGGAAGCTCAAATACTGCATCCAGTTCTGGTGTCCCCACCATGAGAAGGACATAAAGCTGTTGGAATGAGGCCAGAGGAGGCCACGAAGATGATCCCTGCTCCAGGGAGAGGCTGAGGAGCTGGGATTGTTCAGCCTGGAGAAGTGAAGGCTCCAGGGGGATCTTAGAGCTGCCTGCCAGTACCTGAAGGGAACCTCCAGGAGGGCTGCAGAGGGACTTTTCATCAGTGTCCAGTGATAGGAGAAGGAGAAATGTTTGAAACTGAAGGAGAAGAGGTTTAAAGTGGATCTTAAGAAGAAATTCTTCATTAGGAGGGCGCTGAGACTCTGGAACAGATTGCCCAGAGAAGCTGTGGCTGCCCCATCCCTGGAGGTGTTCAGGGCCAGCTTGGATGAGGTCCCTTCCAACCTCTCCCAAGCTGCTGATGGGGGTGGCACCGTTTTTGCCACCTCCCTGGGTGCAGAAACAAGTGGTGAGCAGGCAGGGCCTGATGGCACACCCAGATTTTCCTTTTCCCCAACAGCAGAGGTGTGTGTATGGGG
Source organism: Calypte anna (assembly GCF_003957555.1). Lineage (NCBI taxonomy): Eukaryota > Metazoa > Chordata > Aves > Apodiformes > Trochilidae > Calypte > Calypte anna. Next base: position 5,694,368 of record NC_044268.1, read on the forward strand.
AAAACATGGGGATGTGGCCCCACAGCACCCCCAGGGCTGAACCCAGTGGTGATCCCAGGAAGGTGCAGGATGCTGAAAGCTCCTGGTGAGGTTTTGCAGGAGGTGCTGGGAGCTGCCAGCTGGTGGAAATTAATGAATGGCAGATGAAGGTTGGATGGATGGATGGATGGATGGATGGATGGATGGATGCATCCTCAATCATGGGCTGTGCAGGACACAATACTTCCCCTTTCATTGTCCCCAAGCCCCAGGTGGCTGTTGAAAGGGGGAGGCAGGTGCTGGTGGCTTCAGGAGATGGAAGCAGGGAGGAGGATGAGATGGTGGAAGAGGAGGAGGAGGGGGAAGAGGAGGAGAAGGAGAAAAGGTAAGGGGAAGAGGACAGTTCTCCTGCAGCCCCCCCAGAGCAGGATCCACCCCAGAAGGAGCATTCCCCTTCTCAGCCTTGGATGTGGCTTTTTTACAGCAAGGACAATTGTCCCCCCTCTGCCACACTGGAGCAGGGACCTTGGGGGAGGTGCTGTGCCCCAGAGGAGATGTCTGATTCGGGGTGACTGAGAGCCACACCAGCCCCTGGAGCTGCTGCAGCTGGGGATCAGCACCCCAGATTCCAGGGGAGCTGCACTGGGTGCCATGGAGCTGGTGTGAGGAGCAGGCACCATCCCAAGCCCTCCAGGAGCTGCTGTGGGGATGGAGCCCAAGCCCACCATCCCCTTCCTGCATCCCAAAGCTGGGATTGCACCGTTGCCATGGAGACCCAGCAGCTCAGGGCTCGCTGTCCATGTCCCCCATGTGCCAGGGCACAGCATCCTCCTGGAGGCTGAGGGGGTCCTGCTGGTGGCACCTCACAGCCCAGCCCATCTGCTTCATCAGGGGTGGGAAAATGGGGCAAAAAAACAAAAAAAAACCAACTAAAGGGATCCCTTCCTCCAGTTGTGACCCAGGCATTGCTGCCCTGTCCCCAGCCAGGATGTGCCACCCCAGAGAGGTGCCAAGCAGTGCTGGTCCAGGCCATTCTGTGGCTTTCCCACCTCCCAGGACTAACACCAGGAGCACTCACAGCTGTCTTCTTCCTCCAGGAACACTTTGCTGACGTAGCAGGCATAGACGAAGCCAAAGAGCTGCAAACAGAAGTGGGCAGAGAGGTGGCTGGGTGCTGGGGTGCTGGGCAACTCAACCAGCACGGTGTTCATGATGGGGATGGAGGTGGGTGCTGCCAGGTGGGTGCCAGGGAGCATCCTGGGCCCCCCAACCCCCTCCCCTGGGCAGGATCAGAGCTGCTGTGGTGCTGGAGCCCAACTCCTGTAGGTCTGGGTGCTGGGTTGGGATGCAGCAAGGTTGGGTGGGTTCAGCTGGGCTGGGGGGATAGGGGTAGTGGCTTTTTTGGGGACAAGCTGGCACTGCACCAGGACCACAGGGCAGAGGGTGCTGAGCCCCTTTGGTGGGTGCTCTGCCCCCAACTCCCTTTAAAGCTTTCTTTTCTTGCAGCTCCCCAGGGCTCCCCAGGAGCTTTGTACCCAAGTCCCCTTCCCATCTCCCCATGGGGTCAGAGAGCCCCCAGGAAGGGGGGACACCCCTCTCCCACCAGCCCCAACTCCAGCCAGGCAATGCCTGGGTGTATCACACCAGGAACCCCCCAAATTCCCACAGCCAGGACTTGGGCTGGGCAGCACCCCTGGGTGCTGGCACAGCATCCTTCTGCTCCTCCCTTCCCCACTCCAAGCCAACACCTTGGTGCTACCAACGGGTGCATGGTGGGACCAGATGGACCTGGGGGGCTCTGCCACCATCATCTCTGCCATCCCCTCCAAAAAAACCCCCAAAAAAACCCCATGACTCTCAACTCGGGGAGCTGGGGAGGATGAGGAAGGGTGCAGGAGCTGCCCGTACCGCCAGGAATATCTGGGTGGCACTGCTCAGGACCTCGATGTACTGGTAGTCCAGGAGGCAGCCACTGACTGTGATGACGTGGTGGTCCTCAGGGGCCAGGTTGGAGTTGAGCACCGGGGTCACCAGGCAGCCTGGCCCGTTCTCCATCCACCAGGAACGGTGCAGTGAGGTATTGAAGGTCATGATGAAATCTCGGTCCTGTGGGACAGGAGCAGAGGAGGAGGAGAAGGATGATGATGATGATGAGGAGGAGGAGGAGGAGGAGAAGGATGATGATGATGATGATGATGATGATGATGATGAGGAGGAGGAGGAGGAGGAGGAGGAGGAGGAGGAGGAGGAGGAGGAGGAGGAGGAGGAAGAGGAGGAGAAAGAAGGAAGAGGATGATGATGAGGAGGAAGAGGAGTAGGAGAGGGAAAGAGGGAGGGAGGGAGAGAGAGAGGGAGAGGGAGAGAGGGAGAGGGGCATGACAACGGAGTAAGGAGGGAGAGAGGGGAGATGGAGGGGAAGGATGTGGAGGGGAGGGATATGGAGTGGAGGGAGATGAAGGGGAGAAGAGCAGAGGGTTTTACCTGTGACAAACGTCCAACCTCCAGGTAGAAGCAGATGATGAAGGCGTTCCAGCCGACCCACAGCACCAACCACACTGCATACTGCCAGAGGAGAGGGGGTCAGGGCCGTGCCAGGGGACGGTCCCCCCTCTCCAACCCCCTTTCCGTCCATTCCCTGAGTCCCCCCCACATCCCCAAGGGGTTTGGGCTTTAGGTCCAGGAGGGGACCTGGGGCTGAGCCATCCCTGGGGGTGAGGATGCAGCTCGGTACCTACCATCATGAGGTATTTGGATCGGTACTGGACGGTCCCAAAAATACCCAGAATAACTGCCATGATGTGTAAAAAATTAGCCAGGATGGGTGCCCACTGGTAGCCCAGGAAATCAAAGATCTGCCTCTCCAGAGCAGCCACCTGCAACACAGCCAAGGGACAGGGGGGTTGGGTGTTAAACATCGGGCAGCAGCAGCTCCCGGGATGCTGGAGGCAAAGAGCAGCCGGGAGTTCACGGGAAGCCGGTGGGGAATGAGCTGGGAGAAGCTGAAACCTCCGCGGGATGCAGGGGCTGGGGGAATGCCAGGAGGGGAGGGGGGGAATATTGGGAGCAGGGAGATGGCAGCTTAGCAGCACTCTCCTGCCTCAGTTTCCCCGAGTCTCAGGCACTGATGAAAATCACCCTCCGGGATGGGTTTATCCCCGAGCTCAGCATATCCAGGGACAAACCTCCCTGTGGCACAGGATCCTCTGGTGGTTTGCAAAGCGATTTTTCAGCCCGCTCAGCCCCTGCCTCCCTCTCGGATGCCGCTGGGGTTGGTTCCCTGGCAGCATCCCTGGCCCCTAACAGAGACCTGCTGGCAGGTTGATAAATGCACGGCAGGAAAATTAGGGACGGTGCCTGGTGTGATCCCCCCGTTATCCCAGCCCTTATTTATGGCTCTATTTGCTCGGGATCTATTACTCTTAATTACAGGATTAGCTTAGAGAAAGGTGGTTGCAAAAGTGAGGGGACAGAGCTGGAGGACTCGCTGATGGTTTGAGGTTAAAAAAGAGATTGGATGAGGCTACATTTTTTTTTTTTTTTTTTTTTTTTGTGAGCTTATAGAGGACTCTGGGATGCACTGGACACTGCAGTCCCCAGGGGCACAGGGATGGGGTAGCAGCAAGATGTTCCCAGCAGCCCTACAGACCAAAAATCCTCTTCCCATTCGTCCTCCTGCCAGCCCAGCCCCATCTCGTTGCTCTCCGAGATGCCCCAGATTCACCTGAAAAAAACCCATAAGCTCCGGGGCCCGAGTCCTGCCTCAGTGCAGTGACCCCCATCCCGGTAGAAAAGCAGGAGTTTCTTTATCCTGAAAAGCAGATGAGGAATCAGACTTTCCATCCCCCTCTCCCTGCAGGGATCTGGATTTCAGGAGCTCCATCCCAGTGCCACCCCCCGGGGGTTGCAGCCCCGGGGCTGCCCCAGGGCCCCGCAGTGTCCCTGCCCTCTGCATTACAGGGGAGGGGGGGACAAATGAGGTGCTAAAACCCCTTCCTTGAGCGTTCTGGAGGATGAGCCCCGGCTCAGCCGTGCCTCAGTTTCCCCAGCACACCCTCGCGGGACCGGCTCTAATTTACGCCTCTTCTAAGGCAGGAAGCCAAAGGCAGAGCCAAGGACCGGGGGATCCCGTTCCCTTCCCGATTCCTGGGGTAGGATCCGCTGGATCGGTGGAAGCAGAACCCCGGGCTCAGGTAAAGATGCTGCAGAGACACGGAGCAGCCCTTGGATCCTCGGGGCCGGTTCCGAAGCTGTTTGAGTTGCAGCTTAATTCACTTCCCCGCTATTTAAACTCTCGGAGGAAACAGCCTTTGGAAACACTGACAGCCCGGCTGTAAATCTTTTAAATTGAGGCATGTAAATAATAAATGATACAAGGAGAGCAGCGCCCGGGGGTTTTACGGCCCCCATCGATCTGCTGAGCAGGAGCCAGATGCAAAAGGCTCCAAGTTCTGGGTTGCTGGGGAGGCTCCAAGCTGAGGGATGAGGTTGGGAAGAGCCTCCGAGAACACCCCAAGGAGCTGGAGCATCCTCCCAGTGAAGCCCAGGCAGCTGGGAGAGGCTGGAGGAGCTGGGGAGAACCTGGGTGACCAGAACCCTTCTTCATCCCCAGACAAATGTCCAACACCACGGTGTCCCTGCAGAGGAGCAAGGACTGCTAACTGCATCACAAACTGGTGCTGGAGTCACGCTGGTGGGTAAAACACTGAGCTGTGTCTGCTGGTACTGAACAGGCTCCCTCCAGGTGAAAAATAAAACCTGTTGGGGTTGGGTTGGTTTTCAGCCTGCTTAATGTGAAGCAAATCCAGAGACACAGACAGGGGGCTGGGGCTGCAGCTCCGAAGCCCCAGGGGCAGGGCAGCAGCTTTACACCGAGTGTCATGAGTGGGGAAACTGAGGCACAGCCACACTCCAGGGCAGTGGGGGGCACAGGGTGGGCAACCCTCACACGGGGCATTGCAGGGCTGGGCGAGCACCAACTCAGACATTGGTCTCAGATCATTGCTCTTGGCTTGCTCCCAGCCCCTGTCACTGCTGCAGACCCCACACCCACAGCACCCTCATGGAGCCCTAGAACAGTTTGGGTTGGAAGGGACCCTAAAGTTCATCAAATTACAACCCCCCTGCCATGGGCAGGGACACCTCCCCCAGCCCAGGGTGCTCCAAGCCCCATCCAACCTTGGACACTGCCAGGGATGGGGCAGCCACAGCTTCTGGGGGAACCTGGGGCTCAGCACCCTCACCCCAAAGAATTGCTTCCTGAAGATCTCATCTCAATCTCCTCTCTGCCAGTTTAAATCCACCTCCCTCATCCTATCCCTCCATTCCCTTGTCCCAAGTCCCTCCCCAGCTTTCCTGGAGCCCCTTCAGGCACTGAAAGATGCCCCAAGGTCTCCCCACTGAAGCCTTCTCTCCTCCAGAATGATCCTTCAGGGGTGAGATGTCCCCCAGCAGCAAACCCCAGGACACTCAGATTTTCCCCACAGCCACCACCAAACGTTCCTCAGCAGTGGCCCTAACAAAGCAAGAGAATGAGCAAGCCCAGTCCTGGTGCTCCACAAAAAAACCTCTGAGCAGCTTGGGGACTCTCAGCATCCAACCCCCCCAAACCCAAGTGCCTTAGAGAGCTCCAAGCATCCTTCCCAGATTGCCCTCCTCCAAGACAGTTTCCCATCCTACAGCAGCCCTATTAATGTGTCCCTCCCCCCTTATTAGCACCCTTCTCCTGAGGAATCACACCACAGCCTCCTCCTAATGAAGATAAACCTGCAGCCAATCAATGCAACCAGTTTTAGGGCTCCCTCTGAATTAAACACTCTCTGGTTTATTGATTGGCCCCAAAAGTTCTCCTGGCAGCAAATCACAGCAATTAGTTGGGGCCTGAGTCCTGCTAATTGAAATGCCTGGGTGTAATGATTTTATTCTAATCAAGAAATCAAAGCTGGGGAGCTGCAGGAATGGGGGGGAGGGCACCAGTGTGGGGTGGGTGCCAAGGAGGACATGGAAGGAGGGGACATGGGAACAGAACACTGTGCTGGAGTTTGTTTAGGTTTTTTGGGGGAATTCTGGTACCAAATTAAAGTGGGAAGGAGATCACCTGTCCCTAAATCACTCCCTGGTTTTGGTGCCTTCACCTTCCTCACACCCCTCCTGTTACTTGGTGGGGTTCTCACATCCTTTTTAGTCCTCATCCAACCTGGCCTTGGACACTGTCAGGGATGGGGCAGCCACAGTTTCTCTGAGCAGCCTGGGCCAGGTCACCACCCACATTTCTTCCCTACATCCAGCCCAACCCTGATCTCTCCAGTCTGAAACCACTGCTCATTGCCTTCCTTCTACAGCCCTGCTGAGTGGTTTCCCTCCAGCATTCTAGTGAGGGCTTTAATATATTGAAACACCCCTGGAAGTTCTGTCCAGAGCCTTCTCCAGGCTGAACAACCCCAGCTCTCCCAGCCTGGCTCTAGAGCTGCTCCAGCCCTCCCAGTATCTCCAGGGCCTCCTCTGGCCTCACTCCAGTAGCTCTATGTCCTTCTGGTGCTGGGGACCCCAGAACTGGACCCAGCACTGCAGGAGGGGCTCTCCAGAGCAGAGTAGAGGGGGACAATCCCCTCCCTGGCCCTGCTGGCCATGCTGCTGGGGCTGCAGCCCAGGACACGTTGCCAGCTCACATCCAGCTTTTCATCATACCAAGCCCTTCTCCACAGGCATGCTCTCAATCCCATTCATCCCCCAGTCTGTACTGGTGCTGGGGATTGCCCTGTCCCAGGTTTTACAGGACATTACACTTGGCCTGGTTGAATTTCAGCCCCCTCCTCCAGTCCAGGTCCCTCTAGATGCCATCCCATCCCACCCAGCTTCACATCATCTCCTGACTTGCTGAGGGTGACCCCATGCCACTGCCCATGCCACTGATGAAGATATCAGCCAGTACTGGTCCCAGTATGGATCCTGAAGGGACACCACTCATTACCCATCTCCACTTGGCCACTGAACCATTGGCTGCAGCTCCTGGGACACAACCATCCCACCAGCTCCATAACCATCTGTCCATCAAACCTGCACCTCTCCCATTTAGAGATGAGGATGCTGGGGGGGGGGGAACCCCTTCTGAACCCCACCCTCTCTTTGTGGGATAAAACCAACCCTGCCCTGCTCAGTGGACAGGGACCAAGTCCTCTCTCTGCAGACTGAGATGGACACCACACGGGCAGGGTGGTCACGAGGTCCCAGCACAGCCCAGGTCCATCCTTCCTCCCACCATCTCCACCAGGGATGAGCTGGAGCCATCACAGCCCTTCCCAACCCATCACCCTGCCTGGGATTTGCAGGAGAAGGATTTGGCAGCAGAGCCTCCCAGCACATCTGTCACACCTGATGCCTCTGAGAGCTTTGTCCAAAGCCCATGGAATTACCACCAAAACGGAAGGGATGTGAGGACACAGCCACCTGTGGCCACCAGTGACCCCAGGGCAGATGCCTCTGGGGACTCAGCAGTCCTGGATGTCACAGGGAGGATTTATCCTTCTCCCACAGTGCCCAGGGGAGGTGACACTGATGTCACCGGAGTGAGGATGGGCCCTGGGTCCCCATGGGGGGGGTGTCACTGTCCCCCAGCCCCCCTCCTTGCCTGCAATGGGGATGACACATTGGGTGACATGTCCGATGGCACACGGGGTGGCACAGACACAAATACAACATGACAGCCCCAAAACCTCAAGAACTAATGGGTGGAGAGGGATGGGACCTCGCTCTGGCACTGGGGAGAGGGTCGTCTCCACACCTCCAGCCTTGCATCCCACGGGGCATGTGGGCACAGGAGCTCCCCTTTGGGGCTAAAGATTGGAGAAAAGGAGATTTTTAGAGGATTTCACCACGCACACACACACAAAAACTTCAGCTTTCCTCCTGCAGCTTCCCCAGGGTGTGACTGACAGTTAGAGGCAGGAGCAAACCTCCCCATCACCCTTTCAAGGTGCCATGGGGGCAGGGGCAGGGGCAGGGGATATCCCCCCTGAGATTTCCCAGAAAGGGGGGAAAAATAAATGGGAAAGAGTTCCCACTACAGAGAAAAAAAATAATTTCCTCCTGAGAATATTCTCCCCAAAGACTGAAGAGCCCTGACAATCCAGATGGGGTTTTTTTGGTTTTTTCCAGTGTGAGCAAGGCAGGAGCAGGCAGGATGCTCCCCTGGCTCCTCTGCCCTTCGTCTCCGGGGCAGCATCTGCGCCCCGGGCTGAAATCCCAACCCCCCTGTGCCCCCCTCTCCGCGGTCTGGCAGGAGGGGAGCGGAGCTCCGGGCCCCCCCGCTGGGTTATTCTCCAGCAGCCGAGTGGTTCTGTCCCGCTCACCATATGTCTGGGCTCGCCGGGGATTGAACTTTTCGTTTTGCTGCAATTCCAAGATATTTGAGGGGTTTTATTCGGCTTCTGTGCTGCGGAAGGGGAGCTGAGCCCACCCTGGGGTTTCTGCCCCTTTTCTCTAGGAGGTTAAGCCAAAATAAAAAATAAAATAAAACAAAATCATGGGATGGTTTGGGTTGGAAGGGACCTTAAAGCTCATCCAGCCCCACTCCCTGTCATGGGCAGGGACATCAGCTCAGGTTTAGGGCAGTGACACCCCTGGGGCAGAGCTGTGGGGCAGGATGGGGATGCCTGACCTGTCAGTCCCTGGAAGGGACATTTCCCCATGTCCCAGGGGTGTCCCCGCAGCAGATGGAGCATCCCAGGCGCTGCCGCAAAGCCAACCCCAGCCCTGGTCCCAACCGAAGAATCTTCCAGGGCTCCACACCCCCACCCTGAGCCCCCAGCACCCTCTGCCAGGCTCACCCACCCCCCCAAACCTCTCTTTTGAGTTGGGCTTTTTGAGTTTAAGGCATTTTGCAGGATTTTTCCTCTCGAGGAAGTGTCGGAGGTGTTTCCATCCTGCAGCCCCCCCGCTCCAGGAAAGGAACTTGGCTGCGATTTCAATGAGCGCCGAGCGAGCGGATCGACTCTTCAGAAGGTGCAAACACCGCTGCAAACCCAGGGACTTCAGTTAATGACTTGGAAACAAGTTCTTGACCTACTTCCAACTTGCAAAAGCTTTCACAAAAAATCGCAAAGAAATTAAAGGCACCGGAGCCTGGGTTGCTCTCGGGTAGCAGAGAGTGATGAGAAGATTGGCCCAGAGGATGCTCCAGGGCTGAGCAGCCCCCGCTGCAAAACGTGGCAGGAGGAAAAAAAAAAAAATTGGGCAGCAATTGGGTCCTTCCCCAGCTGTTGCGATCCCCCCCGTGGATGCCAGTGGGTTCTGGGGAGCTCCTGGCGCCCTCACAGCCCCTTTCTCCCTCCTCGCTGGATTTTGGAGCCCCCAGCATCCCAAACCTCTGGGATGTGTCTGCAGGGTCACAGGCAGAGACTTGGGGTACGCGGCGTCCCCTGCCACAGCTTCCCATCACCCCCCAACCATCCGGTGGGCTTTCCTTTCCCTCCTCTCCCTCCCCCCCCCCCAATTCCCGGTGATTTATTTCATTCGGGGCATCCGGCGGCGTTGCCATGGGAACGCAGCAGCAGTCCCGGCTGGATGCGTTTGTCTAGACGCTGCACCCCGGGAACTCCCCACGGGCAACAAACCCCTTCTCCGTGGGCTGGACATGGCCCCGGGGGGGAGCTGCACCCCTAGGGGCGGGGGCACCCATTGCACCGTTCCCCAGGATCCCCCAGGGACCCCAGCACCCATTTGGCTGGGTCCCCTCTGAGCCCTGCACTCCAAATCCCTGCTCCTGATTTCATCTGGCTCTGAGGGGCACAGGGAGGGCTGGGAATGGCTCAGAGGGGGCTTATGGCATTAATAATAATAATAATAATAATAGAATGGGTTGGGTTGGGCACCTCCCCCAGCCCAGGGTGCTCCAAGCCCCATCCAACCTTGGACACTGCCAGGGATGGGGCAGCCACAGCTTCTGGGGGAACCTGGGGCTCAGCACCCTCACATCAAATTAAATATTAATACAAATAATAATCATAAAAAAAAAAAATCATCATCCTCTAGATGTAGCCCCAGGGTTGCAAAGTGCCCACTGCCCAAGACAGGTTAAACCCTACCCCCTCCTGTTTTGACCCCAGCATAGAGGAAGGGAAACTGAGGCACAGCAGGGCAGAAACCCCCAAACCTTCACAGTGCTGCAAATTTGAGGTCTGGAGGGGTGGTGGAGAAGACCAGAAGGGGAAGCTCTGGAGAAGGGCCGTGACCTGAGGACAGCAAAGTGAGAGCTGCTCCAAAGCCAGGGCTGGGAGCTCTGGGCTGGCACCGAGATGGCTTTGGGCTGGATCCTGCTGAATGACAACTTGGAACCTTAATTAATCCAGGAGCAGAAACTAAGAAGAGGGCAGAGCCTGGCCATGCCACTTGGGGCAGCTACAGCCAGGGCTTAAATTTGGAAGATCTTGGGCTTGAATTTGGTGGATTTTTGGCATAGACCTGCGGGATCTTTGGTTTCAATTTGGGGGATCTTGGGCTTTGATCTGGGAAGATCTTGGGTTCAGGTTTGGGAGCTGCAGAGGGAGACCAAACCAGAAGGGGAACCAGGAGAGATATGGAGAGCCTGACCCCCAAAATAACAAGTTCTGGGGGTGGGACACAGCCAAAGCCTGGGGTTGGGTGGGATGGGGAGGGAGGAGGAGCTGGTGGGGAGCTCTGGCCAAGCTCTGGCCCAAGGGGGATCCCAGTAAAAACCATTTTGGGCCCTTGGAAAGAGGAGGAGGAAGACAAAGCCATCTCCAAAAAACTCACACAAACCCCACAGGCACAGGATGGCTCCTGGCAGAGGTGTCCCCACCAGCCCGCGGTGCCCGGGATGGTCTGGACAAGGATTAAGCCCCAGGCTATTTCGATGCTAATTCTCCCCTTCAAATTCTTCAGCCCAGCAGCTGCGAGAAGCGAGAGGTAATTTCCCCCGGATCTCACCCGGCACCTCAAAGGCGCCGTTAATGTAATCCGATGGAGGGGAGAAAAAAGGGGGGGAAAAAAAAATCCAATTTTACTGACTTATTTAGTGACACCTTTCGTAATCAATTCTCCCAGGAAAGAAATCCTGATTAAAGCCAAGCGCATCGCTATGGAAACCGGCAGTCCCTCCTCCCACGACCCGCAGGCTGGGGAAGGAGAAAATCGGGTGAGGAAATCTGCCTGGTAACAACCCCCTTAATGAGCCGGAGAGCAAAAATAATCCCTGGGAGCGGTGCTGAGAAAGGAGCAGCCGGCAGCAGCTGGTGGGGAGGCGAACCCACGCGTGGCTTCCAAAATGTTTGGTTTTGTGGGAGGGGAGAGATGCTCCGGAGGAGGAGGGGATGCTCCTGCATTCTGGAGGGATGAAGGGAGGTGGGACCCATGGGTGGTGGGGTGCACCCCCCCAGCTCTGTGGATATGGGTGGGTTTTCCAGCATTTAGCCCGGATTTGATCCTTAAAATACAGCATAAACTCCTCCTGACATCTGGGTTTGAGGTTCACCTGCCCAACAGCCTGTGAGGAGGCAGCTGCCATAAACCCAGGGGGTGTTCCTCTCATTGGGGTGATTCCCTGACCCACGGGCAGCCACGATCTCGGGTGAGGGGCACTGCTGTCATGCCCGTTCTTGTCTCCCTCTGGCCAGAATTTCTCGGGCAATTGGGGATTTTTTTCTTATTTCTACACTGAATAACAACCCCAAGCTCTGGGAGGGTTTTGGGGTTTTCTCCTGGCTGGCTGTGTTCCCAGCACCCTGCAAGCTGAAGATGCTCAGAGCACCCATGGGTGGAAGGTGCAGGGATAAACCTTCCCGTGGGCTGAATACAGCCCCCCCACGGCCCCCCCACGGGGAGTGGGAAGCAGCAGGACCATCAAACAGCAGCTCAGAAGGGACCCAAGCACCCCAAGCACCCACGCTGGTTTTGGGGTGCTTAAAGGAGCAAAACTCTGTGCAAGGCATCGTCAGGGCCACTCGTGATTTACCGGGAGACTTAATTACAATCCCACCCGGTATTTTCTTTACATTCCCCCCATCACTGTCACCATCACTGCCACCGGGGGTGTGGACAGATGCCCACAGCTCCAGCAGCAGAACCACGCAGCACAGGAGGGTCCCCCCACTGCCACCCCCACGCCAGGAGGATCCCGTGGGGCACCCAAAGGGCTGCGCCGCCCGCAGAAAACCAGAAACCTGGAGATTTTGGAGGCCTTCCCAGGAGCTGGTGCTGTCACCCAGCTCCATTCCCCATTCCTGGTGGAGGGGAATTAATGAGGAGCCGGAGCCGTGACCACCGGCGCGTTATTAACCGCGGCGATTAGCAGCTGCCGCGGATGGGAGCTCATTAGAGACTTCTTAAGCAGCCATAAAAATTGCTTTTATTAATTGGTTCGGTCGCTTTTAACACCCACCGCCTTCGGGAAGGGAGTTTTTTTCCCCGATGTGTATGTGGTGCTTTTTGCCACCCCCTTTGTTGCACGGGAAGGTCCCAGGATTGGACCCAGAACCAGCCCCGGGGCTGCTCCGCTCCGCTCCGCCACCTCCTTTAATGACCAGGAGTGACACTGGGATGTCGCGACGGGTGACAACAACGCGGCTGAGCAGGGCGACGAGGCCACCCCCAAGGAAAAGCGGGACCCTCACATCCTCTGCATCCCACAGGGATGAGAGCCCAGCCCCACAGCAGGGATTTCCACCCCAAAAAACCAGCTTTTTGTCCCCTCTAACCACATGAGATGCCCGGGTGATGGGTGCTGCCCCGTCCCACACATTCCCTCCCCTGCTTCTGGGTGCAGCTCCAGGAGGGATCAGAATTTCCATACCTAAATTATGGGGGGGAAATGAGCCCAGCAGCACCCGTGGCCCGGAGCCAGGACTGGGGGGGAGCTCCTGGGGTCTCCACATGGAGCCCCCCATGCCCTGGAACCAGGAGTAATGCTCTGAGCACCTCCTGGAGTCCCCCCGAAGGGAAATGAGGCTCCGGGGGTCTCCCTGTGTCCCCCTGCTCCATCCCCTCCTCTGCTGGGGGGGAACCAACCCCCCCATGGACCTGTCTAACAAGGCCATGGCTAATTGCAGGGTGGCCACCAGCCCATGTATAATTCAAGCCCCTTTGTTAGGGCTGGGTTTGCTTTGTCTGCCCACCACCACTTCCCCACAGGACCCCCCAGGACCTCCCCAGCCTGGCCACCAAGCATCTCCTGGTCTTGGAGTGGGGGGTGGGGCTTGATTAAAATTAATTAGGGCTGGGGCTGCTGCAAGGTTGGGGTTGTTAATGGGATTTGGATCCTGGGGAGGAGAAGATGGAGAAGGGGGACACAGGGAGAGCCCTGGAGCCCCATTTCCCATGAGGGGAATGGTGTGGGGACCCCAGGAGGTGTTGGAGAATTAGTCCTGGGTCCAGGCTATCTTGCATGTGGGTATCCCAGGGGTTCCCCCAGTCCTGTCTCCAGGCCATGGGTGCTGCTGGGCTCATTTCCCCCCCAGTAATTCTGCTCACCACCACCCAAACAACTGATGAGCTTCAGGGGGGGAAATTCAAGATATCTTTATCTAAAGCCTTCAGTGATCAACTGGTGTTCCTGGAGCAGGTGGGGACAATCCCAGCCTGATGATGCCACCTGAAACCCTTGTCTGCAGTCTCTGGGTCAGAGCTGGGATGCAGCTTCTCAGGAGGGAACAAAAGAGATCCCAGCACTGAGCCTGCACATGTCCCCATCCCTCCAGGCCCTGCCCTCTGTTCCTTCCAAGGAAAGGAGGTGACATCCTGCTTGTCCCCTGGGAACAAAAGGTGAGGAGACACAAGCAGAGCTAGGGCTGCAGAGAGCCAGGGCCATGGGGACCCCCAGCCCAGATTCCCGTGAGCTCCACACCCCCTCCCAGCCCCTCAGTATTGTCCCCATGATGTCCCCACCAAAGCTCAGCCATGGGGCTGCTAGGGATTGTCACCACCCATGCCCATGTGCCATAACACCCCCCCAGTGCCACCCCCAACTCCACAGAGCAAACAGGCACCCCCAGACCCCCCCAAACCTCACTGCACTGACCACCCCCCCAGCCACCCTGTCCCCACACCGCCACGGGGACTCAGTGCCAGCTCCGTGTCTGTCACTTGTGTCCCCTCTCCCTGAGCAGAGCTGGACCAGATGTCCCAAGAGGATCAGGACAGGTTGGTTTCCCCTGAGAGTCCTGGGGAATTGGGCACCAGCTGGTGATGGGCTGGAAGTGGTGGCAGAAGAGGGGACAGCAGGGGACAGGAGCAGGGGGAGAAGTCCTAGAAGTGCAGATGGGGCTGTCTTGCCCCCCAAGGTGGGTAAGGGGGACAGGGAGGAGGAGGATGTGTGTGCAGGAGAGCCCTGGGGGATGGCTGGGGACAAGGACTCTCAGGATGGCATTTCCAGGTAAGAGCTGAGGACCACAAGGAACCTGAGCCAGTGCTGCACCCAGGCAGAGCCAAGAGGATTTCCCAGGGGCTCCTGGAAGCCTCAGCATCCTTCACTGTGCTGGCCCAGCAGCCTCCAGGATCACCCCAAGCATCCTCTGTTCTATCAGCACCCTGAGCACCCATGAGCACCTCAGTTATCCAGTGATCACCCCCAGCATCCTCCATGCTCACTCTGAGCATCCACAATGAGCACCCTGAGCACCCTCTGGTCCTAGCCCAAGAATCCTCCATGCTCACCTCCAGCACCCTCCACTCCCCAAGCATCTTCCATGACCCCCCTGAGCACCCTCCCTGATGCCCCCACTCATCCCTACCTCACCCCCCCAGCCTCCTCCTCTCCCCTGGGACACTTCCTAACTGGGGCTCTGGCCCTGGCTGTCCCCATGGGATGGCAGGGGCATGCCAGGCAGAGTGACACATCCACAGCTCCCTGCAGCCCCCCAGTCCCAAACTGGGACAGTCCCAAGGCAGAGCCAGGGCCCCCCCAACCCTTCAGCTTCCCAGACCCCTTCCCCGAAGGGCTTCATGTTCTGTCCCCAGTCTGTCCTCCCTCTGTCCCTGCTCTGTCCTTGCTCTGTCCCCATTCTCTCCCCTCCCTGTCCCTCAGACACTGACTCTGGGGTGGGAAGGGCTGCACTATTGATCCTGTTATGGGAAGATCCCAGCTTGCCCCAGGGTGCTCATTAGCCCTAATCAAGGTAATTAGCCACAGGCCAGCCCTGAGCTTGCTGCCTGCCCTGCCCCTGGTTGTGTCCCCTCTGTGTGACCGTGCAGCTGTGACCCCCAGCCAGGCCGTGTCCCCTGCTTGGATGTCACCCAGTGTGGGCAGGGAGGATGATGGGGACACAGCTGGGACACAGCTGGGACACAGCTGGGCTGGGAGCCCAACAGCTCTGCCAGCACTGGTGGCTTTGCAGTGCCACTGCTGTCCCCACCAGCCCCGGGCACCTGAGGGATGCTCAGCAGAGAAGCCCTGAACTGGTCCCAGTTGTGGCTGCAAACAGTCCCCCAGCCTGGATTGGGGTCCTGCCAGCACCCACCCACCCCAAACCCCCAAGCCAAGCTCCCCAGCACCCATACTGAGCCTCTGACACCCACACTGAGCCCCCAGCACCCATCCCAAACCCAATCCCTGCTGGGGTGTGTGTGGGAGGGACACAGCCCATGGGAAAGGGGGACCCATCACCCCAACACAGGTCCCACCCCATGAGGATTTCCCCTTTCCATAAGGACATCCCCTTTCCATTAGGATATCCCCATGACAGCTGCAGCACCCCAAGGGCTCCTCAGCAGCAGAACTGCTCCCCCAACAGCTGCCGGGTCACAGAACCTTTTTCCAACCCCAGCACAAAGTTGGGAGGATGTTGGTACCTCTGTGCCTGCACCCTGCACCCTCCCCATGGCCATGACCACCACTCTGCAGGTGTTTTGGGGGAGCAGGATCAGTGTGGGGCTGGCAGTGCCATGGGCTCAGCTGTGGGGTGGGTCCTGGGGAAGGATGTGGATTTCCCATCAGGAATTCAATTTCCCTCAAAGCTGCTCCCTTCACCCTGGGTCTCCTGCACTGGGGACCATCAGTACCAGGAATCTCTTCCACCTCCATCTTCCCCCAGACCAGCTTCTCCAGAAGCCACTTCCAGCCTCAGAGCTCTCTCCCCAAGCCTTCCCAATGCCTTGGGGATGTATTTTGGGCTCCAGGTTCCCCAGAGGCTGGCAGGGACATGGTACCAGGGGCCTGTCCCCTGTTCACCCCATGCCAGGTGATGCTCACCCAGCAGCCCATCATTCCACACATTTTCTCTGGCAATGATTTTATTCCTTCTCTCTCTCTCTCTCCTTTCTACTACCCAAACCAGCAGAATTGATTTTTTATAGTGCTAATTTCTCCCCTACCCACAAGCCAGCCAGGATTAAATCAAATGGTTTATCAGCATCTCAGCACCATTATGGCAGCTTGGTCCTTTGCAGCAGCCAAACCTGTGAGCTCAGCAAGGAACAAGATCAAGCTGGGCTGGACAAGCTTTATTTTCCCAGGCATCAATTAGGGCACGGGCTTTGCTGATCACATCGAGCACCAACCTTCCCTTTCCCTTCTCCCATGGCTTTGCTGTCAGGCCAGCCTGCTCTCTGCCTCATCCCTTGATTTTCTCTACGACCCAGCCCTCCAAGATATTTATTTTCCAGTCCCCCTTGATCCCAGCTCTGGTAGGAACCGACATGAATGATTTAGAGAGTTCTTCAGCCCGGCTCATTAATACTCTTGGGTGCACATTAGGTGGGCCTGGGAATGGAGAGGTTTACCTCTACGCTTTAATTGTGGTTTTAATTGCAAGCTGTAAGGCTCTGCCTCCCCAGGCCTGCCCATAAACCTTCCCAGCAGCCTGGCAAGCAAAGCTCTGGCTGTGAATAATGTACCAGGGGGCACCAGGGGATGCACATTCCCATGGGGGTCCAACCAGGAGGAATCTCCATGGCCACCAGCACCCAGGCTACCTCCTGAGGTTCTCAGGGTGGTCACCCCGTGGTGACAAGGTGGGTCGGGGTTGTTCAGGCCTCTGACACACCCTGAGGCTGCCTCTGGATCCTCAGTGCTTCCCATCCCTATCCCTCCTCCCCAGCATCCACCCCCCAGAGCATCCGTGGGGGTGGAGGGACCCCCGCACCCACCGTGTCCCCCCCTGCAGAGATGGGGTGGGGGGAACGGGGGGGCTGGCCCTCCCCCTGCCACCAGCAGCCCCCCCCATTGCCATGGCAACCATGCAAATGTGAAAGCTTTCCATAATCATTAGGGAGAGGAGCTGGGCAGGATAAACAGTGCCTGCAGTAGATTACATGCCCATTATCAACAGTCGCGCCTTCCGAGCGCTGGTAATTATAGCTAATTGTGCATTTAATTGTGTAATTGAAAACCCCCAGCCAAGAGTTCAACCCGGCTCCGTTCCCCCTTCCCCGAGGGTGGGAAGGAAGGTGGCCAGGGAGGCAGCTCCAGCCCCACTGTTCCCGTGTTGTCCCCACCATGGGCAGGATGGGAACCACAGGAGGACAAAAGCTGCTGGCAAATCCGGGAGGTGGCTGAGTGGCCCTGGTGACAGAGACAGAGGGTTGGTGGCCAAGAACAGGCAAAGGAGGACAGCAGAGGTAAGAGGGCAAGGCCAGGATGGTCTCATCAGCAGGGCCATGATGGCCCCAAGGGTCCTGCTGGGTAAGGAGATGCCACCCAGGGCTGGTGGGTGGCTGGGGGACACAGGGAATGGGACCCTCTCCCTTCACCCATCCTTGGTGAAGCCAACCCCGTGAGCTTCTTCTACTGGTTGGGTGATGGGGATCATGGCCTGGAGGCTCTTGGTGACCCCTGTGAACCTTGGGGCTCAGGTAAGTGGGGTGGGATGGACCCACAGCCCCTGTCCTGCACCCCGGCACTGGAAGGCTGATGGAGAGGGGATGGCATGGCACGAAATGGCATGGAATGGCATGGCACAGCATGGCACAGCCCACCAATGCCAGCCCAGCAGCCTCCAGCAGGCAGGAGGTGCCAACTGAGCTTTTGCTTTTTCCAGCCAATTAAAGGAGAGGAGAGAAACAAAGAAGGAGCTGAAACCGGAGCCGATTCCGCTGGGTGGAGGTGGGAGTGCTGAGCATCTCCTGAACCCACCTGGCTCCGGGGCTGGAGCTGTGACCCAGCCTCTGATGAGCCCCATGCCATGGGGGGGCAGTGGGGTCACCACGCTGGGATGGAGATGGAGCCCACCCCAGAGAGCCTGCCCTGCTCCAGCACCTGAGCACAGCCCCATCCAGAGCAGGATGGCCAAGAGACATGTGCCAACCACCAGCACTCTACATCCCAATACCCCATGTCACTGCACTGTCCCCATCTACTACTGACACCATCAGGCTCCAGAGTTAACCAGCATCACAGCCTGTGGCTCTCCAACCCCCTGCCCATGCTGGTGAGCAGAGTGGGGTCACCTCTGGGGTCATTTTCCAGCCAACCACCTCTTATCTTCCAGTAGAGGAAAGACAAGCCCCCCCAGAACCAAGGGGCATTCTGGAGAAAGGTTCACTGAGCCACCACCAGCCCCTCCCCAGCATTTCCCCGTGCTCCAGATGATGAAGAAGATCAAATAGATCATCACCCCTCTGCAGCAGAGCTGTCTCCTGGGAGGTGGGGGGCAGGTGGGGCAGGGCAGGTGTGTGTCTGGCTTGGGGGTCTGGAGAAAACCACACGGGGAGGCAAAATCTGGTGGGTGCTGCTTGTCCCCTGGGACCAGAGGGACACATGCTGGCAGTATGGTCACCCTGAGCTGGGGAGAAGCAGGAGGTGGGGTACTTGGATGCTCCAAAGCAGCTGTCTGGGCTCCCCCCTGTGCCACAGCCTGAAAATCAGTTGCCCAAACTGGTTGAGGTGCAAGTGCTGCCCTGAGTGGAGCAGAGAGAGCTCCCATCCCTCCACGGGGCACCAGGACCTTCTCCCCAGCACCCTGCAAGAAGAGCATCCCTTGGGAATCCAACCAGAAGGGAAGATGGGTTGATGGTGTCACCTGGGGAGCTGCAGTGGGGACCAGCATGAGATGGTGGCATCCCCACAGGGCAGGCTGAGCCTCACCTATGTTCCTCTGTTTAAGGGAAACTGAGGCACAGCTGATGAGGCTGCTGGGCTTGCAGTGCAGCTCGGACATGGGCACAACCTGACCCAGGGAGCCCCAGCACACACCAGTCCAACCCCAGCCCCAGTGGATGTTACCCATGGGGACACCCCGGTGGCATCTGCCCCGACCCTCACCTGGGGGCTGGCTCAGAGCAGAGCTGTTGGTGGGCACCCAGACCCCCACCCCAGGCAAGGCACCCAGAACCACCTTTTCCCCATGGGGTGGGGTAGGTGCCAAGGCTGTGGGATGGGATGAGGTGCTAGGTGGTGGCATGTGCCCATGGCTATCAGGGTGCAAGCTGATGCCTCAGAGTTGGGAAGGAGCTTGGGAGAATATCCCACAGGCTGGAAGGGTTTGTGCTGGGGTACAATGAGCTGGGTGGAAAGGCCACCAGTAAGGGACAATTCCAGAGCCAAGTTGTAGGGAAGCACAAGGAGACCCAGGGTGAGGGGTGGAAAGGGAAACCTGACCCAAATCTGCATCACAAAGTTTCTCCAGGTGTGAGCAGGAGCTGCTCTCCAAGCCTGGGATTTCCCACAGATTCATTTTGGCCTCTAAGATAAATGAGATGAAAATCTCCTGGATCAGAGATATCTCCAGGAATAAACACCAATAAATCTGCTTGGGAGCTGAGTGGTAAAAAAAAAAAAAAAAAAAAGTGGCTGGAAGCCAGAGAACTCCTGCACACACAGCAAACACCCGTGGGGGTTTCTCCTTAGCGAAGGGGACAGCACAAAGCAAGACTTCACAGACCAACACTTGGGGACAGCTGGAGACAAGAGAGGTTATTCCTGCTGGGAACAGGACTTCAGCCCGGGATGAGCCCCCCACAGCTCTGCCCCTTGCAATGACGACTGGCTGGGTGCCCCCCACCCTTTGATCCTGAAGTGGGGACCCCTCCCCACTCGCTGCCTTCTGAAGGATGGAGAATGACCAAGAGTGATGCCAGGAAGAAAGTGCCCGCCAGGAAGATGCCACCATCATCTCCAGAGCAGAGCCTGAGCCCCTTTCCATCACTGCCTCCATCACCTCAGTCCCTGGGGACATCACAGGCTGACCACCACCAGCAGTCCCCCCATCTCCTCATTCTCCTCACCCTGACAAGCCCTGGCGTGGCTGTGTGGCCAAGCTGTGGGATGCTGATTAAGGAACCACTGGGTCGGTATAATTAATTGCAAGTTTGTCAGTGCTGGTTTGATCAGGAAACCCCTGAACACGCCACATGCTCCTTCCCCCTCTGCCAGCAGCCTGATGAAGATTGATTCAGGGGTGGCAGCAAGCACGATGCCAAACAATCCCATCCAGATGAAACCTCTGCTTTCTCTCTCTGCCCCAACAGCCCCGAGTCCCCCAGCCGCGGGTCCCCCAGACCGGTCCCACTCGGAAGCAGGAGAGTTTACAAAGTGCTGGGAGAGGCTCCAAGTTTCCCTCTTGCCTCGACTCGGGGGACCAGCACCCCAAGAAACATCCTTGGAGCCAGCAGGATGGGAAAGCGCCGGCGGGAGCAAAATCAGAGGGAAGAGATTGCAGTTGGAAACAAAGCTCACACCTGCTGGAGACGCATCCTCAGGCGCTGCCAGCATCGGAACCGCTCGGCATCCATCTCCGAGCCTGCTGCAACTCAGCCAGCGCTGGACTGAGGCAGGGGATGAGGGTGGCACTTCCCTCCTCGATTATTATTTTTTTTCTTTTTTGGGGAAGGGTGGAGGGTGCGGGGGGTTGGCAGTGAAGCATCCCCAAGCTGGTCCCACAGCAAGGTCACCGCCGAGAGGGAGTGGGCAGGGGTGACAGCCAACATCTCGCACAAAGCAGAACCCGGCATGCCGATGAGCGCGGACAGCCCCTCGCCTTACCAGCTGCAGGCAGCAGAATCCGACCAGCGTACATCTCCCATTGCATCTCCCCATGGTTTCCCAGCCGGAGCCTCGGATTTCCCCCACCGTGGCTTCGCGTCGCCGTCCTCCAGCTCCTCACCAACCTCCCCTTCGCCACCCGGGGAGCATCAGGGGGGCACCAGCAACATGTCCCGCTCTCCAGCCTCCGGCCAGCCCCGGGACTTTCTTCACAGCAGCCCTGCCGTCTCCCACATCCTGCCGGGTTAGCACAGAGGCGGGCTGGGCTCAGAAAGGGGCATCGCCCCCCTCCTCCGCCTTCCCCCCACCCCCAGCCCCGCTCTCCCCACCCCGAGCCCGCTCCAGCCCCATCCCCCGGTGCAGGGACCCCGGGGCCGCGCACACCTCGCCATCCATCCCCGGGGCGCGCAGGTTTGCGCGGAGCCCGCCCGGCCCCTCTATTGTCTCTCCCGCACAGCCGCGCTCCGCGCCCCGGGGGCGGGCGGGGAGGAGGCGGCGGGCGGGGTCGGGGGCGCGCCGGGCAGGGCCGCCGGAACAAGGCCAGACGCGCTGCCGGCGGGGCCCGGCGGGCGGCGCGGCCGGGCGGGGGGAGGCGCGGCTGGGGTGCGCTGCGCCGCGCTGAGCCCTTGGCGGCTTCCGGGGGCGCGGGGCAGCGCAGCCCCTTCACCGCAGGCGCGGATGCTGGTCGCTCCCGCCTTTCGTTCTCGTCAGCGCTTGTCTTTTTGATCGCATATTTTTATTGTCGGGTTTTTTTTTTGTTTGTTTTTTGGTTTGTTTTTTTAATCCCCTCCGGAGCCAGGTGGGGCTGGGTTAAATCCCGGCAATTTGCCTACGCAAAGGCTTGGTGAGCGGCTGCCTTTCCCCTTTCCCTTGGGTGGTGCCTAGATCCGTGTCACAGGGACCCTGCAGCCACCTCCTCTGGGAGAGTCCCTGGGCTAACCCTGCCAGGACAGCAGCTGGGCTTGTAGGGAGCACAGATGGCTCAGCCCTGGGAGGAACATCCCCGCCATCCCCCAGCAGAGCCCTGCCCGGCAGCCCGGCACACAAGGCAAGGCAGCTTCCAGCCCTCCCCCCCGGCTCTGGGGCTGGGGACCCACGGGGCTCGCAGGTTCAAACCCAGCTGGTGTGGGCAAGGGGGTGGGTGCAGGCAGAGCTGGCAGGGTCCGGCCCCTCACCGCCACCCACCCCGTTCGCCTTTGTTCTGTTCTCACAGCGCACCTTCAGGGGGATCGGAGAGTGCACAGCTGCCGAGGAATTGCTGCTGCTGCTGCTGCTGCTGCTTCTTCTCCAGGGCTTTGGCAACCTCCTCCTGCGATGCCACCCAGCAGAAGGACTTGGGAACAGTTCACTGCTCGTCGCTTCTGTGATTTCTCAACCCTGATTTTCACAAGGAAGCAGCTCCTAAAGCAGCCCCACACTCTCTCGGGTGTCAGAGCAGCTCTGCACAGGATCCGAGGGACTGCAGCCTTACAGATCCATCTGTGCACAAAGTGTTGGTCTGGCCGTGCTCTGACCTGGCCCACCCAAGCTTGTGTGGGTCCAGCCAGACCACACATCCCCAGGCACTGCTGGGACCAGCACCTGCCACACCTGGAGCTTTTCCTTCCTCCCCCATGGTGGGAATTTCCCTCCCAGCTGCTCTCTGCTCCCAGGAGTGTTTCAGGAGCTCCACACCAGGCTTGGCAGGAAAGTCTTGGCTTCCAGGAACCCCAAAACCCTGCTGCAAGGATGTAGTGGGTTCACTGAGCTGTTAACCAGGGGTCCTGGGAGAAATGGTTGGACCCAGCCTGAGCCAGTGGGTGTCAGAAACACCCAGACCTCTGGTTCAGTGCCCACACGGTGAGCTGCAGCCTCATGTTACCCCCATGTCCCACCCGTGGACTTGTCCCCCACTGTGGGCTTGACAGGAGATGTCCCCATGGCCACTGGGGAGGTCACCAGCAGTGGGGACATCCTCCTGGGACCTCTCTGCTCTCCTGGGGCTCTGGCAGCCCTCGGGATCATCACTGAGGCCAAATCCACCCTGGGCAAGCCCTCCAGCCCCAGGGCAGCTGAGAACACTTCCCTGGCTACACAAAATCACCTCCTTCCCCCAGAAGGGATGTTTTAAGTCAAAACATGCCTGGATCATTATGCCAGAGAGATCTCTCTGCCAGGGGTATAAACAGAACACATGGAAATAGCTTTTCTCTGTTTTTTTAACTGAACTGGTATTTTTATCCCAAAATGTCTGGGGTTTTTGGTTTTTTTTTTCTCAAGAACACCATCAAATGTATTTGTCTTCTGGGGGATTTTTTCCACAGAAAAAAACAATTCTGGAGCAGAAGGAAATCACACCAGCATCAGGTTTTACAGCCCTGCTTCACCCACAGACCATGGAGAGCTGGGGACCTGTTGGGACACCAGGACTTGGAGCACTTGTGTCCATCACCAGGATTATTCAGTATTTCCAAACGGTGCCAAAAAAGACAGATCTGACTCCCCAGGCTCAGCATCAGCAATGCTCCCCATACAGCCAGCAAAACGTTCCTGTGGAAAGAAGGAGGCACAAGGCAAGCCAAACAGGGATGCCTTTTGCTGTCTTAAAAATGGCTAAAAGGAGGAAAAAAGAGGAGGTTTTAGATTAAAAATACCCAAGGGCCATCACACTCTTGCAGCTCTGGCACTGGATTGGATTTTTTTTTCTCTTTTTCCACTTGGGCTCTTTTTTTTTCCTTCTTTTGGGCTAAAACATTGTCCAGGCCTGGTGATGATTCAGAATGTGATTTTTGGGGGGGGGAAATCTATACTGAATCTCCAGTCAGGGATGTCCCTGGGAGAGGCTGGAGGGATGTGCCAGCACACGGAGACAAAGCTGGGGAGGCTCCAGAGCATCTTTCACCCACTCAAGAAGTCCTTAACAGCACTGAGGCAGCAGAACAAGACAAAAATGATGATTTTTGGCATGTTTATTGGCAAAGCTTGGAAGGGACCCCATCAGTCTGAGTTACAGTGACAGTGACAGAGAGAACATATCTATTCTGATGCATTATGGAAATCAGGGTAAGCACATGCAAGTCATCAGCACAGACCACATGTAATTAAGCTGCCTGGGTAATTGCCCTTTACTGGGGATGGAGCTTGTGCTTGGCTTCTTCTGGGATCTCCTGGGACAATGTAGCCTGGGGACAGGGACATCCTGGTCCTGGAGTCAGGGATGCTCCAGCTCTGGGGTGAGGGAAGTCCCAGCTTGGGACCAGGAGTGCTCATGCTCCATCCCTGGGATAATGGACGTGCAATCCTGGGGTCAGGAACATCTCATCCCTGGGGTCACAAATCCCACCTGGAGGTCACGGATGCCCTGGTCCTAGGGCCAAGGACACTTCATCCCCTGGCTCAGGAACACTCCATCCCTGGGAAGAAGGACAGTCCCTGTGACAGGGACCCCAGATCTGGCCATCAGGCTGAGGGTGCTGGGCACCAGCCCACCCCCAGCACCATCTGCCACCATTGATTGTCATCAATGCACTCCAGGAGCTGCCTGGAATTCTGGTGCTTTGCTGTGTTGTCCCTGCACCAGCTGTCAGAGTGATTCCAGTACCCCATGAGCACGATGGCTTGAGAGTGGAAAGAGGATCTAAATTTAGATTCTCCATCTGAAGAGGATCTCATCCACTTGGCCATCCTCTTGGGGTGGTCTGTAGCAAACCCCAGTATGTTCAGTTCTGACCCACAGAGCTCCTCATCCATCCCGGGCAGAGCTCCTTGGACATCCCTGGGGCAGTGATGGACAGACAGACAGACAGACACACACCTCCTTTCGCTTCTCCTGTCCCAGTTTGTACCAACTCATCCCATGCTCCACCAGAGGGAGCCAACCCACCGTGTCTTAGTGACACCAGTGACTGTAACCAATGGTTTGGGTCGGAACAGACCAATAAAGAGTGTACTCTGCCTATGCCATCAGCAGGGACATCTACTAGACCCTTTGACTTCCAGCTCTTCTCTGGACAACCTCTTTCAGTGTCTCATCACCTGACATAAACCATCCCTTCCTCAAGGTCAATACAAACCTACCCACATTCAGTTCAAAGCCTTTGCTCCTTCTCCTACATTACAAGCCCTGGTAAAAACTCTCTCTGCACCTTTCTCCTAAGCCCCTTCATACACCGAAAGGCCACAGCAAGGTCTCTCTGCAGCCTTCTCTTCTCCAGGATGGAAGCCCCAGCTCTCTGGTGTCACACTCCAGACCTACCCACTGCTGGGTTCCTCAGGCCCTTGCAGGAGCAGCAGAGCAATGGGCCTGGGGGGCTGTTGAAAAATAGAAAAGGATTGACTATGGCTCTATTAATGGATTGGTGACAAAATACTAGAATTAATCATGTAAATGTTTTAAAATCTGCACAAACTGAAAGCTTGGTGGATGCTTGACTTGATGGAGCATGAGCAGCTGAGGAACGAGGCTTTGGGCCACAATTCTGGGCAAACTTCAAATGAATTCCTGGGATTGAAACTTCATCTTTCACACTACCACTTGAAGTAACATGGAAACAACATGTAGACAACGAGATAATTACTCAGAATGATCTTATAAAATGGTAAAATGGATTGACTTAGGTTTGACAAACCAGACTCTTGAAGAATTGTCATGATGAGAAGTGAAAGAAAGGGGTGTCCAGCCAGAACCCCATGACTTGGCAGAAGGGTCATCTTGGACTCTTCTTTAACAGTCCCCTCCAGGGACTGAAAGGACTGGGCTCGTCCCACAGCAGCTGGCGTGGAGGCAGATGGCCAGTTTCCCAGGCAGAGATGTTAGTTTTGGGTCCTGCTCCTGGAGGTGCTGTGCTCAGAAGCAGCTGCAGCAAGGCGCCTGTGGAGAGAGGAGCTGCTGGGCCCTGCTGTGGTGCCAGGGTGTGGAGCAGTGCTGGGTGGGGAGATGGGACCTGTGGGCTCCCCCGTGTAGAAAAGGGGCACCCTGAACCCCTGTGCCAACCCACAGCTCCTCACCCCTCTGCACCCCAGCTCACCCAGGGGAGCAGAGCTGGACATGGCACTGCAGGGCCAGGAGAGGCTCCTGCTCTCCTTCCTCAGTGTGATGGGCACAGACCAGCACTCAGCTGCCCTGCCCAGGACAAGGGGACAGCCTTGGCTCTGCCCAGTGAGGTGCTCTCTCTCTTTTGAAGACAGATATGAAGAGAAACCTTCCCCTGCAGAGGGAAGGCCCCTGCCTGTGCTGGGAACACCTCGCTGACAGTGATGGGATGCAAATGGCACACACTGACTTCCTTTCTCCAAAGCAAGGCTGATAGCTGGGAAAGTTCCTCACCACAGTCTGACACCTGAGACACCGGGGTCAAGGTGACTATCTGGGGTTTATGGTATCACCTAAAGGGTGATTTCTGCTGGCAGGTTCACTGGGAGGGAGCTGCCACTACTGCACTTGTCACTTTCTGTGGCAATCTCATCCCTCTCCTTTGTTCCTGACTTTGCCTCCACCTGGGGGCTCTTGTTGAGGCAAGGTCCCTCTTAACCAACACATGCAACAGGATGGACGAGTTTCAGAAAAGAGCACCCAGGAGCTGAGAGATCATTGAAACATCTTGGAGCAGAAACCTCAGTAGAGTCTGGCCAGTGACTAACCCAGCCCTCCAGACCACCCTGCCTCTAACACTTCATGGCAAACAGGAGCCATCTACTGCAGATGTTTGGCAACAACCCCCCCAAAAAAACTCACTGGTTTCTCTTCCTCCAGAGCTGGAACACACACAACACCACCATCCCAAACAGCATGGGGCCCAAGAACGCCAGAGCACCTTCTGCACAGAGCTTCTGGTAATTTGGAGGTTCTGCAGCATTCGTGTTTCTCTTGCCACCCACACCTGGAGGGACAAATCTGTACTTGAATGTGTCCTGCACACTCTTGGTAATCTGTCAGGAGCTCTGACATTCCCAGGAAATGTTCTTTCTTCCTTTGTTAGCATCTCCAAATGAGTGAACCTCCTGGACTGCCATGTTTCCTTAATCTCAGTGGAAACAAAGGAAACTGCCAGTGCTGCAGCAAATCCTTCATTTCTGAGCACAATTTCTTTTGCTCTTACCCACCTTGACCCTCTGAGGCTTTCTGGTGGTGTTTCAGTCTGGAAGGTCTCTGAGCCTTTGGGACATCCCACTGACCTCATGAGGCCAGATGGAGAACACTTGGGGATTGCAGCTGTTTGACCAACTTCCCCTTCAAGTGAGACAGAACAAACCCATCCCTGGAGCAGGGAGTGCCACCTGATGCCCTGAGGGTTTGGGGTCAGACCACTTGGGAAACACTTGAACTGTGCTCTCCTTCTCTGCCTTTTCTCCAGTATGGGCACAGCTTGCAGCCCATAGTTTTGAGGACTTGTCTCCCAAGGCCATGTGGCTCAGGTACAGAGGATGCAGAAGGACAGTGCAGGTTCCCCCTAAGCTGTGCCCCATCTGTCAGTGGGCTTCAGTTGGACCTCAGTTCTCAGGAGGGATTTCCCTGCTCTTGTGCCTAGGAGGGCTCACAGCAAGCTCTGGGAGGTAAATTCCACTAAGAATCTCATTTCCCATCATCTGCAGAGCCTTGTTCCCAAAATGGCAAAGCTCTGAACTCCCTGTGAGCTGAGTGTGCTGGGCAGTGAGCATCTCTTTGCATACCCCAAGCTCCACACTCCAGAGCTGACAGTCACCCTTCCTGGCTTCCCTTAAAACACTCGTTCTGTACAAATGCCATGTCTGGCACCCAAGGGTTTTGATTCAGGACAGGGGATGACCCAAGGACAGCACTTACCTGGCACATCTGCTGGCTGAACTGCCCTCAGGTTTTCATCAGGGACCAGCACTACGTGACTGCGTTCTTCCTGAAAGGCTTCCTCACGTATGGGATCTTCCTCGTGGTCCATGTCTTTAGAAAGAAAAGGTCAGTTTAATTAGAAGTGACCAATTGCTCATCAGGAGCATGACATCTTCAGGAGGTAATACTTTTCCAAGTCCATGAATAATGCTCAGACATTGGTGGTGCACCGAGTCACTAACCCAAACAAGATGTCACTCATGGGAAAAAACCTAATGGCTGGACACTTCCCAGTTTATCCTGACGTGCTGAAGGACCAGGGGGTTGCACTCCACACTGTGCATTTGTGGCAAACTGTAAGATCATGGAATGGCAGGGGCTGGGGCTGGGGTTGGGGCTGGGGCTGGGAGGGACCTCTGGAGATCATCAAGTCCAACCCCCCTGCCAAAGCAGGACCACCTTAGGGCAGGTCACATAGGAACATGTCCAGATGGATCTTTAAAGTCTAGAGAAGGAGACTCCACCACCTCTCTGTGCAGCCTGTTCTGGTGCTCCATCACCCTCACAGTAAAGAATTTCCTCATGTTGAGGTGGAACTCCCTGAGTTCCACTTTGTGGCCACTGCCCCTTGTCTTATCGCAGTGCAGCCACTGCAAAGAGACTTCCCCCTGCTTAACACCCACACCTCAGGGGTTTATAAACATTAGTAAGATTTGCCTCTCAGTTTCCTCTTCTCCAGACTAAGACAGATGTTCCAAGCCCCTGATCAGCCTTGTAGCCCTAAGCCAATGGTACATAACTTCCTTCAGAGAGGACAGGGAGCCTCTGTGGCCAGCTCAGCCGGGGCAAGAGCCCTTCCAGGAAGCACATCCCATCTGCCAACTCCACCACAGAGTTGGGAAACAGAGATGGTGGCCTGAACCACAAGTTCTTGCAACCATTTGCTGGAGACTTTTACAAGTGACAGTGAAAAGCCCACAGTCCCCCAAAACAAGGGAAACAACAGACTAAGTTCTCTGAAACAACTAGAAACAGACAGGCACACCCACTGAGGCTGAATTCACACAAAGCTTCATTTTATCTGCCTTCAGTTTATCTGCCCAGCCTCAATCTCTCTCAATTCTCCTGTCCCTGACCCCAAGGGGTTGCTGAGACAGCAAGGAGAACAAGGGGGCTGGACCAAGCTGTCAATGAAGTTGGGATGGTCTAAGGGTTGGACTTGATGATCTCTGAGGTCCCTTCCAACCCAGCCAGTTCTGTGATTCTATGATTCTATGATTCTGTGATCCTGTGATCCTGGCCAGGGGATCCCTGCAGCCCAGGGCAAAGCCTGCAGGTCTCAACAACCCCAAGCTGCCTCTGGATCCTCACTGCTGCCCAAGACCCTCTCCCCTCTGCTGGCTGCAGGGTGCTGCCCTCTCACAAGTCCCCAGCAATCAGCTCCTCAGCAAGTCCCTCACACACTCAAGGTGTGTGCACTGCCAGCTGGATACCAGTGTCTGACCAGTAAGGTTATAGCTGGGATCCAGCTTGCACTGGGAACAGAAACTCTGGATCATCTCCCTGGCTCACCAGCACCCAGAGGTGTGAAACTGAGTGTCAGTCAGGCTTGGGTGGATCCCCTGTCCATACGGGTACCTAAACCTTCACCTTCCCAAGTCTCCTGGTTAAGAGGGATGTGCACCCACCAGCTGCTGCTTTGTCCAGGTCCTTCAGGATTCCCCTTAGGTCTTCTGATAATGACCGGGAAGATCTTCCTATTTTGGGTTCATACTTTGCTCTTCGAGGACCTAAATGGAAAGTATAAAGTTATTTCTCACAAGCAAACAAAAAATTAAAAGAAAAATAAAATAAAAATAAAAGAAAAAGGAATACTTAGTCTGTGAAGTGAGCCAGGACTGTCTGCTCAGCCCTGGGATGCCAAGGGACTTGTAGCAGCAGAGAATCTAGAAAAGCCCCCCTGGTGCTGTCACCTGCAGCTGAACACCCAGCAGACCTCTCCATGCACACTGTCACAGCTGGGCACTGGGACACACGGGATGTACAACAACGTGACAGACACACAGATCGCCTCTCACACTGTCTGCCAGCTTGCAAAGGGAGCAGAGAGCCAGGACATACCCAGGAGAGCTCCCTGGATGTCATCCCTGGAACCCAGCCGGGAAGCTGAGTATCCACTGCCTGCAGCCATGCCTGTGAGCAGACAGAGCACAGCCAGCTCCAGTAAACAGCTATTGATTTAGATTTATCTATTATATATGTATTATATATATTCTATATGTATTCTATATACACATTATATATATATACACGAGTGGATTGGAGCACTCCTCCACTTGCACTGCTCCTTGATTCCTTCCTCCACAAACACAATTAATGTTTACATTGATCTTTACATTATGCTCACAGTTATTTATCACCCCTGGAGCCTCTCCCGTCCCCACCCATCACCTGCAGTCCCCTCGGGGCTTCCCCACGAGGCATCCGCTGCCCACGGACCTGCAGCCCAGCCCAGCCCAGTCCATCCCAGTTTGCTCCCAGTGCCCCCCATGGGTCCCACTCTTCCCGGGGCTGGGTTCCAGCTCCCCCCCAGCCACCTACCTGCCCCCCACTCTCTCCACGGAGCAGCCCCGGCCCCGTGGGCTGGCAGGGTCACCACGAGCACTAAGCAGAGGAGGTGAGTGGGGGGCATCGCCCACCCGCGCCGTGCTGCTGCCCTGCCGCTGCCCGGGCAAACCCACTGCCCCGCGTGGGCACGGCCAGCACTGTGACTTCACAGCCCCCCCGGCGGCATCACGGCACCCCCAGCCTTTCCCCTGCCCTTCCCTCCGGGATCCACCCGTGACCGCCCCGTCCTGCCCATCGCGACACAGCCCTGTCCCCACACGCAGCCCGGCTCCACGTGGAACCCGCACCGCTCCTGCCCCCATCCCACCCCCGACGGCTCCGTCCCGCCCGGCGTGGGCAGGAGCTGAGGGCACGGGAGTGACCGGCGTGGGGCTGCGTGTGTGGGGCTGCGTGTCCCGCCCCGTGGGGCTGCCCTGGTCAGACACCCGGGACACGTGGGGGTCCTGGCTGGGATGGGGCTGAGGCCCCAGGAACCCCCCGGTCAGACCGAGCCCTTTGCCAGCCCCGGTGCGGGGATCCGGGGGCTCCGTGGGGCGGGAGGGGTTCAGGTACAGCGTTCCCACGGCTTGGCACACCCCGAGCGGGGGCTGTGGGGTCCGTGGACAGAACGTGGTGTGGTTTGGTGTGGTGTGGTGGTTCTTTTGGTTTGGTTTGGTTTATTTTCAGAAAACCGAGGATCACTCTGCATGCCAGCCTTCAGATGGCATCACCCATCCCCATCCCCATCCCCATCCCCATTCCCATCCCCCATTCCCGTCCCTATCCCTATCCCCTATCCCCCACTCCCATTTCCATCCCCCCATCCCCATCCCTATCCCTATTCCCTATCCCCATCCCTAACCCCATTCCCATTATTCCCATCCCCTATCCCTTATCCCCTCTCCCCATTACTCCCCTTATCCCCATTATTCCCATTCCCCCATCCCCTATCCCTTATCCCCTATCCCCTCATTCCCATTCCCATCCCCTATTCCCCATCCCCATCTCCATTCCCCCATCCCCATTCCCTATCCTCTATCCCCCATCCCCTACCCCCTATTCCCCATTCCCCACTCCCATCCCTATCCCTTATCCCCTATCCCCATTATCCCCATTACCCCCCCATCCCCTATTCCCCATCCCCATCCCCATTACCATTACCCCCCCATTCCCCATCCCCATTACCCCCATTACCCCCCCATTCCCCATCCCCCCATTACCCCCATTACCCCCATTACCCCCATTCCCCATCCCATTACCCCCTATCCCCCCCATCACCCCCATTCCCCCCATTCCCCATCCCCATTACCCCCATTCCCCCCATTCCCCATCCCCATTACCCCCATTACCCCCATTCCCCATCCCCATTACCCCCATTACCCCCATTACCCCCATTCCCATCCCATTACCCCCTATCCCCCCCATCACCCCCTATCCCCCCCATCCCCCCCATTCCCCATCCCCATTATCCCCATTCCCATCCCCCACTCCCTCCGCCCCCTCGCGCTCCCGTCGCGCCGCGTGACGTCACGCGACAGGAAGTCCCGGCCCGGCCCGGCCCCGCCCCGCCGTGGGTCGCGCGGAAACCGACGCCGCGGCCGGTGTCACGTGCGCGTCAGGTGACCCCCCCCGTCCCGGGACGATGATGTCAGCGGGCGCGGGTCACGTGAGCGGTGCCTACGCGCAGTGGTGCCGAGCGCAGATGGCGGACGCCGAGGCCGAGGCGGCTCCGCGGCCCGAGATGCAGCGGCTGCTGGCGGCGCTCCGGGGCCGCCTCTGGCAGCTGCACACCGAGCTGCGGGACCAGGAGGTGTCCGAGCCTTCCTCCAGGGCCTACTGCCGCGGCTTCTGCCAGGTAGGCGCCGCGCAGGACCGGGCCGTGCCACGGGCCGCAGGCCAGGGCTCGGTTCCGGCCTCCCCCGCCGCGGTGCGGGCTGAGGGCTGACCGGGCCCCGGCGGTGCCTTCCCGGGGCTTCCGCTCTTCCCTCCGTAGCTGCCGTGCAGCGGAGCTGGCGGCCTGCGCTGCTGCCGAGCGGGGCCGTGCGCGTCCAGCCCGAACGCGAGTGCCGTGGGCGTTGCGGGGCTGGGCCCGCTGCACCGGGGCAGCTGCTGCGCTCTGCGATCCCCGGCAGGCCCTGGGACGCTCTCCTGGGCAGGCAGGCCGGACCTGTTCTACTGACGGGCTCGGCGTGTGGGTCTCCTGTGTTCTGCTCTTTGCTTGTCTCGGGAGGTGCCGTGGAAGGCTCGGTGCTTGCTGGTGTGTGAGGGCTGCGGTTCGTGTAAGGCACTGAGCGGGGTTCTGTGACCCGGGGATCCGGTTTGGACACTTGCAGAATGCAGCCCAGGCTACGGAGCAGCGATTTCTGAACCGAGCTGTTGACTTCCAGAATAAAAGCTGAACGTTATTAAAGTCACAGTGATCTTAAACCTTTCAGTGGTTTGTTAGTTTTTGTGTTCCCTACAGCATCATTTAATGTGATCCTTAAGGTTTAATAATTACTGCTGGGTTGGAGAGCCATCAGTGCTGAATTTGAAGGGATTGGTGTGTGCTCACCAGTTGGATGTGTTGCTGGTGGCATAAAAAGGACAGGGTGAAGTGTGAGGGGTGCAAGTTAACCAGACTGGAAATGCTCAGATATTCTCCTGAGGCACTTACACTGTAAGATAGCAACTGCTTATTAATTTGTTACTTGGCAGCTCATTAATGTGTAGGTTATGTATTCCTGACAAGTCAGAAATTGTCTAATTTCTTATAGAGACTCCTAGGAAAAGCCTGTGGTGGGCTGCTGACACTGGCATTGCTTGGGAAGAGCCTCCTGAATCCAGCTGTTGCACTTTGCTGATTTGTCAGCATGTTAATTATAGCAGAATTGTGTCCAAAGCCACGTGTCCTGGGAGTTCAAGCTCTTCATAAGTCTCTGCTCTTGAAAATGTTATACACTGCAGGTGTCATTGTTCATCTGGGGAAAGGTTTCTGGTAAATGTCTGCTCAGTGGAGAGCTCAGATTGGCCACAAAACACTCAGTGCTGGGGCTGCACTCAGGGAAGTGCAGCAGTGTTCCTGCTCAGTTTGTTTCATCTTGGGAGATTCTGCCAGGTTTCCTTTAGCTCCCAGAGCAAGCAGTTTGATCTCTGTGTCTGTCAGGATAATTGAGGAGTAAACTTGAACCTGATTGGTTTTATTGGGTGTACTTTTAGAAGAGTGCAGAGATTGTTACCTTTGATCTTTGGTTTCTGTAGTCACTGTAATTGCAGAAATCAGTTTTAGGGGTTGAAAGGGACCTTGAGAGATCATCAAGTCCAACTCCCCTGTCAGAGCAGAACCACCCAGAGCAGGTCACCCAGACATGCATCCAGGTGGGTTTGGAATGTCTCCAGAGAAGGAGGCCCCACACCCTCCCTGGCAGCTGTGCCAGTGTTCTGTCTCCCTCCCAGTGAAAAAGCTCCCTCTCTCTGCTCCCTCTTGCACCCATTACTTGTCCGGTTGTTGGTCATCACTGAGAAGATCCTGGTGGATCAGGGGGTCCTGGCTCCATCTTCTGACCCTCTTTACATCTTTGTAAGCATTAATTAGCTCACCCCTCATTCTCCTCCAAGCTAAAGAGCCCCCTCTCCCTCAGCCTTTCCTCACAAGGGAGATGTTCCACTCCCTTCATCATCTTTGTGGCTCTGTGCTGGACTCTTTCAAGCAGTTCCTGGTCCTTCTGGAACTGAGGGCTCACAGCTGGACACACTATTCCAGATGTGGCCTCAGCAGGGCAGAGTAGAGGGGGCTTGACCTGCAAACTACCCCCTTCTCGTGCCCCCCAGGTGGCATTGGCCACACATTGCTGCCTCATGGTCACAGTCTGTCTGCCACCACCCCCAGCTCCCTTTTCACTGCTCTGCAGCAGCCCCCAGCCCACACTGGTACCTGGGGCTGTTCTTTCCCAGATGCAAGGCTTTACATTTGTCATTGTAACTCATTGAATGTTCCCTGCCCAACTCTCCAGCCTGCCCAGGTCCCTCTGACTGGCAGCAGAGGCTCTGAGGTGCCAGCCCCTCCTCCAGCTCTGTGTCAGCACCAAACCTGCTGAGCAGACTCTGTCCCCTCCCCCAGCTCACTGGGAAAGATGTGGAACAGGACAGGACCCAGCACTGATCCCTGGAGCACCCCACTGGTCACAGCTCTCCTGCATATCCAGTTCTTAATCCACCTTACTGCAGACTCCTCTGTCCCTCCTTTCCTGAGTTACTCACGAGGATATTATGGGATGCTGCTCAAGGCAGATGCACCCACTGCTCCCCCTGCCTCTGCCCATGCAGTCACCTGACAGCATTTCTGCTGGGTTTGCTAACCAGGTGAATTTCTGATAATCATCAGCTGAGTATCTGTAGGGATTGTGGCTTGACAGCCTCTCAGTGTCATTTAATGCATCTGATCATTTGTGTTATCAAATCTTTCATTGATCTATCAGGGAAGCACTTGGAGTGGTTAGTAGTGATTTGTTATTTTGCTGCAGATCTTTGTGTTTGAGGAAGATTTTTTGTAAACTTAAAATCTTCCCTTCCCCCACCCTCTAGACTTCTTTATAACTGAATGATGTGTGGGGTTTGTTTGAGAGAGTGGAACTTTGATTCAGCTAAGAAGTATATTATTAATGGTAAGTTATAGGAGACTGATCTAGAAAGCAGTCTTAATTTTTACTGATTCCTAGATAGTACTATTTTCTAGATTATTTTTTAAAGTATGACACATGGTTGTGTCAGCCTAGTGGTTGCCTGCTTTTTTTTTTCCTTGTTTCTAGGACTACTGCCATGTAGTTAGATCACTGACATTGCTGTCAACCTTACTAATATTAATTAGTAGCCTCCATCAACATAACAGCAGATAGTGCACAGAATGGTGTGTAGCTGGCCACTGAATTCTTGCTGTGTTGGAAATCAGCCTTTGTCTGACAAGTTCCTGGCCATTACAATGACTGCACTTGGTTTAGTGAGCTCAGTGCAGTCTGCTCAGTGCTGTCCTCCATCAGCTATTATTGGTGTGATGATGTGTTTGACACAACCAACTCACCAACCTGAACAGTGTCCCAGCTTTGGTGAAGCCATTTGAAGCCTGATGTGACCTGATCATCATCTTAGGTCAGTTTGGCTGGTATGGAGTGGGTGGGGTGCTCTGAACCTTTGTTTTCAGGTCTTGACCCTCAGGGTTCCACAAAGCAGTAATTGTTTGGTTTGGTTTGTTTTTTTTCTCCAGTTGGCCTTAACCAAGACAGGGACCTTGTTTGATCTAGGGAGGGTGCAAGGTGAGAGGAGGGTTGTAACTGGTGAGAACAGGAGCATAACTGGTTTGGAATTGTAGATAGAGGGTGTGCACAGAGAGAAGGAATGTTACTTGTGAAGCTGTCAGTGCCTGCTCCCTCTCAATACACTCAATTACCACAGGGAAATACCATGGCAGTGTAGTTCTGAAAAGGTTGGGAGGCACTACAGTCGTGGGGGGCACTACAGTCGTGGGGGGCACTACAGTCGTGGGGGGCACTACAGTCGTGGGAGGCACTACAGTCGTGGGGGGCACTACAGTCGTGGGAGGCACTACAGTTGTTCCTCAGCTGGTTTTTGAAACTAGTTTTGATTTCTCTTCAAACTGGCTCAATTTTACCTTGCTTCTTCCTGGATATGGACAAGGAAATCTGCATTTGTAAATTCAACATCTGAAGAATGATTAACAGCCTTGATTTATGTTTTCTGTGCCCTTCTCATGGCTTCATGTTTGCTGTGTAATATGCAGGAGCAATGTACACATCTCTAGAATGCTACAGACAGAGTCATGTTCCTAATCTTGAAGTTCTTGCCTGTTTTTCTGCATTCTCACTAGTAATAAAGATTCTGGTGTTACATCTGTGGTGCTCTCTCTGTGGCTGAGTGCAGGACTTCATTAATTTAACAGATCCCATTTCTGCTGATTGCATCTGGATTTCCCCAGTAGAAATTCTGATAACTGCATCAAAATAATAAACCACATCAAAGCATTTTTTTACTAAAGAGAGAACTGTGGTGTGGGAAACACTGCCAGCTTTAAATCTCCTTCAGAATAAAAACTTCCCAACTCCAGACCTCCTCCACTGGGGGTGCTTGATACTGCATATTGATAAGTGGTTTTTTGACAAAAGTGTTATGAGAAGTTCTAATGAGAATTCCTTTTCTTTCAGACACTGCTGCAGTATGCTGGCACTCGGGGTGCATCAGAACATATTTTACCTTTTTTGGAAGTCTATCGAATCTCCATCCAAAGCTTTGCTCATGCACGACCTTACTTGACTACAGAATGTGAAGATGTTCTTCTGGTACTTGGCAGGCTGGTGCTGTAAGTTTTAAGTGCCATTAATATTTCTTTAAAAAGAGTTGTTGAAAATAGCAAACTTAATTTGACAAATGTGTTTGGTTTATTATCTAGTAAATATCTGTAGTACTTTATAAGTCATAACAAAAATGTACTTGAGCATTTTGTTAGTTAATATGAACAAGTGGTAAGGCTTTGTTCTATTTTTGGATGTTGTGCAGGTGTTAGGAATGTTCTGTTCTTAAACATTCTGAAGAAAAAGCTTGCTCTAAAGAAAAAGCTTAGTGTGAACCTCACTAAACAGCAGCTTTAATGTTAGATCTTCATGGATGGATTAACAAACCTCTATCAGTAGCTCTGCAGCTGCTGCTTTCATGTGTTCTCTCACCTGTAATGCTTCTTCTGACCATGTTCCTGTTCAGAAAGGATGAGCTGGTTTGTATTGATTGCAACTCAGGTTGTTACTTGGATTGCTATAGGATAGCAAAGCAGTAAAATAATTCAGTCTGAGCTCTTTGAGAAGTGTCTGTATAGATACTACCTGTCCATCAGCTGAGTTGGAATAACTTGTCTTTCCTCAGTCTGCTTTAAGAGCAGAGCAGCTGTTTGTAACTGCAGGGCACAGTCAGAACTGTCATACATGTTGGAGTATCAGTTACTACCCTTAGCCTGAGAGGGATCATTTGGTGAGCTGGTCATTCCTTGCTTGTAAGGTTTCATTCAGAAGGGAAGGGTGAGGATCTGGAATTTAATATAAAGATCATCAGAGAATAAAATTAACTTTGTGACAGTTTTTCAGTGTCTTTATCAGTAGCTTACTTGCTTTGTGGTTAAGTCAAGTATTATTTTAGAGAAGGATTTTGCAATAAACTCTGTATTCAAATGTTTTTTTGTCATCTGCTAGCTTACAATACAAATCAGTGGCTCAGACCCAGATATGTCCATCTGATGCCTTGAATTATTTTGGTTTTTTGAAGTTATGAGAAGTACAAGAACTAGGAGTTCTTTGTTGGGTTTTTTTTTTTAAATCTATTGTGAGGGGAAGATGCTTGAAACCAGGAAAAGTGTCTGAACTTAGTAATATGGAAAATAAAGACTTAAACTACTAAATAATTTACCTGGTATATAATACATATATTTTTGTCAAAGTATCTTAATTCCTTTTTTAGACTGACTCTGTGGAGAGCATTGTCATCTTGATCATATTATTCTCAGTTACCTTGTGTATTCTGCTGTTTCCTATTTATTTCACTTGTCTGTTTCTTACTCTCCATGTATGCAGATCATTCATATTTGGATTATTTTCCATCTGTATTACCACTGTTATGTACCTCGGGGTACAAAACCCAATTCTTTGTCAAAATTGTTCATCAGAACTGTTTTTCTCTTGAGAAAAATCAGCAAATTCTGCTTCTGCCATGTCACAGCTTAGCAGTTTGGACAGAATTTCTTCTCTATTCACCTCCCCACTCCCCCTAGAATGAAAAATAAAAGGGGAATAAATACCAGAGACTTAAAGTTGGAAACTGAGAACAATTGGATGCAGATTTACTAGCACAGGGGAAAGGTAATAGCATAAGGGGTGAAGTAACAAAGCATACAAATATATGCAATATATACAAATATATATCTGCACAACCTGATGGATAAGGGCTCTGACAAACACCTGGTGAGCTGCTGAGCCCCCAGGAGGTGGAAGGAAAAGCGTGGGGGGTGCAGGTGCTGACTGCCCGATCTTCATAGAGCAGGGCAGGAAATGGGAGGGAACAGAGCCCTCCCTCTGTGTTCCACCCCTGAGTCCAGAATCCCTCCTCTAGTTCCTCCTGCTCAAACGAGGACATGCTAATGGCTTCTTCCACCTTTCAGTGTGAAGAGTTTGATTTCTGTATTTAGAAAACTTTGTGGCTAGGGCAGTAGAGAGGCTGCCTTGCTGGTATCTCCCTCTTTGGTGCTACATTTACATTTGAGAGGGATCTAAAGAATGAGAGTTCAAGGAGTGGGGTTGCAGACAGGGTGAGCTAATTGCCATGCCTACTGAACTCTCTCTGTTCTTCTTTTACATGAGAGTTTCAGGGGGAAGCACAGAGAAGTTAGAGCAGGGAATTAAAGATAAAATGTAAGTTCCAGGAGGGAGGAAGCCTGTTACCTGGTGAGGGGTATGAAAGTGGACTGTAACCATGTAACTGTGATTTTTGGGGAGACAACTGGCTTACCCACAGCTAGGGTATGTGTTGGGTATTTTCAGACTTGAACCCTGATGAGAAATGAAACAAGCAAGTTTCCTGTTTTGAAGCAAAAGTGCTGTTTTAAGAACTTCCTGCTCCTGACACATTCTCAGTAGGGTGAGCCAGTAACAGCAAAACTTGGTGTCTTGTGGCTTTTCCTGCTGCCTGACCAGGTCAGTTGTGTGCTCACAGGAAAGAGAACTGTAGAGACTGCTCTGTCAGACCTCACTGGTCCTCTGTTCAACCTTAGAAAGTAAAAGGAAAGCTTCAAGCAGTTTTCTTGTTGACAGATGTGGCAAATGGTTGTAGAGGAGCAGGAGTGTTCTGGATTGTGGCCATGAAGACCCAGAACTGCTTTCTTTGGTCGAGTAGATCTCAGCATGTTTCCAAAGCTGCAAAGCACCCTCAGCTCCCAGTGTCACTGTATCAAAGGTATTGCCTGTGTGGAAGAATTAATAAAGAATTAGCCACATCAAAGTGTCTCTCGGTGAGATTTGTTTAGCTGGCTCTTCTGAATCATAGGAAGTCCTTGAAGCTGACTGTTCACTGGAATGTCTTGGGTTTTGTTTTGTTTTTTCTGGGGACACTATGTGAGGAGGAAGGTGCCATTCATGTTACTGTTAGTATGAAAATTTTACTTCTATCTAAAAATGGTTTATATTGTCCTAAGAGTCAGGCTAAAGAAGTAGAAAGAATTACAGATAGTTCACATTGTGTTTGTCACTAGCTGATCTCTGACTGCTTGCTGCTGTCTCCCATTTCCTGTGATGGCACTGGTGAGAAAGGGAGTTGATAACTTCTACATCTTTGCTTTTCTACCTATAAGAAGGGAAAGGAGATGAAGATGTTGTATTGTCTAAGCAGCAAAAGTGGATTCAGCTGAGAAGACCAGTCTGCCTCAGCCTTCTTTATCTTATCTTGTTTTCCCTACAGAGTGTAACTTCCACTGTGTCCAGGAAACGTGTGCTTGCTTTCCTCTCTGAAGAGGCACCCATGGTGGTGTCTCTGTCTTTATCTAACAGAGCATTTCTTAACCTCATAAGCTGTTGTGCTTTGATTCACTACCTTGCATTCACCACTTTGCTGCCTAGCAGTAAGAGCTAAATCAGCTCTTAACAAATGCAGGATAATTCCTGGCAAAGGGTCAACAATTCCTGCTGATCAGCTGATGAAAGAAACTTAGGATGAGAAAAGTTTCTAACACAATCTAAAGATGAACACAATTATGAATGCTTTTTAAATTTGTCTGAAGATAATAGTGAGTGAGGTATAAAGTGATTACAGAGTAATTGTATGCAAATAATGTATTCATTTTTCCTAGAGTTATTCCTTTCAAAATAAATAAATTCAGGTCTAGGAGATGTTCACAGGAATAGCAGTGGTTGAAGTTTTAGTGCCTGATGATGGGAATAATTACTGAGTAACAGTGATAAAGGCTGTCCTGTCCTCTGCCTGTCCAATAGAAATTTGTAAAGCTTTTGCAGGTCTAAACCTCCATTGAACAGGATTGTGCAGTGAAGGGAAACTTCTGAAATATGAGGAGGATGGCTGGATGTGAAGTCACTACTTGTTCATTCTGTCTTTTCTATGTACATGACTGCTGGGTCTGGCTGAAAACTGATTAGAGAGCAATTTCCTAAATAGGCCTTGCTGTTCAGTGTAGTGACTGAAAGTCAGGAGGAAAGAGGGAAGGAAAGTCATTCTTTTGGGACACTAAGCAGTTTGGGAACTCATTGTTTGCTTTGTAGTAATCTCTTTGTTATCCCCTTCCTCCAGCTTAGCTCTTCTGTCTCTGGTAAGACTTGTCCTGTCATTCTTCTATTTAATATTTGGTAGTGATGGTTTTGAAAAAAAAAAAAAAAATTGCATGATGTGGAACTGCCCAACAATGTAGGTGTAGCTTCTGGCTGTTATTCTGTGCATTTATCATATGTGGAGTCCTAGGCCAGTTTACTTATATTGTCATGATTTATGAGAATGTTTCTGCTGCATGTAAATCTGTGAATTTCCAGCAGTGTCACAGTTAACACATTAGGTTTGATAAGGTCAGGTTGTTCTGTGCAGCAGTTGGGGTTTATTGATTTAATCTCTTGGTTAGGTAATGCATATGTCCCATACAATTTTAGAGTTGTATCCTATACTATTTGAGAACAGCCTGAGTTTATATATGGAATATATAGGTCTCAAATTAGCTGTTTATTTAAGAGAAGTTAAAACTTTCTGGACCCTTCCCACTTCCCTGAGTTTTCATTTGGAACACCTGACACAGTAGTAAGTTCACATACCCCTGTGATGGGTCTGGCTCGTGCTACCATTAATTTGACACAGCTGAAAACGTGGTGTAGGGAACTTTCCTGTGTATAAAATCAAAAATGACAAGTGTCCTACTTTTAATTATTAGCTTGTCTTAATGACAGAGCTGCACAAATACACCAGCTCCCTGAGTTAATCAACTAAGAGTTTGCTGTCTGATGTGTTTAACTCTGACATTATTATGAAGATCTTTGATATTTATATTGGTGCAGGCAGGGGTTTTTTGTATTTATTTGGTAAGCTTTTGAGCTTATTGCAGTTTGTGCCATAGGACTTGAATCCTTCCAGCCCTCCTTGCCATGCCATCCAGGATTCACAAGGTATTGCTGTAAATCTCTTCTGCAGGTCCAAATCTGTGCTGGTGCACTTTTGAGATAGTTTCTCAGTCCTTTGGTTTTAGGATACTGTTAGGGATCTGTTAGTTCTATTTTGATGCTGATGCATGTGTCTTCTGTCAAGCTGTTCTTCAGTTTCATTTTCTTACATGTCAGAACTGAAAACTTGAAGTTAGGGCTAGGTAAAACTTTCATTCCCAGTGTAGGCAGAGAGACCATGCTGGGAGCAAATGCATTGTACTCAGGATAGGTACTAGGATATTCCTTTGGGAGAGGAAAGTGCAGAAATTCTGTAATGCAGGATTCCTAAGCCACACTGAACTATCTTGGGCTGTAAGAGTAGTTGTAGTTGTGTTTAACAAGACTGTGAGTAGTACCAAGGAGCACTCCTCATGTGATGGTTCCTGCTTGGTTATGGGACTGTTTGGCCATTAACTGATGTGTGCAGTCCAACATGAGTCAATGTTACTGTAATTTCTTACCTGAATGCTAAGTAATATCTACTACAAATGTGAGTTAACATAAAACCAGGTACCAGGGTTCAGGTAGCTTGCTTACTTGCCTCTTACTTTTCCAGGAGTTGTTTTGAGCTACTGCTTTCAATTCCTGAAAGTGAATTGCCGCATGAGGTGTGGTTAGGATTCCATCAGTCCATCCAGGTAAGTGTCCTGATTTTCCTGTTTCCAATTTGCCTTATTTAAAGAAAAGGAAAAAAAAAAATAAGGTGTGTGCCATTTGGCTCCATTTTTCCATCTTTCCCCCGAATTCCACCTGTCCTGCATTGCTCTTGTCAAGGCAGCAAGAGTTTCTGGGCAGCAGCAGAGCACACAACAGTGTTGGCTGCCTTAAGCCCAACAGCTGCACAAATAATGACAACTGCAGCAAGAGAACTGTAGCAAATCTTCACCTGTCTTCTGGCTTGTGTGAGAGAGAATACTGGCTTAGATGAAGTGATTTAACTGTTCTGAAGTATTAGTTTTAAGATGACTTAAAAAGCTCTTGTGGAGATCTGAGTGACAAGTGTCTATACCTGAAGAATGAAAATAGGAGAGGTCTTTAGGTAGGACAGGTCATGCTGCTTCTGAGGTGGTGCTTAAACAAGCTCATAAATGCTACACTTAAATGCAAATGGCTACTGTAGACTGTGTAGGAGGAAAAGATGTATTCAGGGTTTTAATCTGGAGGTAGTACTTAGTTGTCTGTGAGGAACTGTGCTTTATGGAGCTGAAAAAAAGGAGCAGTAGTCTTTCCGTGTCTGTACTGATGGGTGCTTCCAGATGAGGGACTGCTCTGTTGCTGCTATTGCCTGTTCTGACTTTAGCTGTGAGTGATGAAGTTGGGAGGCAATACCTGTTACCAGTTACTGAAACGAAGACTTTGGCAGGAGGTTGTGGGGCAGAAGTGAACTCAGAGCTTGCAGCTGTCTGCACACACCTTGTCACAGGACATTTTGCCCCTACCACTGGGGACTTTCCTTGGCAACTGCTGCTATGCAGTAGCTTTGAAGACACAGATACAGGGGCTCTGAAAGAGCTTCTGCTTTTGTTTTACAGTCAGGCAAAGATTTGGGCAACATGGTGATACTCTGAAACCTTTCTGAAGATATTTGTGGACTTACATGAACAGGTGCTTCTAATGAGATTTTTGAAGTAGCACTTATGCAAAAGTATTAGAATGAGACTGTTTGTATCTTGTCCTGGCATACAACAGGAAGGGACTCATCAGAGGAGGGAATAACAGAGAAGAAGAATGCAGTTATACAAAGGGCAATATAGACCTTTAGACAGGAATCATGTGAGGACTTGTAGGTTTAAAGCCTGTGACCATGTTAGTGCCTCTCTCCAGACAATTCCAGCAGCAAAGCACTGCAAAATTATGTAATTAGCACATGCCTCAGATTGACAGATGTCAAAGTACCTCTTCCTCTCCTAACAAAAGGGACAAGTGTGACTTGTGAGGAATATAACTCCAAATGTAGGTTTATGCTGCATCTGTTGGTGAAGTTGTCATGCAATCATAGAATGCTGTGGGTTGGAAGGAACCCCTAGTCCATCCCCCTGCAGTGAGCAGGGACAGCTTCCACTGGATTGTCTGAGCCCCATCCAACCATCTTCCTGGTGAAATCTGAAGTTACAGGCTGTTAAGTACTGATGATTCTTTTCATACTTAGTCTTTGAGCTAATGATCTGATGTACACTTGGGGCTGCTACAGGTTAAGGCTGTAATGTATGAATTGGGAGGGGAATTCACAATTGATCCTCTGGGAAACTGTTGCACTGAAAAGACTTAAGGTATGGTGCCATCCTGTTGAAAAAGGTTCAAAGCAGAGGTTTTCAAAATGGGCTGGTATTTGTTTTGTGGGTAAGATACAGTATCACTTTTACCTGCACCCTTAATTGTTTTCTTAATCACCTGAAGATAAAGTAAAATGATAAATGGTGGATTCCTACAGAAACTGTGAACTGTGGATAAATACTTAATAATACAAATTGAGATCAGTGAATTGTTTTCCACTGACATTTTAAAAGCTGTCCTGAGACTGCATTTTTGGCAGTAGCACTGGCTTATGTATTGTCTGTCATTCATCTGCCTGATTCTGCTGGAATGCCATTTAGCTGTGTGTAAAGTGGGGAATTGATCATCCTTTAATTTTTAAAAACAAAACCCACTCATCCCCTGAGGCTCTTTCTGATGAACTTGGTTTCCTAATCCAGTTTGCACAGCAAGGACAGACTTGAGAGGAGTAATGGCTGTGTGAGCATAAGGATTGCTTAAATGTTTCAGATGCTGAGAGCTCTGTGTGTTGTAGCTTAGGTATTAATCTCAGTGCTGTTAGCTAAGACCAGTTTGAGCTCTGTTTGAGAACTTAGAAAGTCCCCTGAATCTTCAGGATGCAGTTATGCCACTTTTAAATTTATTTTCAGTTGACCTTGTGAGTAATGTTTGAGGCTCAAGGCCAGAAATCAGTCATTGTGAGCATCATACTTGGCTATCCTTCCATCTGCAAAGCACCAACTCCTGATACCAACAACTCACCAATAGCTCACTTGCTAGTTTTACTTTATTTATAATTGTTTTAGAAGTGGCTTAGTCTTTATAATTGATCTTAAGAAGTATGTGAGGAGCTAAGAGTTGAAACACAGTTACAGTAGTTGTCTAAAAATAAAATAAAAAGTAGGGAAGTATTTACAGAAAATCATGGATACTACTAATCAAGGTGAAATGGTTAGAGTTACCAAAACTGCTCTGAGACCTTTTGATGCTCCTTAAAAGATGGAATTCTGCACTATGGTTCTGCATGTGGAGAGATATGTGCTTTT
This sequence comes from Calypte anna, assembly GCF_003957555.1. Classification (NCBI taxonomy): domain Eukaryota; kingdom Metazoa; phylum Chordata; class Aves; order Apodiformes; family Trochilidae; genus Calypte; species Calypte anna. The sequence continues at coordinate 5,739,179 of NC_044268.1, forward strand.
TTTACTCATTTCTGGTGTTATGCTTTATTCTTACTATTGGAGAAAGTGTGCTTTCAGTATGTTTAGTAAATACATTGAATTTGTAGCCCTGTGAAGGTGTTTGTTGTGGAAGAGTCCTGAGGTAGCTGGAGGGTAGCTCAGGCTGCCTGATCACTCAGAGTAAGGGCTATGTTGTTAGGTTGCTTAGGGTCATCTCCCCAAGATTTAAGTGTTTCTATGGAGGCTGCACAAACTTTGGGTGCTACTTTCAAAAATGAACATATTTAATTATTTATGTGCTTCCCACATGCACACTTTACAGAATTTCCCTTTATGTAACTTCTCCATGGACTCATCAGACAGCAAGAAGAGCCCAGCTCCAGCTGCCTAGTGGGAAGAACAGCAAAGATAAAGACTGCTCAGATTTCTCTCTTCACCCTCTCTTTCTAAGTTTGTATAGGACTTCTGGTGGCATTTTCTGGGTTTGATTCACCATGGCAAATGAGTTGTACAGGACAGACACAAACCAAAGCTGCACCAGCAGAGTGCAGGTTCTGCTGGGAGCTGCAGCCTCCTGGGTTGCACTTCTTATGCAGGGGCAAAGTATGGGACACTAAAACCTTCTAGACTGACAAAGACATTTCTTAGCAACATCAGTGGGTTATCAGTGTTCCTACCCAAGACTAAACACAGCACTGTGCCAGCTGTTGGGAAGACTACTAAGAAGTTGGAACACTTTTTGCCATCTAAGGTTTCAGTAAATCTTAGGTGCTCATGCTGAGTAAGCACAGCTGAAGAAACAGCATACTAAACTACACAATATTCTAACTAGGTAATTAATTCTACTTAAAACTTATTAAAGCTAAAAACCTAGCATTTCTAGGCACCTTCCCTTATGGCTGGGACATTTCAGATCTGGTATTGGTCTTGCAGTGAAATCTGTGATCTCAGTTGACACTCCTGGCTTTTGTTTGGTACCATGGATGCTAACATGATTGTCTTAACATCTCACCTGTTGTGCTGCTTCATGGCCACTGCCCCCAGCTTTGGCACTAATTACAGGGCCCAGGAAGGCCAACCAGAGTGCAGATCTTAACTTGAAATCAAGTTACTGAGTACCTTAGCCACCTCAGTGTCCTCCATTACTTGATACCTGTCCTGTTTAGCTGTTCTTACACTTTCCTTGGCCTTCCTTTTGCTTTCAGTCTTACATTTTCCTCAGCAAATTGAAGATAACCATGTGGGTGGTTGTGAAGTTCAGGTTGGCTCCCAGAATCTTGTATTTACTCTGGATGTGCAGTGTAATTGGTGTCCAAGTGTGTGAGCAGCAAGTGAGAGAAGCAAGTTATTGCTTCTCTGCAATAACCTTGATCCAAGTCCTTGTCAAGCTCCAAACCTTGTGAAGTCTGATTAGCAGCTGAAGATGGTGAATGCTTAGAAAGGATTTAGGCAATGAAAACTGGTAACTTTTTCCTTCCTCCTTCCCCTCTTGCCTATTACATTAAAGACTGGCTGTAGCTGGAAATCCTGTTTATTTAAAGATAAGACATCATGTTACTTTTATGTCATAACTTGTATAGGAAGAGATTAGCCTAGCTGTGGAGTCCAGTGATAGTTTCTGGAGTGGAGTACATTTTGTCAGTTTACACAGGAACATACAAAATATGCTTTATTCTTCCTTTACCTCCCTGTGTTTTTTCTGATAACAGCTCCTACAGGTGCTTACTTCTGTGGTGCAGAACACCCCCCATGAGGGTGAGCATTCTTGCTCATCCTCTAAAATTTCTCAATTCATTGCATGCCAGACAAACGAGCAGGAAGGTGGTTGCTGCCATGAACTTAGAAGAGTGTACACATCTTTCTGTGGTCTCCTTTTGATTGCTGGAATCTTCACTTGGTACTTGCTGAGAATCATTTTCTTCTGAACTTGCTTTTGTTCTCAGTTCAGTCAAAGAGTGGCCCAGAGCCATCAGGATGCACTGACTTGATGAAGTGTGCCCATAGATTTAGTTTCATGTTCTAGGCTATCCAGGGGATGAGTGGATCTGTATAAACTTGCCACTGGACACAGGCTTAAATGGTGAGGTAATGCTTGAGTTGATTCCATAGAGTATGCTATACACCAGTATTCTATGGTCTGCTTGGAGTGGTTACACATAACTGGTGAGTGAGGAGGGAATAAAAGCTATTGACTTTAATTTGGGGTTTACTAAGTAGCATGTCTGATAGTTAATTGAGTCCTTTAAGAAACTTCTGAGACTGCTACTCAGAATATCTCTGGAACAAAGGAAATGAAGCATTCACTGCAAGAATGTAGTTTTCCCCTCATTAATACTTAGCTGGGAATAAACCTTCACTCCTTAGTGGGTGGATGCTTTGCCCAAGAGTTGTATCCAAATTCTCCTATGCAGAGAATTATGGAGTGCAGTTTGCTGCAATATTAGAAAGGAAATAGTTATACCAAAACATGAAAGTTGGTCTGAAATTAGCATCTTACACTGAACATGAACATCTGATTTATTGAGGAGTGTCTAATTATTAAATTCAAGGATGACTTTTACTGTGAGTGGTTAATGGGCAAATCTTGGGTATTTTAGTTGCAGATTTACTTGGTTATAGAAGGTAACTGGGGAACCTGGAAAAGGTGTCTATAGCACAGTCCCATAGGATTCTGATAAATCAGAGCATCAGATTGCTTTGGTATCTGTTGAGGATACAACAGACTGCTGAAGGCAAGGCTGAGGTTAGTAGTGCTGTAAGTACTGCCAGCTTAAAACACATCTCACCAGAGCTGATGGATATTGTCATGTATCAAACTGATTCTTAACCTTAGGATGTATTATGACTGATGTAAGCAGATTTTTTTACTAAACATATCTCCCCAAGATGGCTTTGATTTGTCAGTGCTAGGAAGTTCTGCATAGTTATATTTTTTTCAGTGCAAGTCACCCTTGATCCATGTTCCTTCTAGGGACATTGGAGTCTGTTTCTGTGCTAGACTCTAGACTCCTATATGAATAACAGCTCTTTTTCTTCCTTCCCTTCACTCCTCAGATTTCCAGAATTAAATTGATAGGCCCTGGAACACTGAGTATTGTGCTATGGACATTGGTGGATGTTCAGTGTGGAGTGTCTCAGGGGTATCACACTATCAGAACTGTCAGGACTGGAAATCCCTGGATCTTAGAGCAAATGCAGTGGACATTGAGTAGTTTCTGAGTAGTAAATGATATATTTGTATCCAGGAAAAGGATGTTTTCTTACAGGAAATAATTCATGATCCAGTTTGGCCTGGATTGTGGGTGTTGTACAGCAGTCTCTGCTGTGGATATCGTGCTCTGCTTTCTCTCAAGTTCCATGAGACTTCTTGCTCCTCTGACTACCAGGAAACTGCATCTTCTTATGACCCCAAACTCATGGTTCTGGGAGATGAGTCCTTTGTGAGCCTCTCCTGTTGCACTGCTTCATATGTAGCTTAGAGATGTTTCTCCATTCTCACCCTCACTTTTCTCAGAGCAGTGGGTGACAGCTTTAAATAATTTTTAGAAGTGAATTGATGGGCTCATCTTGCTAGTTTTAACACTCAATATAATATTTTACATTCAACGTTTTGCTATTAATTTTGAAAACTATTCATTTTGACTTCTTAAATGGCACTAAATGCTTTGATACAAAATCATCCTCTGTCTTTGATACAATAAATTCTGTAATATTTACATGCACATGTACATGGAGAAACATAAAAATTGCTCAAGACTACAACTGCAGACTAAGCTTTTAAATTAAGTAATTTCAATTAACTTCCATTACTTTGAAACTAGGAGCTTTTGCTGCAGAGAAGTGAAAGGACATTTTACTGTTAGAATCCCCATGCAAACATGTCAGAATAGTTAATGAGTTACAGTGGTATGAAATTACTAGATTATGGTGAAGTATTGATAACAAAGTTATGTTGGTTTAATTTTTAGCAAAGACTTTTAATGACTTCTTTTAAATTTTTTTGTAGGATTCACATGATGCTTTACTAGAATTTGGGAATAACAACCTCCAGATATTGGTGGATATCACAAGGGAAGGAGTATGGAAAAATCCAGTTCTTCTTAAAATTCTGTCCCAACAACCAGTAGAAACTGAGGAAGGTAAGAATTTGAGGGCAATATAATTTATATAATAATTTATATAATTTATAATTCATTGCTGAAATACCAATTGATGATGCCCCATCATGATATCATGATGATACCAGTTGTTGATGCCCCATCCTTGGAAGAGTTTAAGGCCAGGTTAGATAAATCCTTGTGCAACTTGGTCCAGTGGGAGGTGTCCCTGCACGTGCAGGGGGCTTGGATCTTGATGAACTTCTGAGGTCTCCTCCAACCCAAACCATTCTGTGACCTCATCACAATCCACAACTTCTTCAAGGAGGGAAGAGGAGAGGAAGGTTCTGAGCTCCTCTCTCTGGTGACCAGCAACAGAAGAGGAAACTGAATGAAGTTTTCTCTGGGGAAGTTCAGAACTGGACATTAAGAAAAGGTTATTATTCCCTGAGGGAATTGTTAGTCCCTGGAACAGATCCCCAGTGAAGTCTTGACATCCAGCAGGTCAGGATTCAAGGAGCATCTGAATGATGCTCTCAGTCGTATGGTTTCATTTCAGTTAATTCTGAGAGGAGCAGGGCATTCAACATGATGGTCCTTACAGGTCCTTTCCAACTTGAGATATTCTGTGATATTATGATAGATACCTGGAGAGAGACTCAAACTACATCTGTAAGGTTTTTCATTAGGTTAAGTGTTTGATACAGATCATAAGCATAGCATGTCTTAAACACAGCTCTTCCCAATTACCACAAATCTAAAACCTTCTAATTTCAGCTTCATTTTGTGTATTTTGCCATTGTGTGGGTTTTTAACAACTTGGGTGGGAAAATCTCCAGTTGAAAAGCTTGTAAGGCTTTGTTTGAAATGTTTTTGTTTGAATTGGAAGCTGCAATTTAAAGTTGAAGATCTTGAATGTCAGCTAAACTACTGATACTTTGTCTAATAAGTGTCCTTTAGCCACTGCCCTGGCATGTTTCTTGTTGTGTTAATAGATTTTATCTTTCCTTTGGGGAGGGTTGTCTGTTTTCTGCAGTGCATCATTGTCTCCCTACACAGTTGGTCTCAATTTGTTTGGGGAAAAATATTCCATTTATTGCTGTCACTTTTTATCACACTTAGAGTTTCCTAGGAAAGCTGATTGTACTTTGCAGGTTTGTAGTAAAATAAAATGTGAATGCAGGGAGACAGTTTCACTGAAGTGTCAGCTGTAAATTGGTGTATTCTCAAAGGCTTTTTTCTTTTCCTAGCTACTAAACTGATTACACGAGAAGGGCCTTCCTTTCTGCAGATGAGAATAAAGCATTTGATGAAGTCAAACTGCATCCCACAAGCCACTCTCTTGTCCAAATTGTGTGCAGATTCTCCAGAAATTGCAAATGTTTCATCATTTCGCCAGGCCTACATCACATGTGTGTGTTCTATGCTGCCTAATGAAGACTCCATTAAGGAGGTTAGTAATTTGTAGTCCCCTTTTTAAAGGTGTGTTTTTAAGCATTTTAGAAGTTGTTTCTGCATGACTAAGAACTGAAGCTGAAGAGGGAATCTGTTGCAGCAGATTTCCAAAAGAGAAACAATTTATTACAGACAGCAGTAGGAAACTGGGTTTGTATTAACTGCTGGTTTGGGTAAGTATGGAATCAATCAGTGCCAGACATGAATGGGTGACAACACCTGGACTGTTACATTTTACTCTTAATGAAAAGCAAAACTGACACATCCACGAGCACCTGGACTTTGTGAATTGTTCTAAAAATGCTGCAGAAGGTGAGTCATGGATCTGTCAAGCTGAACACCAAGTTCCATGGGCTCTGGAAGATGCTGACATTGCTTAATCACCTCCAGTGTCAGGCCTGGATGGAAAGCTGGGGTAATATACCTAATTGTATGAGATGTCTGAAAATTAGTCTGGTATATTTTAACTCTCAGTATTGTTACTTTTCATTATTAGGAAGGGATTTTAATTGTTTATGGTGGGAACAGCTGATGAAAGGAGATATTGCTTGAGCACAGTCTATTCTGTGAAGTGGAACAGCTTCAGTGGAAAAAACACATTAAAAATAGTGTTGTCTTAATAGCAAAAACACTACATGCTAAAATTCCTGTCAGTAGTCTGAAATGCTTGGCTTATAACCAGCTAATGCTGTGTTTTGATAGATGGATAGGTGCTACCTTAAAAGTGGGCTTTTCAGAGCTTTGTTGGGATTTACTTCTCCTTAGGTACTTCTGTTTGTAACATCATGCTTTGTCGTGTGGCTGTTCAGTCTCAGCACTTAAAATGGCTGAGAAACTGGCTTTTTACATCTCTGGACCATTTTGAGCCTGGGTTTTAATTTTCAAAAGGAAAACAGGGATGCCTGCAAGTGCAGAGAAGGAGTGGGATGTTTTAGATAGACTTGCACAAATTGTGCTAAGCTGCATGAAATGGAAGATGGCCTCAAAGAAATTAAAGGATTAGAAGGGATCAGAATTAACATATGTGACCTCCCATCATTCTGAAAGTGTGGTATAAACTCTGTGTATTAAAAGGAGACATAGTGCTTTGTTCATGTGTTTCTGAGGCCATTTTCTTTCACACAGTAAACATTCACTTCTTTTCTAACTTTCTGAGAATAAAGTGCCTCTCTTTTTCATTTTTTTTTCTTTAAGATTGCAAAGGTGGATTGCAAAGAAGTACTGGACATCATATGTAATCTGGAATCTGAGGGCCAAGAAAACACTGCATTTATTCTATGTACAACATACCTTACTCACCAGCTTCAAACAGCAAATGTTTATTGCTCTTGGTAAGTAATAAATATTACTGATATTTATAACTCCTCCTCTGTGGCTTTAATACAGGAGAACTGAATTGAGCTAATAGAGAATGGTGATATGTGGGAAATTGCAGCATTCCATGGCTGGGTTGCCTTGGTTATAATCAATTCCTTAACAGCTCAAATGGTCCAAGCAGTGAAGCACATCACTGCTCAGAGGCTGTAGGTGAAACCCTCAGCTTCTGTGTCCCTTAGCCACACATCAGAGTGTGTTCTGGGGGAGGGATCTCTGGGAGCACTGAGTTCCATCATTTGAATGCAGGTGTCAGCATCTGAGCTACTTGCCTGGTGGGAGAGAAGTGGTGACTTTACATTAGGATTCATCTTCCATAATTTAATGTTCTGTGTGAAATGTTAGGTCTCTGCAAGTTTGGGAGTTTTTTCTTGTCTACAGTGGAAGTCTTGGCAGCTTACAGATGCCACATAAAGAGAGACAAATCCCACTGCCACTGTCTGTCCCCACTGAGCAGTAGGAGATCTACTGTGTTTTGGTCTGATGCTTGTTTAGAAGTACAAAGTGTGGTAGAAGTTTCCTTCACCTTCTCCTGGAGATGGAGACCTGATTGAAGTGTGTGCTGTTTTTAAAAACACTGAGACTGTGACAGCAACTCTGAACTGAATTGTGTAGAACTGGACAAATTGTGTACATCAGCAATGTTACGTTCTGTTTTCAACTCTTTTCAGGGAACTGACACTTTTTTGGAGCAAACTGCAGAGAAGAATAGATCCTTCTTTAGATTCCTTTTTGGAGAGATGTCGTCAGTTTGGCATCATTGCCAAGACACTGCAGCATTTATTTTTCTTGATCAGAGTCATACAGTCTGAAGTAAGTAAGTCCAGAGTCTTTGGTCACAGTCAGAACTCTTCACATGAATTTGTTTTCTTAATAGTACTGAGATGATACAAAATATAACTTATTTCATTACTCACATTTTCTGATGAACTGACTAATAATTGGACAGTTCCTGCCATTGTAGTTTTGCATCAGCTTGCACATTAAAGTGTCCTTTCAAAATGGAATGGTTTATCTGTTACTCTGAACACACAGTGTACTTAGCTGAGACTTACAGAGATTTAGCTGAAAGCAAAATTATAAGATAGAAAATTGGTTCTATCCAGGCCCAAACCAGGACACTGCTGCTAGCAAGTTAACACTGCTGGGGAACTCAAGAGGTATTGCATAACCCAACAGGCAGAGCACAGTGAGAGCAAGAGCTTGCTAATTCTTTGAACTTGTGCTTAGTTCTTTTGGGTCTTTATCATCTGAGGTGGTGTGGATGTGGTTGTGTTAGATGTCTCTCTATTCATAAATATCTCAGCTGTTAATTATCTTTACTACCAATGAGTAAATTATTATTTCATGCATTCAGATTTTTATGCTGAAAAGCATGCTTTTGGAACGAGGTAACTCTCAAATTTGTCCAAGTAGAATTTGGAACATATTGTCTTTTAATATCAGCGTGTGAATAATATTTGTAGGAGTCTTCTTGATACTATTGAGCAGCACCTCAGGGTTGCTAAGACTCCTCAGAAGATGTTTGGAAATGAAATGCCAGTTATCTAATTGGGAATCATATGTTACTGTACTGCTTATTCTGTGTGAAGGTTATTTGCTTTCAGGATGTGAATTTATATTACCTTATTACACAGTACTGTGTGTTCTAACTTAACATGCTGTGGGAGGAATGTAAATGGGGGACTTTAATACCATTCTCTTACAGACATTTGGCTTAGTTAAGACTGAGACAGTCAATGAAGAGAAAGGATTTAGGAAGATGTTTTTCAACATTTGATGCCTAAATTAGTTTGTGTGACTCCTCCACAGAGTGAGCTCAATGTGAAGTGACTCCCCTCACTTGAAAAGTAGAAGAGGTTCCTCACATGAAACAAACTAAAACTTTTTAGGGTATGTTTAGTGACTTGGGCACTTAACACTCAAAATCCTGGATACATCCTGATTGAGAGAATGTTGTTAAAAAAAAGAGTAATATTTCTTTTGTGGCTGATTTTGTGTGATATCTTTATGGGTTTTGTTTTTGTTTTTCAAACAGGCAGAAGAAGCAGGACTTGCTGTGTCTGTTTTGTTATGTGTTAGAGCACTTCAGATCAGATCAAATGGAAGTGATGAAATGAAGACATCAGTATGTAAAACAATTGCATGCCTTTTACCAGAAGACCTTGAAGTTAGAAGAGCTTGTCAGCTCACTGAATTTTTACTTGAACCAACTCTGAGTGGATTTAATGTCTTGGAAGAGCTTTATATGCAACCAGATCAAAAATTTGATGAAGAAAATGCACTAGTTCCAAATTCACTACGTTGTGAGCTGCTGTTAGCTTTAAAAGCATACTGGCCATTTGATCCTGAGTTTTGGGACTGGAAGACTCTAAAGCGGCATTGCCTTAAACTGCTGGGGAAAGCAGCTTCTGACTCTGAGGATGATGCAAGTTGTAATATGTCAATCAATGAAACTGACATGTTAGAAACTTTCTTTAGTGACTACGATGAGACAAAAGAACAGAAGTATTACGATGGCAAAGATGCAATCAACCACCCCAAAGAAAAAGCAAGAGTAAAAAAACCAATTGGTTCTTCAGAAAGATACCAGAGGTGGCTTCAGTACAAGTTTTTTTGTGTGCTCTGCAAAAAGGAGTGTATAGAGGCTAGGATTCTGCATCATTCTAAGATGCACATGGAAGATGGTGTTTATACATGTCCAGTGTGTACAAAAAAATTCAAGAGAAAGGAATTTTTTGTGCCGCACGTAATGGAACATGTGAAAATGCCACCTAGTAGAACACACAGACCTAAAAAGAAAATAATACTGAAAAAAGAAAAATCACCACAAAAGGTGACAGCTTCCAGCATCCTGCCCCCAGCATTTCAGGAAAAGCCACACCAGCCCCAGCTGCCTGAAAACTTTGAAAGTGACTCCCAGGAATACGTCACCTTCAGCCAGCTGGAGAACTGCCAGCTGCAAGACAGAGACATCTACCCATGTCCTGGGACAGATTGTTCTAGGGTGTTTAAACAGTTCAAATACTTAAGTGTGCATCTGAAAGCTGAACATCAGAACAACGATGAGAATGCAAAGCACTACCTGGATATGAAGAACAGGAGAGAGAAGTGTGCCTTCTGTCGCAGACACTTCATGACATCTTTTCACCTGCGGGAGCACGAGCGTGTGCACTGTGGGCCCCAGCCATACATGTGTGTGTCCATGGATTGTTATGCTAGGTTTGGGTCAGTTAATGAGCTGCTTAATCACAAACAAACACACGATGATCTTCGTTATAAGTGTGAGCTAAATGGCTGCAATATTGTTTTCAGTGACCTAGGGCAACTTTACCATCACGAGGCACAGCACTTCAGAGATGCATCGTACACCTGCAACTTCTTTGGCTGCAAGAAGTTTTATTATTCAAAAAGTGAATTTCAGAACCACCTTGCAGTGCATAATATTGAAGGGTCAAATGGAGAGGTGAAGCAGACAGTAAAACTTGAAGAGTCAGTTTCAAAAGACAAATCCAGTTATCTTCCAGAGTCTCAGCTGCTTGAACAATCTGAAAATTCCAGTCTGAATGATAACTTGGATCCCTCAGGCTCTCAGGAAATCCCACAGATAAAGGAAGAAGCTCTCTCTGACAGTGAAGATCTAGACAGTGAAAGCAATTGCAGTATTCATTGTGGGGACCACAGCACAGATGCTGCAGGAAGCCAAGGCCAGGTATCTCCTCTGCTGATTGAAACGATGGCTCATAATCAATCAGTTCCAAATTTTCTTATGTCCCAGGAAGTCTTCCATGTGACAGATGTCAAACAACAGTGTTCCACCATGGCAGTTTGCTTTGATGAAAAAAACCTTTCCTGTGGTTTTGAAGGCTGCTGTTCCACACACAAAAATTCCAGAAGTATGCAAAAACACCTTCGCAGGGCCCATCCATATAACCTGAAAGGTAAAAAAAGTATGGAGATGAAACCTAAAGATTTTCTTGATCTGTTGAGTGACACTCAGGACAGTAAATCCCCTGCAGACATTAGTACAGAGTTAGGTCATAATTCAGATACAAATGCTGACTCTCCAGAAAGCTTGTGTTGTGCTATAGATGCTAAAGGACACAATAGCTTGAAGGAAGAAACTTGTCCTTCTTCCCCAGAAACATCTTTTTATGACAGTTCTAAAGAATCAAATATTGAGGATAACATATTGGAATTAATGTTAGGTTTGAAACATCTAAGCTTAAAAAACTCAAACGTTCAGAATTCCTCAAGGCACAAACCTTTTTTGGGCTCTTTACAGTCCTGTTCATCTAGGGATGCCAAGTGCCCTGAGTCAGTAGATGAAACTACCTCAAAATTTCAGCTTCAAGGACAAGAAGGTAATTTACCCAGCCAGTACCTTACTCAGCTGGCAGCTAAACCATTTTTCTGTGAATGTCAAGGATGTACATGTGAGTTTGTGACCAGAGAAGCTCTCTTGATGCATTATGTTAAAAAGCATAACTACTCAAAGGAGATGGTTCTTCAGTTAAATATGTTCCAGCACAGGTACTCACCATTTAAATGTCATATTTGCCAAAGATCATTTACAAGGAAAACACACCTTAGAATTCACTACAGGAACAAACATCAAATTGGCTGTGAGGGGGTAGTTCACAAGGTATGTTCTAATGAAAAATTTGACCATGAAGGTTTATGTACAGATGATGTGCATAAAAATATCACAGCACCTGTGTGTGCAACCAGCGTGGAGTTCATTGAACATTCAGAGCACTCTGACCAGCTGTGTCATCCTAAAAAGGAGGACTGCAGTTCTGAGACAGATCTGGAGTCCAACGAAGAGACAGACAATAATTTAACAAGAAAAACATGTAACATGGCTTCTCTGGACAGTCACAGGGAAGAACTGGAAGCAAGGCAGGGAAGAGGAAGCAAAAGAACAGTTGCTAAAGGAAACTTATGTTATATATTGCATAAGTACCACAAACCATTTCATTGTATACATAAAAGCTGCAACTCTGCATTTACCAACCAGAAGGGTTTGATTCGCCATTATAGAACTGTTCACCAGTATAATAAGGAGCAGCTCTGCTTAGAAAAAGACAAAGCAAGAACAAAAAGGGAACTTGTCAAATGTAAAAAAATATTTGCATGCAGATACAAGGATTGTGGTAAACGTTTTCTATGTTCTAAAGCTCTCACTAAGCATTGTAGTGACTTTCACAACGAACAGTTAGAGGATCAAAAACTGCTTTCTGAAGCTGAATCTGCAAGATTTGCTTGTAACCAAGCCCATTGCCATGCTGTGTTTTTTACCTTTAATAAGCTTAAGCAGCACCTAATAGAAGAACATGCCAACGAAGAAAAACTAAACAAAGACTTTGAGATCCATTGTGACCTGAATGGCTGCGGTCGAACTTTCACAAATTACAGTCACTACTCTCAGCACGTGTATTTCCGACACAGTGAATATTACGACAGTCTCTTTGGAAACAGGAAAGAGGAGGAAGAGAACCAAGAGAAAGATAAGAGTGAAGAAAGTTATTTAAAAGGCAGTTTGGACACGAGCAAGCAGGATGCGACCCAGTCAAAAGAAAAATCTAAAAGAACAAGTAGAAGTAAAAAAAAGCATTTGATTAATTTCAAAACAAAAGAGGAAGCCCTCCAAATGTGCAAAGAGAAGTCGAACCAGACCCAGTATCCTTGCATGGTTCAGGGGTGTTTGTCTGTTGTCAAACTGGAGAGCAGCATAGTGAGGCACTACAAACGCACCCACCAGATGACAAACATGTACATAGAGCAGCGGATCCAGAAACTGGTTCTGTGTGTTAAATGTGGCATAATGATTGAAAAACAGTCCTGCTCTGAAACAGCTGTAAACTTGGATAAAAAAGGGGTAGAAGTTAAAGAGGAGAAATCAGCTGACCCTGAGTATGTGCAGGAAAATGAAAAACCTCTCGATCCAAACACTGACTGTGATCCTAAAGTTGTAAGTGAGGAAGACCCCAAAACCTGTCCCACGAGCAGTGTGAGTTTCGATGGGAGTGCCTTTATCTATTCGGGTACTTTAAAGTATAACCACAGTTCCAAGAACACCTCTTTGGAAGAGCATAACATCAGGGAGACAGCTCTGGGTAAAACTGAGGATCTTTCTGAAGGCAGAGAAAGAGAGAATAGCTCTTGTTTCCCCAAGGTACAGCTGGAGTTGCCAACAGAGAAAGACTCGGAAGGATGTCAGCATAGTGCAGTTAATCAGAATGTAAAAAGAAATGTACTTTGTGCTCCAAAAGACAAATTTCAAAAGCCTCCAGTGTCCAAACCATTTGATTTAAAAACATATAAACCAATGGGATTTGAATCTTCATTTTTAAAATTTATTCAGGAAAGTGAGGGAAAAGATGACGATGATGATGATGATTTTGATGAGGTAGCAGAATGGGAGTCTCCTGAGCAGTTACCAGGAGATAAAACCTTGCAAAAAGAAGGAGATGGTCGAGGGGGTACCCCAGTAAACAGCTTTGTAAATGACAAAAGTGTAATCATAACCCAAAACAATCATGGGCAGCTAGCAGAAGTCCAGCCCTTGCTGTCAGAATCATCATCTGCCCCCTCCTTAGAAAATCTGAGGGCAATCCTGGACAAGGCATTAACAGACTGTGGAGATCTTGCCTTAAAACAGCTTCATTACCTAAGGCCAGTAGTTGTTCTTGAAAGATCCAAGTTTTCCACATCCCTCATAGACTTATTTCCAACAAAAAAGGCTGATGAGCTTTGTGTAGGAAGTACATAATTAGTTTTGCTTAGACCAGATGGCCTCCACTACTGCTCCTTGGGGAGAACTTCAAATTAGAACAGTAATTGTTACAGTGCACACTTTAGGTTAGTTTGGACTGTTTAATTCCATGAATGTATATCTGTCAAAAGTATTGGCCAAGTTAATTTAGCTCCCCATTTTTTTTCAATGGACTGTGCTGATTTTGGTGCTATTTAACACATCAGAATACTGGGGGCTTCCTCTTGAAGAGTAAATGTGCATGATTGTATATGGAACAAGTACTAGGGTACCAGGGTTTGGGGGGCAATGGAGTTATTACTTGACTTGAATGTGCACCCTAGGGTGCTTTGTGTAACATATTGTACACTACAGCATCTTATATTTTTTGAGTTATGAGTTTCAATAAATTACAGTTTTTCACCCATTTGTTTACTGTACAGTAAATCTTTAATATGGTTTGCTTTTAATTTAATTTGGGACCATTCAGACTGCATTGGACCGTGTTGCAAGCTTTATGCATCTGTAGATAATGTATCAGACTGATGAAACAGTGGAGTTACAGAAAAGTATAAAATTTTATTTTCTGATATCATGTGTGCTTTTTTCAGACTTGAAAGAGTTATAGTTTGTACAGGCAGAAAGCACTTGCCACTTAGGGATGAGAAAGTCCTGGTTCCCCTTCCCTTTAAATGGAACATTTATCATGTTGTGTGGTACAACATGAGTGAACAATATTGTCAGACTTCCAAGTGAGTTGTGTCATGTGAAAGTATCAGTGCACATTTTGGGTGTTCTGGTTAGCTTTTTGGGTAATGAATAAAACCTAACTGGAAGATTCACCAGAAGAGTAATCTGATATTTTCAGACCTGTTTCTTGTTCTTCCATGTCTCGTTTCTTGTACTTCTGGAGACACCACGAGGCCCAGAGTCTGTTTGCTCTGGGAGTGTCATTTCTGAATCTCCACAAAGCACCAATCCCAGCTTCCTAGAGCTGTTTTGTTGTGGTGTTGTCTGGTTTATACTGGGATGTGAACAGCAGCAGTGGGAAGGAAATGGAGAAAACTTGTGAAATGTGGTTTAAAACAGAGCATGAACAGGAGCCAGGTGCAGAAATGAAGAAGGATTTCAATCTTTGAGCACCTCTTTTTTATCACCTGCAAAATGCTGCCCTCTCAGCAAGGAGATTCCTGGTGGAGTCACTTGAATCCACATCCTGTTCCTGGTTTCTTCTTGGCCTTGTTTATCTGATCTTCCTAATTCCTTAGCACTTCTTTTTCAGGGCAGGAGGCCCCACAAGGCTAAAGGGCTGAAGTTAGGAATTTTTACTGTGTATTTCTACTTCTGTGCCATCAAGTAAGCCATCACGTTTTCCTTCCAAGTGCCAACAGATCTTGTCTTACAAGTTCTGCAAGTCTTACCGTGCAGATGTAACGTTTCCAGCTTCTTGCTTTCTGACATACTGGAGAAACATTTTCTACTGCAGTGAAGGAACATCATCACACTGACTTCCTAAAAAAGGATTCTTAAACAGCAGATACCTGAGAAAAAATAGGTGTAAGTTAATTAACATGGTATATTGCTTCCATTTCTTAAAAACTCTTTTCAGGTACGTGGATGTGATAGGAAAACAAAGTGTTTATTGGTTGTAAATGCCTAAATTCCCCAAGACTGTGGGCTGCCCTCCCACGTTTCCATTGGTAGTAAAAGAATTGGGAATGCCCAAACATCCCTGGTGCTGTGTGAGTACAGAACTGCTGTGGCAAGCTCTGAATCTCAGCAGTACCAGTGCTGGTTTCACTTGACATTACAGACAGCAACTCTGAAGTGTTTTGACTCCTGGCACCTCATTACTTGCAGGGCTGTGTAGGGTCCCTAACTTTGTATTTCCCAAAATATTTTGGGTTGATCCTTGTTCAGAAGTGGGACCTGCTTACCTTCCAAATGAACTGGGTCATGCAAAAGCCATGACAAGGAAGGGTTGATGTCTTCTAACACTGATGTGTTCTTCAGGCTTTACTACAAAGCTGTGTAGGTTGGTGAGCACAGAAAGTCAGGGAGGGAAAGAAGGGGTTGATGTTCTGCTGATGCTGAGTCAAATCCCTTTCAAACATACCCAGAGGTGAGGCAGTAAATGTCTCATTGCTACCAGAAGGAGTCTTTGCTGCTTCCAGCCTCCCTTGTGCCAGATCTGGCACTTCTGTGAATTTATTTAACTCCTTGAAACTTTAAAAAACAAACCCAGCAACAGTAATATACACTCAGGTGCATTTTTACCATTACAGTGCAAGGAAACAGGGCTGCAACTCTATAAAGATACAGGTTTATTGATGTTATTTGGGTGAGGGGTTTGTATCCCCTTGGGATGATCATGGCATCTCTCAATACCCAGTTTCCCACATCCCTATGCCAGTCCTCTAAGCATCTTACTCTGGTCTCTACCCCTCTTTTCTCCCTGTGCTATCATCCATCTTGTCTTCTTTTGCAAGAGTCAGCTGAGGCTTTGTCTCCTTATTCAGAAGTGGTCCTGCCCAGTGAGAATGGGATCACAAAAAAACCCCCACCAGCTCAGCATTCCTAATATGAAGATGCCTGGCTGTGCTTCCAAGGGTCCCCTCTCCCCTCACCTCCCCACCCCTCTGCGTTCTTCATGGTTCTTCAGATGAGTAAATGTTGTGTTCCAAGTTGTACCAAGTTCCTGTGCTCTCTGCTCCTCTCCAGATGGTCTGGTGCAGCTGCTTCTCTCTGTGGCAGAGCTCTGCTGGCTTGCCCAAGAGGGGCCAATTCAGTATCTTGAATTCTTCCATGTTTTTTAAAAGAAAATAACCCACGTTCTGAGAATTCCTCTGGAGCAATATCCATCTGCAATGGGGAGTCCCAGAGGAAGCAGCCAAACCAGTGACTTCATGGAACATCATGTGCCAGTCTGCTTTATTTTAAAAAGGACTTAACAGAACTTCCTATGTACAGTTCAAGTCAGTGATGCTGCATTGCAAGGACTAAAAAACCCAAACCAAACCAAACCAGCTGTTAGGAAGCAGTCAAGGGACTGCTTGCAATATATACCAGAGGGAAAAACACCAAATACTAGTTTAGTCAGTATTAATTCCTTCACTTCCCTCCTCTTAGTGTGGCTGTGGATGGATTTGGACAAGAACTACTGAGGCTTTATATGCATTATTGTGCTGAAGAAAAACGATCTAAATATCTTCAGATTGCTGTGGCTGGGGAATGACAACTGGAGTGGGTGAAGAAAAAGTAACAGCCCTTGGACTGATCAGCAAATGCAGAGTGAGGAGTGACTCTTCCCCTCACTTCCCAGGGAAGCTGTGTGAGCTTACAGAGCATTGCACAGGGCACATCAACAGGAACACTTTTGTACTGGATGAGGGAAAAAAAAGAAAAAAAATCAGTTGCAAATTATTAGAGCAGTTCTGGAAGATCTTTTTGGTAGAAGCAGTGAAGAAAGAGACCTCTGTGAGGTTGTGAAAGGATGGAATGATGATGACTGTCCTCAGCAGCAAAAATTGCATCCATTCAGTAAAAAAGGAATAATTAAAGCAGTACCCTTGAGAAGAGCTGTGTGACAGGAGTTCATTCTTCTGCATTTTAGGTCAATCGGAAACTTAATGAAATTCTTGGGTTTACTGGGAAGTGGGGTGGGCTAGAGAGAGTGGAACAGAGAAACAGCAACACTGTGTTTGGAAAGGCAAGCTCTAGCAGTAAGGTCGTGTTGTGCAAAACTAGGAAGAATGGCAGATGTAAATTAATTCCAATAATGATAGCTGGGCAGCAGAAGGAACCATCAGAAGCCAGCAAATAAAGACTGGCAAAAATTTTCCTTGTGTTCTCAGATGGAGCCAGCTGGAAAGTATTTGGGAGAGGCAGAGTTGGAAATAGGGCAGAATTTCAGAGCCCTGGGAGGTAACCAGCATTAGGAAAAACATATTTTGGGTCCAGCTACCCAATCATGGAACTGCAGGACGATGGCTTTGATGTTGCACTATGTGAGCCCCACTACATGGGGCTAGAAACTGCTTGTTCAAAAGTCCATTGGCCTAATGTAGAGATTCACTGGCGAACTGTGTTAATTTAATTAAGGTCACCCTTGTCTAAGCACTTCTACTCCCATTGCTACCAGGCCACTCCTCTGCCTCTTCTGGAGGGAGATGTTGTGGCTGATGGTCCAGAACCTGGTGGTTACACTGTCAGTGTACATCAGTGCATCCGCTGGTGATTCTGGTGCAGACAAACCTTTTCCTGCCTTTTTTCACAACTATTTCCAGGCTAGTGTCGTTCAATGGATTCTACTTAAGTATGAGTAACACCAAAGTCTCCATCAAAATCCCACCGTGTCACCACATTGCAGCGAACTAATGTATATATTAACAAACGTATAGATTAACATATAACTAATGTATATATTAACAAACGTATAGATTAACATATAACTAAAGTATATATTAACAAAGATAACCCGCTTGCATACTATAAAGACCAACTGATAGGACTGATAGTCAGGGAAGGGAATTTCCGTAACATCAGCCCCTACGTGTGCACATCAGGAGAGACCTCTGAGCTGTGTCAGGTGTCCCGCATGAACCTGGTGGTGGATATCGATACCGATATCGATACCGATACCGATACCCCCCGTGCTTCCCGCCGGTGCCTCGATCCTGCGGCTGCACAAGGGCCGCTCCGGCAGCTCCTCAGCCAACCTTCCCCTTACACAGCGTTGTCCCAGGAGCAGATTTGTCCCTGTCCTGCTGGCTCCTGACTGGGGTAGTTGCCTTATCTCTCCCTTACCTCTCCCGCCCCATCCCCGTCCCCGTCCCCGTCCCCGTTCCCCTCCGTCTCCCGGCCGCCGCTCCGGGCCCTCCCCCCGGCAGCTCCTCCGGGCTCTGGGCGGCGCCGCAGCGCGGTCGGCGGAAGGAAGCGCGGGAGCGGCGCTGGCCATGGCGCTGCCGGGGGAGCTGTGGGCCGAGGTGCCGACCGAGAAGCGCATCTTCTGCTCCGTGCTGCTCTTCTCGTGGGCCGTCTACCTCTGGGAGGCTTTCCTGGCGCACCGGCAGGTCAGGGAGAGCTCCGGCGGGCAGAACCACCGCCGGGCCGGGAGCTGGGCCGGGCCCGACCCGGCCTCACGTGGAGGGCGGCCGCAGCCCCTCGTTGGGGCCGGCCCAGTCTGTCGGGTACCGGGGAGGGATCGGCCCTTCCCTGGCGAGGCAGTGGGGCTGGGATGCGGTGTCAGCCCTGCCGGGTTGCGGCGGGCAGGCGGTGGGAGCGGGATGAGGGGAAGGAAGGAAGGAAGGAGCGGCCGTGTCTGGCGCTGCGACCCGAGCGGGGTTTCGGAACCGGGTGGCAGAGTTCTGAGCAGATCTGCCGAGCGGGGTCCTGTCCACACTCAGTGCCTGCCTCTGTTCACGCTTGTCCCTGCTCTGGGGCACGACTGATGTGTGGGCTGGCGATGTTCCCTCTGCTAAGGGCTCCGCACGGCGCTGGTTTCGGCGGGGCGGTGGGGATGCTCCCCGGGGTCACAGCAGCGAGTCGGGGAGTTCAGGAAAGGACCTGGAAAGTGTTGATGTGATGGGGTAACCAGCAGGCCAGCACCCACCCAGCAGCCCAGTTCTCCTCCCCCAGGAGAGCTGAGAAAGAGTGGAAATGAGAAAACTCACGGATCTAAACACAGACAATTTAATACCTGGAGGAAGAGGAGGGGGAGTGGGAGCTCCACAAGTGCTGCTCACCACCTCCCACAGGTAGGGCAGTGCTTGGCCAGTCCCCAGGTAACAGCCACCTTGAAGTCAGACCCTCACTCCCCTTCTTCCTCTGCTTCAGATTTTATTGCTGAGTGTCCGTATAATGTTATACAGGATAGAATATTACTGAACATTAACAGTATATCCCTTGGGTCTGCTCAGGTCTGCTGCCCTGGCTCTGTGGCCTGTCCACCTCCAGCTTGCTGGGGGAGTGAGGGTGCCTGGAGGCTCCTAAGCAGTAGCCAGACCACTGGTGTGTTTTTAGCACTGCTGTGGTCACAAATGTGAACCTTACTGTGATGCAGACTCCTAGGAAAAGATTAACACCATCGCAGCCAGACAAAAACCCTGCCAGGAGGGCAGGCACCAATGCTGGGTTCTGTTGAAATCAGCTAAATCTGTGAGACCACCCCTGAACTCTTGTCAGAGAAAGAATGTATTTTGCAGTGACAAAGGGTAGGAACTTTTCCTTTGGAAAGGTATAAATACATTAAAACATGATAAAGCAGTGGATGGAATAAGGACTTTTAGTCTTTAAAAATTTTAAAGTGGCAAGTTCTGCACCAGCACTGAAACAGCACCTCATTTATGCATATCATAGGTATGCTTTCTGGTTAAGTTTGCATGGGATGATCTGTTGGTTTTTTTCAGAAAATGCTGTCATTAACTGGTGTAGTAAGTCATATCCTGTAAAAAATGTGTGCTCTTTATGTAGTGTCAATATTGGAAATAAATTAATAGTTAGGCATCACAGTCTCTGGTTATAACATAGAGTTTAGTTTTGTATTTGGAAATAGTGAGAAAACAGGAATTCAGTGATTTTTTTATTTTGTGTGGCTTGGATTTTTTTAAAAACTTTCTCTGGTGGCCCATGGGATCATGTTATGTGTTACCTTTAAATCTTACTTATGCCCTTAATAAAAAATACTGAATGTAGGTAGACTTTAAGGTTTTTTTATTTTATTTTTCAGAGGCGAGTGTATAGAACAACAACACATGTACCCCAGGAATTAGGACAGATCATGGATTCAGAAACATTTGAAAAATCTCGTCTGTATCAGCTGGACAAAAGTACTTTCAGCTTCTGGTCAGGCCTGTACTCAGAGATTGAGGGCACTGTAAGTACCTGAGCTGCCCCAGCATTTATTTGATACTTTTCATGGACTTAAACTGTGAAATAACATCTGTGGTGGTTCTGTGCAGCTGCACTACTGGTGTTCTGGCATCTTAGGTCAAGCACTGAAATTTGGAAGGCTTAGGATTCTGTGTTCCTTTTTTGTGGCTGTATTTACCATACAAAAAGAAGGCATTATTCAGACAGCACATCGTTTTTCACACAGTGCTGAGTCATACTGCACAACCACAACATACATTATGTTTCCATGGCACAGTTGACCTACTCTGGTTTCTACTGCCAAATAATTAAGGGACATTAGAATTACTTTAAATTGTTAAAAACACAGACCTTTGTTTTGTGTTTGTAGGGATGAGACTAGTTTAATTTTAAAATAAAATTTAAGTAGAAGGGAGAAAGAAAAGCCTGTGAGAACAGGAGCACTAGTGGGTGCTTGAGTGTAAGAAAATTGAAACTGGGCAAGTGCTTTCATCTTGTGTGAAGAAACTGAGCCACTGAGTTAGAACAAAGTATTTACCTGTGTGATACATACTCATAGGAGAATCCTTTTCTGATTTACTGCTGAAATGCACTGCTCACCACGAGCACAACTGGTTCAGAAAGGAATCCTGAAATGCCTGCCATTGCCAAAGATGACTGCAGTATGATCTACATAATTAACTTAAGGAAACATGAAGGTTGATTATAAAAGATAATGAAAAAGCACTGTAAAATAGTCCAAGTCATGTAACTGCATAGCTATGAGGATGCTGGGGAAGGCTCTGGAGGAGAAGTCTTAAGAGGAGCAGGTGGGGAAACTGGGGTTTAGTCTGAAGAATAGGAGGCTGAGAGAAACCTCACTCTACAGCTCCCTGAAAGGAGTTTGTAGTGAGCAGGGTGTTGGTCTCTTCTCCCAAGTTACAAGCAATAGAATAAAAGGAAATGGCCTCAAGTTGCCCAGGGGAGATTTAGATTTGATATTAGGAAAAATCTCTTCCCCAGAAAGGGCTGTCAGGCACTGGAAGAGGCTGCCCAGGGAAGTGGTAGAGTCCTCACTGCTGGAGGAGTTTAAGAGATGTGCAGATGTGGTGCTCAGGGATGTGGTTCAGCACTGTACTTGGTAGAGGTGGGTTAATAGTTGGACTTGAAGATGCTAAGAGTCTTCTCCAAATTAAATGTTTCTGTAAAGGTATTTTACAGCCCACCTGATACCCCTAATGTTTAGGTACATGCAGCTTCTTTGCTACACGATGTGAGTTCTTTTCTCTGATGTTGAGCTGTGTCTTTCTGTTTCTCAGAATCTGTCCTGAGATTATCTGATTCCAGCAGAGCTTAAGTGAGGTGACCTCTGTCTGGGTTTGCCACCTCCTCAGAGAATTAACCTTTATTGGCTTTAGGAATTGCCTAAACTTGGAAGGGCTGTCGTGGCCAAAGTGGATGAAATTGGATGACAGTTTTTGCAACATTTTGCTTTTAGTAGGTAGAAGGATGATTCATTCACCCAGCAGGTTAACTGAAGAGGAAATGCTGTGTTAAATTGCTGGTATGCTCTGATTTATTTCAACCATTCATTATGTGGGTATCTCTTTAACTAGTAAGTAGTATCAGCATCATGCTAATAACTGTCTTTGTTCATAGAGTGGTACTTAGGAGATTCCCAGCTCTGAAACTTAAAGGTTGCTTTCAAAAGCAGAAACATGCTTGATTTGGTCCTTGATATCTCCAGCTAACACTCAAAATAATAGTCTAGTCATACAAAACAGTAACTGCTCCAGTAGCTAGGCTATGAATGTCAGCCTTTAAAAAAAAATAAGAAAAAAAAAATCCTGGTACTGTCCAGACTGGAAGGCTGCTTACTTGGAAACTGATTTTCATGTGTAGCATCACTTGCTAAGAAAATAAATGTGAAACATTTGGAAGTCAAGGTACTTGACAACAACTGCCAGCAGCTCTTGCCTTGAGCTACAGGTAGCACTTGCTTTAGCACTTCAGTCCTGTATGGCAGGAGGCCTTTGCAAGGCAGGCACAAGGGAGAGAGCATGAAGCTTTCTTAAAATGGTTGGAGCTTTGCTGATACTGGAAGGGAAATCATGGCCTTATTCTGAGTGCTTTTCTCTCAGTAGGGGGTGTAGGCAAGACTGTCAAGTTGCTGAATCTTGAATGCCCCTCCTAGACATGGTATGTAATAAAACCAAAGGGCAAATGAGCTCTAAGGTCTTCTGAAAAAAAATAGCAGGAAAGTCTACAGTCTAAATAGGCGTGGAAAAATGATGGTATTTCTCAGGGGAAAAAAAAAAAAAGAAGCACAAATTTGACCCAATCTTCTGTCAAGTAAAAATGAAGCATTGCCAAATATTCAAGGCTTTATTTATGCATTTATAAGATCATTGGGGGACAAAAAAATCTAATTGTGAAGCTTCATCCTTAAAATGAATCCTTGTCATGCTGAAACTTTAATAGAAGAAGATGACAATCTGTTTCATATTGCCTCTCTGGTGTGTGTTCTTGTTTCCAAGATGATTCTTCTCTGTGGAGGAATTCCTTTTCTGTGGAATCTGTCTGGTCAGATCTCTGGTCGTGCTGGGTTTGGACCAGAATACGAGGTAATAAGTCTTTAAATTTTAGTGCAGATGTTTGATCCATGAATTATAATGTTATGATTTTTACTTTTAAGCTTGCATTTACTTGAAGTGGGTTTCAGCTTCAGGTGGAATATTTTCTGGTGAACACAATGACTGTGTGACTCAGAACTGATAACAACATGTGGCTTTTAAATTAGCTCCCTAATTAATATAGCCTTGTGAATTAAAACATACAAGTCTCAAAGCTACTCGAGTCAAATGGGGTGGTGGGTTTGGGTGTTGGTGTCTTTGTTTAGGTGTTGACTTTCTACTCATCATAGAACTCCTTGCACAGTAAAAGGTTAAGCAGTTTGAGGCTTCTTCTTACACTGTCTTTGTGCTGTGGATGAGGCATCTATGAAAATTCTTGTCCCAAATCCTTAGTTTTCATTTAAATTTATTTCATCAGTACATTTTTCTTTTTTTTCTTCCTCTAACACAGTGATTTGTAAGCTAATCATCACAAACAGTTTATTTCTGTGAATTTATCTAGCTTCATCATCTAACTAGTTTCATTGAACCACTGACATAAAAACCCATTCTTTAAATCCATTTTAACAGCCATCAGTGCTGGTACAGGTCAGTAAATATCAGTTGGTTGTGGTTTTTTTTTCAGATTGTTCAGTCATTGGTGTTTCTGCTGCTTGCAACACTCTTCAGTGCAGTGACTGGTCTGCCCTGGAGTTTATATAACACATTTGTCATAGAGGAGAAACATGGATTCAACCAGCAGGTAATGCAGATACCACTTGTACTGACCTAAGGTCTTCAGTGGGTTTGGTTGGTTAGATGGACTGGTATGGACTGGTGTGTCAGGGTTCCATACTGGGCCAGCAATTAAATGAGAGATGCTCCATTGACTCCTCTCCCTTCCTGGAGAGGAATAAGGGAAAAGGAGATGAAGGGGTTGTTACTTGACAGGTTGCAAACTGAATTCCACAGCTTTAACAAAACTGCAGTGAGGGAAAATAAAATAATGGAATATGAAATGCACAGAAACCAACACACACACCACCTCCCAGTAAGGCTGATGTCACCACTGGGACTGCAGGGCCAGCCCTGGGAAATCCCAGGCTGGATTCAGCAGCAGCCAGGAGCTGGATGCAGGAACACAGGGATCAGGATCAAAGGAACAGATGGAGTCCTGCCAGGACACCAGCCATGGATGAATTGAGCTTGACCCTCATGATCCCTTGAATTTATACTGAGTATGAGGCCATATGGGATGGAATTCTCTGTTCAGTTTGGGTCACCTGCCTTGCCCACTCCTCCCCACAGAAAGCTCACAGGTGTGGCCCCTTCCCTTTCATTTCCAGTGCTTAAGAATTTAAGCAGAACCAGGCAGAGGCCTTAGTTTTTCATTCCATTCTTCAGCACTAAGAGCATAATCAGACACTGACTGAAAAACATGCTGTTGATTTCACAGCTACTTAGAAGAGACTTGAAATAAACAGTAAAATTACTTCAGAGGAGATTGGTTCTATTCTGGCTCAAACCAGGGCAATATTTCTGCCAAAGATCACTGGTTTTAGGAACTTTTCTACTCACAGTGCATAAAAATAACAATTACAGTGTGTGACTGTTGCTGAAGTACCCATGCCACACCAGAATGCCTCTGTGTGAGCCACAGCTGTGAGAAGAGGAGGTGAAGAGCTCATTCTGGCTTTTCTTAATGAACTGTGATCTCCTTATCACACTGGCATTGCTGTTTTGAGATCTGTTTTAATCTGTGTGTCCAGCCAAAGGGAGCAGTTCATTAACCACTGTGACATATCAATATTTACACTGTTAATATCACTGGTATCCTTTCTTTACAGACACTGGGATTTTTTTTTAAGGATGCAATTAAGAAGTTTGTCGTGACTCAGTGTATTCTGTTGCCAGTGACATCCCTTCTGCTTTACATTATTAAAATAGGAGGAGACTATTTCTTCATCTATGCCTGGCTTTTCAC
This sequence comes from Calypte anna, assembly GCF_003957555.1. Lineage (NCBI taxonomy): Eukaryota > Metazoa > Chordata > Aves > Apodiformes > Trochilidae > Calypte > Calypte anna. The sequence goes on from NC_044268.1 coordinate 5,764,286, forward strand.
ATTAGTTGTTTCCTTGGTGAGTATCAGTTTGGGTTTCTTCCAAATGGCTTATTTTCA